>NW_022265648.1:95000-415210 GCF_002021735.2 Oncorhynchus kisutch | reverse complement strand
GGTATAACATCAACTGTGTGTCCTGGTCGTGCTGGTGTGGGGGTATACATCAACCTGTGTGTCCTGGTCGTGCTGGTGTGGGGGTATAAACATCAACTGTGTGTCCTGGTCGTGCTGGTGTGGGGGTATAACATCAACCTGTGTGTCCTGGTCGTGCTGTGTGGGTATAATATCACCTGTGTGTCCTGGTCGTGCTGGTGTGGGGGTATAACATCAACCTGTGTGTCCTGGTCGTGCTGGTGTGGGGGTATAACATCAACCTGTGTCCTGGTCGTGCTGGTGTGGGGGTATAATATCAACCTGTGTGTCCTGGTCGTGCTGGTGTGGGGTATAACATCAACCTGTGTGTCCTGGTCGTGCTGGTGTGGGGGTATAACATCAACCTGTGTGTCCTGGTGCTGGTGTGGGGGTATAACATCAACCTGTGTGTCCTGGTCGTGCTGGTGTGGGGGTATAAACATCAACCTGTGTGTCCTGGTCGTGCTGGTGTGGGGTATAACATCAACCTGTGTGTCCTGGTCGTGCTGGTGTGGGGATAACATCAACCTGTGTGTCCTGGTCGTGCTGGTGTGGGGGTATAACATCAACCTGTGTGTCCTGGTCGTGCTGGTGTGGGGGTATAACATCAACCTGTGTGTCCTGGTCGTGCTGGTGTGGGGTATAACATCAACCTGTGTGTCCTGGTCGTGCTGGTGTGGGGTATAACATCAACCTGTGTCCTGGTCGTGCTGGTGTGGGGGTATAATATCAACCTGTGTCCTGGTCGTGCTGGTGGGGGTATAACATCAACCTGTGTCCTGGTCGTGCTGGTGTGGGGGTATATATCAACCTGTGTGCCTGGTCGTGCGGTGTGGGGGTATAACATCAACCTGTGTGTCCTGGTCGTGCTGGTGTGGGGGTATAACATCAACCTGTGTGTCCTTGTCGTGCTGGTGTGGTGGGGTATAACATCAACCTGTGTGTCCTGGTCGTGCTGGTGTGGGGTATAACATCAACCTGTGTGTCCTGGTCGTGCTGGTGTGGGGGTATAACATCAACTGTGTGTCCTGGTCGTGCTGGTGTGGGGGTATAACATCAACCTGTGTCCTGGTCGTGCTGGTGTGGGGGTATAACATCAACCTGTGTGTCCTGGTCGTGCTGGTGTGGGGGTATAACATCAACCTGTGTCCTGGTCGTGCTGGTGTGGGGGTATAATATCAACCTGTGTGTCCTGGTCGTGCTGGTGTGGGGGTATAACATCAACCTGTGTGTCCTGGTCGTGCTGGTGTGGGGTATAACATCAACTGTGTGTCCTGTCGTGCTGGTGTGGGGGTATAACATCAACCTGTGTGTCCTGGTCGTGCTGTGTGGGGGTATAACATCAACCTGTGTGTCCTGGTCGTGCTGGTGTGGGGGTATAACATCAACCTGTGTGTCCTGGTCGTGCTGGTGTGGGGTATAACATCAACCTTGTGTCCTGGTCGTGCTGCTGGTGGGGGTATAACATCAACTGTGTGTCCTGGTCGTGCTGGTGTGGGGGTATAACATCACCTGTGTCCCTGGTCGTGCTGGTGTGGGGGTATAACATCAACCTGTGTGTCCTGGTCGTGCTGGTGTGGGGGTATAACATCAACCTGTGTGTCCTGGTCGTGCTGGTGTGGGGGTATAACATCAACCTGTGTGTCCTGGTCGTGCTGGTGTGGGGTATAACATCAACCTGTGTGTCCTGGTCGTGCTGGTGTGGGGGTATAACATCAACCTGTGTGTCCTGGTCGTGCTGGTGTGGGGTATAACATCAACCTGTGTGTCCTGGTCGTGCTGGTGTGGGGGTATAACATCAACCTGTGTGTCCTGGTCGTGCTGGTGTGGGGGTATAACATCAACCTGTGTGTCCTGGTCGTGCTGGTGTGGGGTATAACATCAACCTGTGTGTCCTGGTCGTGCTGGTGTGGGGTATAACATCAACCTGTGTGTCCTGGTCGTGCTGTGTGGGGTATAACATCAACCTGTGTGTCCTGGTCGTGCTGGTGTGGGGGTATAACATCAACCTGTGTGTCCTGGTCGTGCTGGGTGTGGGGTATAACATCAACCTGTGTGTCCTGGTCGTGCTGGTGTGGGTATAATATCACCTGTGTGTCCTGGTCGTGCTGGTGTGGGGTATAACATCAACCTGTGTGTCCTGGTCGTGCTGGTGTGGGGTATAACATCAACCTGTGTGTCCTGGTCGTGCTGGTGTGGGGGTATAACATCAACTGTGTGTCCTGGTCGTGCTGGTGTGGGTATAACATCAACCTGTGTGTCCTGGTCGTGCTGGTGTGGGGGTATAACATCAACCTGTGTGTCCTGGTCGTGCTGGTGTGGGGGTATAACATCAACCTGTGTGTCCTGGTCGTGCTGGTGTGGGGTATAACATTACCTGTGTGTCCTGGTCGTGCTGGTGTGGGGGTATAACATCAACCTGTGTGTCCTGGTCGTGCTGGTGTGGGGGTATAAATCACCTGTGTGTCCTGGTCGTGCTGGTGTGGGGGTATAACATCAACCTGTGTGTCCTGGTCGTGCTAGTGTGGGGTATAAACATCAAACTGTGTGTCCTGGTCGTGCTGGTGAGGGGGTATAATATCAACATGTTGTCCTGGTCGTGCTGGTGTGGGGGGTCTAATATCAACCTGTGTCCTGGTCGTGCTGGTGTGGGGTTATAACATCAACCTGTGGTCCTGGTCGTGCTGGTGTGGGAGGTATAAACATCAACCTGTGTGTGCTGGTCGTGCTGGTGTGGGGTATAACATCAACCTGTGGTCGCTGGTCGTGCTGGTGTGGGGGTATAACTTCAACCTGTGTGCCTGGTCGTGCTGGTGGGGGTATAATATCAACCTGTGTCCTGTCGTGCTGGTGTGGGGGTATAATATCAACCTGTGGTCCTGGTCGTGCTGGTGTGGGTATAACATCAAACTTGTGTCCTAGTCGTGTGGTGTGGGGGTTATAACATCAACCTGTGTGTCCTTGGCCGTGCTGGTGTGGGGGATATAACATCAACTGTGTGTCCTGGTCGGCTGGTGTGGGGGTATAACATCAACCTGTGTGTCCTGGTCATGCTGGTGTGGGGATAACATCAACCTGTGTGTCCTGGTCGTGCTGGTGTGGGGGTATAACATCAACCTGTGTGTCCTGGTCGTGCTGGTGTGGGGTATAACATCAACCTGTGTGTCCTGGTCGTGCTGGTGTGGGGGTAATATCAACCTGTGTGTCCTGGTCGTGCTGGTGTGGGGGTATAACATCAACCTGTGTGTCCTGGTCGTGCTGGTGTGGGGGTATATCAACCTGTGTCCTGGTCGTGCTGGTGTGGGGTATAATATCAAACCTGTGTCCTGGTCGTGCTGGTGTGGGGGTATAACATCAACCTGTGTGTCCTGGTCGTGCTGGTGTGGGGGTATAACATCAACCTGTGTGTCCTGGTCGTGCTGGTGTGGGGGTATAACATCAACCTGTGTGTCCTGGTCGTGCTGGTGTGGGGTATAACATCAACCTGTGTGTCCTGGTCGTGCTGGTGTGGGGTATAACATCAACCTGTGTGTCCTGGTCGTGCTGGTGTGGGGTATAACATCAACCTGTGTGTGTCTGGTCGTGCTGGTGTGGGGGTATAACATCAACCTGTGTGTCCTGGTCGTGCTGGTGTGGGGGTATAATATCAACCTGTGTCCTGGTCGTGCTGGTGTGGGGGTATAACATCAACCTGTGTGTCCTGGTCGTGCTGGTGTGGGGGTATAACATCAACTGTGTGTCCTGGTCGTGCTGGTGTGGGGGTATAACATCAACCTGTGTGTCCTGGTCGTGCTGGTGTGGGGTATAACATCAACCTGTGTGTCCTGGTCGTGCTGTGTGGGGGTATAAATCAACCTGTGTCCTGGTCGTGCTGGTGTGGGGGTATAACATCAACCTGTGTCCTGGTCGTGCTGGTGTGGGGTATATATCAACCTGTGTCCTGGTCGTGCTGGTGTGGGGTATAATATCAACCTGTGTGTCCTGGTCGTGCTGGTGTGGGGTATATAACATCACCTGTGTGTCCTGGTCGTGCTGGTGTGGGGGTATAACATCAACCTGTGTGTCCTGGTCGTGCTGGTGTGGGGGGTATAAAATCAACCTGTGTGTCCTGGTCGTGCTGGTGTGGGGTATAACATCAACCTGTGTGTCCTGGTCGTGCTGTGGGTTGGGGGGTATAACATCAACCTGTGTGTCCTGGTCGTGCTGGTGTGGGGGTATAATAAACCTGTGTGTCCTGGTCGTTGCTTGTGTGGGGGATAACATCAACCTGTGTGTCCTGTCGTAGCTGGTGGTGTGGGGTATTAATATCAACCTGTTTCCTGGTCGTTGCTGGTGTGGGGTATAACATCAACCTGTGTGTCCTGGTCGTGCTGGTGTGGGGGTATAACATCAAATGTGTGTCCTGGTCGTGCTGGTGTGGGGGTATAACATCACCTGTGTGTCCTGGTCGTGCTGGTGTGGGGGTATAACATCAAACTGTGTGTCCTGGTCCTGCTGGTGTGGGGGTATAACATCAACCTGTGTGTCCTGGTCGTGCTGGGTGTGGGGGTATAACATTAACCTGTGTATCCTGGTCGTGCTGGTGTGGGGGTATAACATCAACCTGTGTGTCCTGGTCGTGCTGGTGAGGGGGTATAATATCAACATGTGTCCTGGTCGTGCTGGTGTGGGGGTATAATATCAACATGTGTGTCCTGGTCGTGCTGGTGTGGGGGTCTAATATCAACCTGTGTCCTGGTCGTGCTGGTGTGGGGGTATAATATAAACCTGTGTGTCCTGGTCGTGCTGGTGTGTTGGTATAACATCAACCTGTGTGTCCTGGTCCTGCTTGTGTGGGGGTATAACATCAACCTGTGTGTCCTGGTCGTGCTGGTGTGGGCTATAACATCAACCTGTGTGTCCTGATCGTGCTGGTGTGGGGTATAACATACACCTGTGTGTCCTGGTCGTGCTGGTGTGGGGGTATAAAATCAACCTGTGTGTCCTGGTCGTGCTGGTGTGGGGTTATAACATCAACCTGTGTGTCCTGGTCGTGCTGGTGTGGGTATAACATCAACCTGTGTGTCCTGGTCGTGCCTGTGTGGGGGTATAATATCAACCTGTGTCCTGGTCGTGCTGGTGTGGGGGTATAACATCAACCTGTGTGTCCTGGTCGTGCTGGTGTGGGGGTATAACATCAAACTGTGTGTCCTGGTCGTGCTGGTGTGGGGTATAACATCAACCTGTGTATCCTGGTCGTGCTGGTGTGGGGGTATAACATCAACCTGTGTGTCCTGGTCGTGCTGGTGAGGGGGTATAATATCAACATGTGTCCTGGTCGTGCTGGTGTGGGGGTATAACATCAACCTGTGTGTCCTGGTCATGCTGGTGTGGGGGTCTAATATCAACCTGTGTCCTGGTCGTGCTGGTGTGGGGGTATAATATAAACCTGTGTGTCCTGGTCGTGCTGGTGTGTTGGTATAACATAAACCTGTGTGTCCTGGTCCTGCTTATGTGGGGGTATAACATCAACCTGTGTGTCCTGGTCGTGCTGGTGTGGGCTATAACACAAACCTGTGTGTCCTGGTCGTGCTGGTGTGGGGTATAACATCAACCTGTGTGTCCTGGTCGTGCTGGTGTGGGGTTATAACATCAACCTGTGTGTCCTGGTCGTGCTGGTGTGGGGGTATAATATCAACCTGTTTCCTGGTCGTGCTGGTGTGGCGGTTAAACAATCAACCCTGTGTGTCCTGGTCGTGCTGTGTGGGGGTATAATATCAACCTGTGTCCTGGTCGTGCTGGTGTGGGGGTATAACATCAACCTGTGTGTCCTGGTCGTGCTGGTGTGGGGGTATAACATCAAACTGTGTGTCCTGGTCGTGCTGGTGTGGGGGTATAACATCAACCTGTGTGTCCTGGTCGTGCTGGTGTGGGGGTATAACATCAAACTGTGTGTCCTGGTCGTGCTGGTGTGGGGGTATAACATCAACCTGTGTGTCCTGGTCATGCTGGTGTGGGGGTATAACATCAACCTGTGTATCCTGGTCGTGCTGGTGTGGGGGTATAACATCAACCTGTGTGTCCTGGTCGTGCTGGTGAGGGGTATAATATCAACATGTGTCCTGGTCGTGCTGGTGTCGGGGTATAACATCAACCTGTGTGTCCTGGTCGTGCTGGTGTGGGGGTCTAATATCAACCTGTGTCCTGGTCGTGCTGGTGTGGGGGTATAATATAAACCTGTGTCCTGGTCGTGCTGGTGTGTTGGTATAAACATCAACCTGTGTGTCCTGGTCCTGCTTGTGTGGGGGTATAACATCAACCTGTGTGTCCTGGTCGTGCTGGTGTGGGGCTATAACATCAACCTGTGTGTCCTGGTCGTGCTGGTGTGGGGTATAACATCAACCTGTGTGTCCTGGTCGTGCTGGTGTGGGGGTATAACATCAACCAGTGTGTCCTAGTCGTGCTGGTGTGGGGGTATAATATCAACCTGTGTGTGTCCTGGTCGTGCTGGTGTGGCGGTAAAACATCAACCTGTGTGTCCTGGTCGTGCTGGTGTGGGGGTATAATATCAACCTGTGTCCTGGTCGTGCTGGTGTGGGGGTATAACATCAACCTGTGTGTCCTGGTCGTGCTGGTGTGGGGGTATAACATCAAACTGTGTGTCCTGGTCGTGCTGGTGTGGGGGTATAACATCAACCTGTGTGTCCTGGTCGTGCTAGTGTGGGGGTATAACATCAAACTGTGTGTCCTGGTCGTGCTGGTGAGGGGGTATAATATCAACATGTGTCCTGGTCGTGCTGGTGTGGGGGTCTAATATCAACCTGTGTCCTGGTCGTGCTGGTGTGGGGGTCTAATATCAACCTGTGTCCTGGTCGTGCTGGTGTGGGGGTTTAATATAAACCTGTGTGTCCTGGTCGTGCTGGTGTGTTGGTATAACATCAACCTGTGTGTCCTGGTCCTGCTTGTGTGGGGGTATAACATCAACCTGTGTGTCCTGGTCGTGCTGGTGTGGGGGTATAAATCAACCTGTGTGTCCTGGTCGTGCTGGTGTGGGGTATAACATCAACCTGTGTGTCCTGGTCGTGCTGGTGTGGGGGTATAACATCAACCTGTGTGTCCTGGTCGTGCTGGTGTGGGGGTATAATATAAACCTGTGTGTCCTGGTCGTGCTTGTGTGGGGGTATAACATCAACCTGTGTGTCCTGGTCGTGCTGGTGTGGGGGTATAATATCAACCTGTGTCCTGGTCGTGCTGGTGTGGGGGTATAACATCAACCTGTGTGTCCTGGTCGTGCTGGTGTGGGGGTATAACATCAAAATGTGTGTCCTGGTCGTGCTGGTGTGGGGGTATAACATCAACCTGTGTGTCCTGGTCGTGCTGGTGTGGGGGTATAACATCAAACTGTGTGTCCTGGTCCTGCTGGTGTGGGGGTATAACATCAACCTGTGTGTCCTGGTCGTGCTGGTGTGGGGGTATAACATTAACCTGTGTATCCTGGTCGTGCTGGTGTGGGGGTATAACATCAACCTGTGTGTCCTGGTCGTGCTGGTGAGGGGGTATAATATCAACATGTGTCCTGGTCGTGCTGGTGTGGGGGTATAATATCAACATGTGTGTCCTGGTCGTGCTGGTGTGGGGGTCTAATATCAACCTGTGTCCTGGTCATGCTGGTGTGGGGGTATAATATAAACCTGTGTGTCCTGGTCGTGCTGGTGTGTTGGTATAACATCAACCTGTGTGTCCTGGTCCTGCTTGTGTGGGGGTGTAACATCAACCTGTGTGTCCTGGTCGTGCTGGTGTGGGGCTATAACATCAACCTGTGTGTCCTGATCGTGCTGGTGTGGGGTATAACATCAACCTGTGTGTCCTGGTCGTGCTGGTGTGGGGGTATAAAATCAACCTGTGTGTCCTGGTCGTGCTGGTGTGGGGTATAACATCAACCTGTGTGTCCTGGTCGTGCTGGTGTGGGTATAACATCAACCTGTGTGTCCTGGTCGTGCCTGTGTGGGGGTATAATATCAACCTGTTTCCTGGTCGTGCTGGTGTGGGGGTATAACATCAACCTGTGTGTCCTGGTCGTGCTGGTGTGGGGGTATAACATCAAACTGTGTGTCCTGGTCGTGCTGGTGTGGGGGTATAACATCAACCTGTGTATCCTGGTCGTGCTGGTGTGGGGGTATAACATCAACCTGTGTGTCCTGGTCGTGCTGGTGAGGGGGTATAATATCAACATGTGTCCTGGTCGTGCTGGTGTGGGGGTATAACATCAACCTGTGTGTCCTGGTCATGCTGGTGTGGGGGTCTAATATCAACCTGTGTCCTGGTCGTGCTGGTGTGGGGTATAATATAAACCTGTGTGTCCTGGTCGTGCTGGTGTGTTGGTATAACATAAACCTGTGTGTCCTGGTCCTGCTTATGTGGGGGTATAACATCAACCTGTGTGTCCTGGTCGTGCTGGTGTGGGGCTATAACATCAACCTGTGTGTCCTGGTCGTGCTGGTGTGGGGTATAACATCAACCTGTGTGTCCTGGTCGTGCTGGTGTGGGGGTATAACATCAACCTGTGTGTCCTGGTCGTGCTGGTGTGGGGGTATAACATCAACCTGTGTGTCCTGGTCGTGCTGGTGTGGGGCTATAACATCAACCTGTGTGTCCTGGTCGTGCTGGTGTGGGGTATAACATCAACCTGTGTGTCCTGGTCGTGCTGGTGTGGGGGTATAACATCAACCTGTGTGTCCTGGTCGTGCTGGTGTGGGGGTATAATATCAACCTGTTTCCTGGTCGTGCTGGTGTGGCGGTAAAACATCAACCTGTGTGTCCTGGTCGTGCTGGTGTGGGGGTATAATATCAACCTGTGTCCTGGTCGTGCTGGTGTGGGGGTATAACATCAACCTGTGTGTCCTGGTCGTGCTGGTGAGGGGGTATAATATCAACATGTGTCCTGGTCGTGCTGGTGTGGGGGTATAACATCAACCTGTGTGTCCTGGTCGTGCTAGTGTGGGGGTCTAATATCAACCTGTGTCCTGGTCGTGCTGGTGTGGGGGTATAATATAAACCTGTGTCCTGGTCGTGCTGGTGTGTTGGTATAACATCAACCTGTGTGTCCTGGTCCTGCTTGTGTGGGGGTATAACATCAACCTGTGTGTCCTGGTCGTGCTGGTGTGGGGCTATAACATCAACCTGTGTGTCCTGGTCGTGCTGGTGTGGGGTATAACATCAACCTGTGTGTCCTGGTCGTGCTGGTGTGGGGGTATAACATCAACCAGTGTGTCCTAGTCGTGCTGGTGTGGGGGTATAATATCAACCTGTGTGTGTCCTGGTCGTGCTGGTGTGGCGGTAAAACATCAACCTGTGTGTCCTGGTCGTGCTGGTGTGGGGGTATAATATCAACCTGTGTCCTGGTCGTGCTGGTGTGGGGGTATAACATCAACCTGTGTGTCCTGGTCGTGCTGGTGTGGGGGTATAACATCAAACTGTGTGTCCTGGTCGTGCTGGTGTGGGGGTATAACATCAACCTGTGTGTCCTGGTCGTGCTAGTGTGGGGGTATAACATCAAACTGTGTGTCCTGGTCGTGCTGGTGAGGGGGTATAATATCAACATGTGTCCTGGTCGTGCAGGTGTGGGGGTCTAATATCAACCTGTGTCCTGGTCGTGCTGGTGTGGGGGTCTAATATCAACCTGTGTCCTGGTCGTGCTGGTGTGGGGGTTTAATATAAACCTGTGTGTCCTGGTCGTGCTGGTGTGTTGGTATAACATCAACCTGTGTGTCCTGGTCCTGCTTGTGTGGGGGTATAACATCAACCTGTGTGTCCTGGTCGTATTGGTGTTGGGTATAACATCAACCTGTGTCCTGGTCGTGCTGGTGTGGGGGTATAACATCAACCTGTTGTTTACAAAGCATGTGACAAATAAAAGTAGACTTGGAAACAGTTCAGTCCCAGGGCCTGTCAGGTGGCTCCCCCTAGTGGCTATACAATATCATGATAGTTGAGGAAGAAGAAGACATGGTAAATAAACCTCCCCCAGTCCGTCTCACACCTCCCCTTCCAGTCTTCTGTCCTCTGGATGAACTCTTTTTAAATCACTCACTCTCAGTTTCTCTCAGCACACACACACACTCAGTCTCTCTCAGCACACACACACTCACTCTCTCTCAGCTGACACAGACTACCTCTCACCCGCGGCGCTCACCAGAACAGACAACAACTTTGCTTCATGGCGGCGAGTCTCACCGGAGACAGGATCCAACCGGACTGTGATCTAACCGGACGGGCGCGAGCTGCAGAGGGATTCACTATGTACGTTTTTACCGGAGTTGTTTTGCTTTGTGATAAAACAAGAATGTAGTTACGTGAACGATTTTAAGCATGAGCCTACTTGTCCCTCAAAAACAAGTTCATAGAGTAACTGTCTTTTTGGTAGATAGGCTACTGCTAGATGAATGACCACAGTCATGTTTTGGTAGATAGGCTACTGCTGGATGAATGACCACAGTCATGTTTTGGTAGATAGGCTACTGCTGGATGAATGACCACAGTCATGTTTTGGTAGATAGGCTACTGCTAGATGAATGACCACAGTCATGTTTTGGTAGATAGGCTACTGCTGGATGAATGACCACAGTCATGTTTGGTAGACAGGCTACTGCTAGATGAATGACCACAGTCATGTTTTGGTAGACAGGCTACTGCTGGATGAATGACCACAGTCATGTTTTGGTAGATAGGCTACTGCTGGATGAATGACCACAGTCATGTTTTGGTAGACAGGCTACTGCTGGATGAATGACCACAGTCATGTTTTGGTAGACAGGCTACTGCTGGATGAATGACCGCAGTCATGTTTTGGTAGATAGGCTACTGCTAGATGAATGACCACAGTCATGTTTTGGTAGACAGGCTACTGCTGGATGAATGACCACAGTCATGTTTTGGTAGACAGGCTACTGCTGGATGAATGACCGCAGTCATGTTTTGGTAGACAGGCTACTGCTGGATGAATGACCACAGTCATGTTTTGGTAGACAGGCTACTGCTGGATGAATGACCACAGTCATGTTTTGGTAGACAGGCTACTGCTGGATGAATGACCGCAGTCATGTTTTGGTAGACAGGCTACTGCTGGATGAATGACCACAGTCATGTTTTGGTAGATAGGCTACTGCTGGATGAATGACCGCAGTCATGTTTTGGTAGACAGGCTACTGCTGGATGAATGACCGCAGTCATGTTTTGGTAGACAGGCTACTGCTAGATGAATGACCACAGTCATGTTTTGGTAGAAGAGTTGTTGACAGTTTTTGTCCAAGTTGTAATTGATTATGATAACGATATTGTCGCACAATACATGTTATGAAACTATTGAAATGAATCTTTGAATATATCCTATTGGAATATTACCCAATAACTGCAGCTCAGATGAGATTAAACATGGTGTGGAATAGTTTACTATCAGTCATCTGTAATTTCATAGCCAGTCAGATAAGGGATAACATAATGTACCATTGTCCTGTAGCCAGACAGATAAGGGATAACATACTGTACCATTGTCCTGTAGCCAGACAGATAAGGGATAACATACTGTACCATTGTCCTGTAGCCAGACAGATAAGGGATAAGGGATAACACACTGTTGCCCTGTAGCCAGACAGATAAGGGATAACATACTGTACCATTGCCCTGTAGCCAGACAGATAAGGGATAACATAATGTACCATTGTCCTGTAGCCAGACAGATAAGGGATAACATACCGTACCATTGGCCTGTAGCCAGACAGATAAGGGATAACATAATGTACCATTGCCCTGTAGCCAGACAGATAAGGGATAACATACTGTACCATTGTCCTGTAGCCAGACAGATAAGGGATAACATACTGTACCATTGGCCTGTAGCCAGACAGATAAGGGATAACATAATGTACCATTGCCCTGTAGCCAGACAGATAAGGGATAACATAATGTACCATTGCCCTGTAGCCAGACAGATAAGGGATAACATACTGTACCATTGGCCTGTAGCCAGACAGATAAGGGATAAGGGACAACATAATGTACCATTGCCCTGTAGCCAGACAGATAAGGGATAAGGGACAACATACTGTACCATTGCCCTGTAGCCAGACAGATAAGGGATAACATAATGTACCATTGCCCTGTAGCCAGACAGATAAGGGATAACATACTGTACCATTGGCCTGTAGCCAGACAGATAAGGGATAAGGGACAACATAATGTACCATTGCCCTGTAGCCAGACAGATAAGGGATAAGGGACAACATAATGTACCATTGCCCTGTAGCCAGACAGATAAGGGATAACATACTGTACCATTGCCCTGTAGCCAGACAGATAAGGGATAAGGGACAACATAATGTACCATTGCCCTGTAGCCAGACAGATAAGGGATAAGGGACAACATAATGTACCATTGCCCTGTAGCCAGACAGATAAGGGATAACATAATGTACCATTGGCCTGTAGCCAGACAGATAAGGGATAACATACTGCACCATTGCCCTGTAGCCAGACAGATAATGGATAACATACTGTACCATTGTCCTGTAGCCAGTCAGATAAGGGATAACATACTGTACCATTGGCCTGTAGCCAGACAGATAAGGGATAAGGGACAACATAATGTACCATTGCCCTGTAGCCAGACAGATAAGGGATAAGGGACAACATAATGTACCATTGCCCTGTAGCCAGACAGATAAGGGATAACATAATGTACCATTGCCCTGTAGCCAGACAGATAAGGGATAACATACTGTACCATTGGCCTGTAGCCAGACAGATAAGGGATAACATAATGTACCATTGGCCTGTAGCCAGACAGATAAGGGATAACATACTGTACCATTGCCCTGTAGCCAGACAGATAAGGGATAAGGATAACATACTGTACCATTGTTCTGTAGCCAGACAGGGTGGTATGGGAGCGGGGGTGGTGGTGGTGGTGGGGGAGCAGAGGGGTGGTGGGGGAGCAGGCTGGTTGGGGAGTAGGCGGGTGTGGTGGGGGAGCAGGCAGGTGGTGGGGGGTGGTGGGGGAGCAGGGTGGTGTGGTGGGGGAGTAGGGTGGTGGAGTGGGGGGTGGTGGGGGGGCAGAGTGGTGGGGGGAGCAGGATGGTAGGGGAGCAGGGTGGTAGAGTGGGGGGTGTTGGCGGAGTGGGGGGTGGTGCAACTCAATGTTAGGACGGTGTTCTTAATGTTTTTTCCAGTCAGTGTACATGTGATATCTGTTGTGTTGTCTCTTGTCTTCAGGCTAGGGAAGAGAGGGATATTAGTGGTCCTGATATCTGTTGTGTTGTCTCTTGTCTTCAGGCTAGGGAAGAGAGGGATATTAGTGGTCCTGATATCTGTTGTGTTGTCTCTTGTCTTCAGGCTAGGGAAGAGAGGGATATTAGTGGTCCTGATATCTGTTGTGTTGTCTCTTGTCTTCAGGCTAGGGAAGAGAGGGATATTAGTGGTCCTGATATCTGTTGTGTTGTCTCTTGTCTTCAGGCTAGGGAAGAGAGGGATATTAGTGGTCCTGATATCTGTTGTGTTGTCTCTTGTCTTCAGGCTAGGGAAGAGAGGGATATTAGTGGTCCTGATATCTGTTGTGTTGTCTCTTGTCTTCAGGCTAGGGAAGAGAGGGATATTAGTGGTCCTGATATCTGTTGTGTTGTCTCTTGTCTTCAGGCTAGGGAAGAGAGGGATATTAGTGGTCCTGATATCTGTTGTGTTGTCTCTTGTCTTCAGGCTAGGGAAGAGAGGGATATTAGTGGTCCTGATATCTGTTGTGTTGTCTCTTGTCTTCAGGCTAGGGAAGAGAGGGATATTAGTGGTCCTGATATCTGTTGTGTTGTCTCTTGTCTTCAGGCTAGGGAAGAGAGGGATATTAGTGGTCCTGCTATCGGTGGCTGTAGGGGTCTACCTCCTCCCCTCACCCATAAACCCTCAGCCTTACATGTAAGTACAGACACACCACACCGGCTCTGATGCTTGTCGGATGTGGCAGGGCTTGCAAACTAATACTCACATCCGTAGCCATGAAGTGCTTTGAAAGGCTGGTCATAGCTCACATCAACACCATCATCCCAGAAACACTAGAGCCACCCTCATTTGCATACCGCCCGACAGATCCACAGATGATGCAATCTCTATTGCACTCCACCCTGCCCTTTCCCACCTGGACAAAAGGAACACCTACATGAGAATGCTATTCATTGACTACAGTTCAGCGTTCAACACCATAGTGCCCTCAAAGCTCATCACTAAGCTAAGGACCCTGGGACTAAACACCTCCCTCTGCAACTGGATCCTGGACTTCCTGACGGGCCACCCCTAGGTGGTAAGGGTAGGTAACAACACATCCGCCACGCTGATCCTCGAACACGGGGGCCCCACAGGGGTGCGTGCTCAGTCCCCTCCTGTACTCCCTGTTCACTCATGACTGCACTGCCAGGTACGACTCCATCACCATCATTCAGTTTGCTGATGACACAACAGTGGTAGGCCTGATCACCGACAACGACGAGACAGCCTATAGGGAGGAGGTCAGAGACCTGGCAGTGTGGTGCCAGGACAACAACCTCTCCCTCAACGTGATCAAGACAAAGGAGATGATTGTGGACTACAGGAAAAGGAGGACAGAGTACGTCCCCATTCTCATCGACGTGGCTGCTGTGGAGCAAGTTGAGAGCTTCAAGTTTCTAGGTGTCCACATCAACAACAAACTAACATGGTCCAAACACACCAAGACAGTCGTGAAGAGGGCACGACAAAACTTATTCCCCCTCGGGAAACTGAAAAGATTTTGCATGGGTCCTGAGATCCTCAAAAGGTTCTACAGCTGCACCATCGAGAGTTGCATCATCGCCAGACTTGCTATTCTGGTACCGCTTGCCGTGCGGTAGCAGAGAGAACAGTCTGTGACTAGGGTGACTGGTTGCATCACCGCCTGGTAATGCAACTGCTCAGCCTCCGACCACAAGGCACTACAGAGGGTAGTGCGTACGACCTAGTACATCACTGGGGCCAAGCTTCTTGCTTGCCAGGACCTCTATACCAGGCGGTGTCAGAGGAAGGCCCTAAAAATGGTCAAAGGCCCCTGCCACCCTAGTCACAGACTGTTCTCTCTGCCTCCAAGCGGTACCAGAATAGCAAGTCTGGATCCAAAAGGCTCCTTAACAGCTTCTACCTCCAAGCCATCAGACTGCTGAACAGCTTCTACCACCAAGCCATCAGACTGCTGAACAGCTTCTACCACCAAGCCATCAGACTGCTGAACAGCTTCTACCACCAAGCCATCAGACTGCTGAACAGCTTCTACCACCAAGCCATCAGACTGCTGAACAGCTTCTACCTCCAAGCCATCAGACTGCTGAACAGCTTCTACCTCCAAGCCATCAGACTGCTGAACAGCTTCTACCACCAAGCCATCAGACTGCTGAACAGCTTCTACCCCCAAGCCATCAGACTGCTGAACAGCTTCTACACCCCCCCAAGCCATCAGACTGCTGAACAGCTTCTACCTCCAAGCCATCAGACTGCTGAACAGCTTCTACACCCCCCCCAAGCCATCAGACTGCTGAACAGCTTCTACCACCAAGCCATCAGACTGCTGAACAGCTTCTACCTCCAAGCCATCAGACTGCTGAACAGCTTCTACCACCAAGCCATCAGACTGCTGAACAGCTTCTACCACCAAGCCATCAGACTGCTGAACAGCTTCTACCACCAAGCCATCAGACTGCTGAACAGCTTCTACCTCCAAGCCATCAGACTGCTGAACAGCTTCTACCACCAAGCCATCAGACTGCTGAACAGCTTCTACCACCAAGCCATCAGACTGCTGAACAGCTTCTACCACCAAGCCATCAGACTGCTGAACAGCTTCTACCACCAAGCCATCAGACTGCTGAACAGCTTCTACATCCAAGCCATCAGACTGCTGAACAGCTTCTACCTCCAAGCCATTAGACTGCTGAACAGCTTCTACCCCCAAGCCAATCAGACTGCTGAACAGCTTCTACCACCAAGCCATCAGACTGCTGAACAGCTTCTACCACCAAGCCATCAGACTGCTGAACAGCTTCTACCACCAAGCCATCAGACTGCTGAACAGCTTCTACCACCAAGCCATCAGACTGCTGAACAGCTTCTACCACCAAGCCATCAGACTGCTGAACAGCTTCTACATCCAAGCCATCAGACTGCTGAACAGCTTCTACATCCAAGCCATCAGACTGCTGAACAGCTTCTACCCCCAAGCCAATCAGACTGCTGAACAGCTTCTACCACCAAGCCATCAGACTGCTGAACAGCTTCTACCACCAAGCCATCAGACTGCTGAACAGCTTCTACCACCAAGCCATCAGACTGCTGAACAGCTTCTACCACCAAGCCATCAGACTGCTGAACAGCTTCTACCACCAAGCCATCAGACTGCTGAACAGCTTCTACATCCAAGCCATCAGACTGCTGAACAGCTTCTACCACCAAGCCATCAGACTGCTGAACAGCTTCTACCACCAAGCCATCAGACTGCTGAACAGCTTCTACCTCCAAGCCATCAGACTGCTGAACAGCTTCTACCCCCAAGCCAATCAGACTGCTGAACAGCTTCTACCCCCAAGCCAATCAGACTGCTGAACAGCTTCTACCTCCAAGCCATCAGACTGCTGAACAGCTTCTACCACCAAGCCATCAGACTGCTGAACAGCTTCTACCCCCAAGCCATTAGACTGCTGAACAGCTTCTACCACCAAGCCAATCAGACTGCTGAACAGCTTCTACCTCCAAGCCATTAGACTGCTGAACAGCTTCTACCCCCAAGCCATTAGACTGCTGAACAGCTTCTACCACCAAGCCATCAGACTGCTGAACAGCTTCTACCCCCAAGCCATTAGACTGCTGAACAGCTTCTACCACCAAGCCAATCAGACTGCTGAACAGCTTCTACCTCCAAGCCATCAGACTGCTGAACAGCTTCTACCACCAAGCCATCAGACTGCTGAACAGCTTCTACCACCAAGCCATCAGACTGCTGAACAGCTTCTACCTCCAAGCCATCAGACTGCTGAACAGCTTCTACCTCCAAGCCATCAGACTGCTGAACAGCTTCTACCTCCAAGCCATCAGACTGCTGAACAGCTTCTACCACCAAGCCATTAGACTGCTGAACAGCTTCTACCTCCAAGCCATCAGACTGCTGAACAGCTTCTACCCCCAAGCCATCAGACTGCTGAACAGCTTCTACCACCAAGCCATCAGACTGCTGAACAGCTTCTACCACCAAGCCATCAGACTGCTGAACAGCTTCTACCTCCAAGCCATCAGACTGCTGAACAGCTTCTACCACCAAGCCATCAGACTGCTGAACAGCTTCTACCCCCAAGCCATTAGACTGCTGAACAGCTTCTACCCCCAAGCCATCAGACTGCTGAACAGCTTCTACCACCAAGCCATCAGACTGCTGAACAGCTTCTACCACCAAGCCAATCAGACTGCTGAACAGCTTCTACCACCAAGCCATCAGACTGCTGAACAGCTTCTACCTCCAAGCCATCAGACTGCTGAACAGCTTCTACCACCAAGCCAATCAGACTGCTGAACAGCTTCTACCACCAAGCCATCAGACTGCTGAACAGCTTCTACCACCAAGCCATCAGACTGCTGAACAGCTTCTACCACCAAGCCAATCAGACTGCTGAACAGCTTCTACCACCAAGCCATCAGACTGCTGAACAGCTTCTACCTCCAAGCCATCAGACTGCTGAACAGCTTCTACCACCAAGCCAATCAGACTGCTGAACAGCTTCTACCACCAAGCCATCAGACTGCTGAACAGCTTCTACCACCAAGCCAATCAGACTGCTGAACAGCTTCTAAACCGCCAATCAGACTGCTGAACAGCTTCTAAACCGCCAATCAGACTGCTGAACAGCTTCTAAACCGCCAATCAGACTGCTGAACAGCTTCTAAACCGCTAATCAAACTGCTGAACAGCTTCTACCACCAAGCCATCAGACTGCTGAACAGCTTCTACCCCCAAGCCAATCAGACTGCTGAACAGCTTCTACCCCCAAGCCAATCAGACTGCTGAACAGCTTCTACCACCAAGCCAATCAGACTGCTGAACAGCTTCTAAACCGCTAATCAGACTGCTGAACAGCTTCTACCTCCAAGCCAATCAGACTGCTGAACAGCTTCTAAACCGCCAATCAGACTGCTGAACAGCTTCTACCTCCAAGCCAATCAGACTGCTGAACAGCTTCTAAACCGCTAATCAGACTGCTGAACAGCTTCTACCTCCAAGCCATCAAACTGCTGAACAGCTTCTAAACCGCTAATCAGACTGCTGAACAGCTTCTAAACCGCTAATCAGACTGCTGAACAGCTTCTAAACCGCTAATCAGACTGCTGAACAGCTTCTAAACCGCCAATCAGACTGCTGAACAGCTTCTACCTCCAAGCCAATCAGACTGCTGAACAGCTTCTAAACCGCTAATCAGACTGCTGAACAGCTTCTAAACCGCTAATCAGACTGCTGAACAGCTTCTAAACCGCTAATCAAACTGCTGAACAGCTTCTAAACCGCTAATCAGACTGCTGAACAGCTTCTAAACCGCTAATCAGACTGCTGAACAGCTTCTAAACCGCTAATCAGACTGCTGAACAGCTTCTAAACCGCTAATCAGACTGCTGAACAGCTTCTAAACCGCTAATCAAACTGCTGAACAGCTTCTAAACCGCTAATCAAACTGCTGAACAGCTTCTAAACCGCCAATCAAACTGCTGAACAGCTTCTAAACCGCTAATCAGACTGCTGAACAGCTTCTAAACCGCTAATCAAACTGCTGAACAGCTTCTAAACCGCTAATCAGACTGCTGAACAGCTTCTAAACCGCTAATCAAACTGCTGAACAGCTTCTAAACCGCTAATCAAACTGCTGAACAGCTTCTAAACCGCTAATCAAACTGCTGAACAGCTTCTAAACCGCTAATCAAACTGCTGAACAGCTTCTAAACCGCTAATCAAACTGCTGAACAGCTTCTAAACCGCTAATCAAACTGCTGAACAGCTTCTACCACCAAGCCAATCAGACTGCTGAACAGCTTCTAAACCGCTAATCAAACTGCTGAACAGCTTCTAAACCGCTAATCAAACTGCTGAACATCAAACGGCCACTGGGCTATTTACATTGATCCCCTTTGTGTTTACGCTGTTGCTACTTGCTGTTTATTATCTATGCATAGTCACATGTACATATTACCTCCACTAACCTGTACCCCCACACATTGACTCGGTACAGGTACCCCCTGTATATAGCCTCATTACTAACCTGTACCCCCACACATTGACTCGGTACAGGTACCCCCTGTATATAGCCTCATTACTAACCTGTACCCCCACACATTGACTCGGTACAGGTACCCCCTGTATATAGCCTCATTACTAACCTGTACCCCCACACATTGACTCAGTACAGGTACCCCCTGTATATAGCCTCATTACTAACCTGTACCCCCACACATTGACTCGGTACAGGTACCCCCTGTATATAGCCTCATTACTTACCTGTACCCCCACACATTGACTCGGTACAGGTACCCCCTGTATATAGCCTCATTACTAACCTGTACCCCCACACATTGACTCAGTACAGGTACCCCCTGTATATAGCCTCATTACTAACCTGTACCCCCCACACATTGACTCGGTACAGGTACCCCCCTGTATATAGCCTCATTACTAACCTGTACCCCCACACATTGACTCGGTACAGGTACCCCCTGTATATAGCCTCATTACTAACCTGTACCCCCACACATTGACTCGGTACAGGTACCCCCTGTATATAGCCTCATTACTAACCTGTACCCCCACACATTGACTCGGTACAGGTACCCCCTGTATATAGCCTCATTACTAACCTGTACCTCCACACATTGACTCGGTACAGGTACCCCCTGTATATAGCCTCATTACTAACCTGTACCCCCACACATTGACTCGGTACAGGTACCCCCTGTATATAGCCTCATTACTAACCTGTACCCCCACACATTGACTCGGTACAGGTACCCCCTGTATATAGCCTCATTACTAACCTGTACCCCCACACATTGACTCGGTACAGGTACCCCCTGTATATAGCCTCATTACTAACCTGTACCCCCACACATTGACTCGGTACAGGTACCCCCTGTATATAGCCTCATTACTAACCTGTACCCCCACACATTGACTCGGTACAGGTACCCCCTGTATATAGCCTCATTACTAACCTGTACCCCCACACATTGACTCGGTACAGGTACCACCTGTATATAGCCTCATTACTAACCTGTACCCCCACACATTGACTCGGTACAGGTACCCCCTGTATATAGCCTCATTACTAACCTGTACCCCCACACATTGACTCGGTACAGGTACCCCCTGTATATAGCCTCATTACTAACCTGTACCCCCACACATTGACTCGGTACAGGTACCCCCTGTATATAGCCTCATTACTAACCTGTACCCCCACACATGGACTCGGTACAGGTACCCCCTGTATATAGCCTCATTACTAACCTGTACCCCCACACATTGACTCGGTACAGGTACCCCCTGTATATAGCCTCATTACTAACCTGTACCCCCACACATTGACTCAGTACAGGTACCCCCTGTATATAGCCTCATTACTAACCTGTACCCCCACACATTGACTCGGTACAGGTACCCCCTGTATATAGCCTCATTACTAACCTGTACCCCCACACATTGACTCGGTACAGGTACCCCCTGTATATAGCCTCATTACTAACCTGTACCCCCACACATTGACTCGGTACAGGTACCCCCTGTATATAGCCTCATTACTAACCTGTACCCCCACACATTGACTCGGTACAGGTACCCCCTGTATATAGCCTCATTACTAACCTGTACCCCCACACATTGACTCGGTACAGGTACCCCCTGTATATAGCCTCATTACTAACCTGTACCCCCACACATTGACTCGGTACAGGTACCCCCTGTATATAGCCTCATTACTAACCTGTACCCCCACACATTGACTCGGTACAGGTACCCCCTGTATATAGCCTCATTACTAACCTGTACCCCCACACATTGACTCGGTACAGGTACCCCCTGTATATAGCCTCATTACTAACCTGTACCCCCACACATTGACTCGGTACAGGTACCCCCTGTATATAGCCTCATTACTAACCTGTACCTCCACACATTGACTCGGTACAGGTACCCCCTGTATATAGCCTCATTACTAACCTGTACCCCCACACATTGACTCGGTACAGGTACCCCCTGTATATAGCCTCATTACTAACCTGTACCCCCACACATTGACTCGGTACAGGTACCCCCTGTATATAGCCTCATTACTAACCTGTACCCCCACACATTGACTCGGTACAGGTACCCCCTGTATATAGCCTCATTACTAACCTGTACCCCCACACATTGACTCGGTACAGGTACCCCCTGTATATAGCCTCATTACTAACCTGTACCCCCACACATTGACTCGGTACAGGTACCCCCTGTATATAGCCTCATTACTAACCTGTACCTCCACACATTGACTCGGTACAGGTACCCCCTGTATATAGCCTCATTACTAACCTGTACCCCCACACATTGACTCGGTACAGGTACCCCCTGTATATAGCCTCATTACTAACCTGTACCCCCACACATTGACTCGGTACAGGTACCCCCTGTATATAGCCTCATTACTAACCTGTACCTCCACACATTGACTCGGTACAGGTACCCCCTGTATATAGCCTCATTACTAACCTGTACCCCCACACATTGACTCGGTACAGGTACCCCCCTGTATATAGCCTCATTACTAACCTGTACCCCCACACATTGACTCGGTACAGGTACCCCCTGTATATAGCCTCATTACTAACCTGTACCCCCACACATTGACTCGGTACAGGTACCCCCTGTATATAGCCTCATTACTAACCTGTACCCCCACACATTGACTCGGTACAGGTACCCCCTGTATATAGCCTCATTACTAACCTGTACCCCCACACATTGACTCGGTACAGGTACCCCCTGTATATAGCCTCATTACTAACCTGTACCCCCACACATGGACTCGGTACAGGTACCACCTGTATATAGCCTCATTACTAACCTGTACCCCCACACATTGACTCGGTACTGGTACCACCTGTATATAGCCTCATTACTAACCTGTACCCCCACACATCGACTCAGTACAGGTACCCCCTGTATATAGCCTCATTACTAACCTGTACCCCCACACATTGACTCGGTACTGGTACCACCTGTATATAGCCTCATTATTTTATTGTGTAGGGGGTTAAGGGTTATTGGAGTTGAAGGGTTGTGTTTTGAGACAGGTTGGTGTTATCAGAGGGAAACAGTTTAGGGGTTAAGGGTTAAAGGTTATTGTCTGTCAGTTTAGGGGGTAAAGATTATTGTCTGTCAGTTTAGGGGGTAAAGGTTATTGTCTGTCAGTTTAGGGGTTAAAGGTTATTGTCTGTCAGTTTAGGGGGTAAAGGTTTTTGTCTGTCAGTTTAGGGGTTAAAGGTTATTGTCTGTCAGTTTAGGGGTTAAAGGTTATTGTCTGTTAGTTTAGGGGTTAAAGGTTATTGTCTGTCAGTTTAGGGGTTAAAGGGTTAAAGGTTATTGTCTGTCAGATTCAAGGGACCCCCTCCGCTCCTGGAGGGCCCGCTGGCTGTCAACACCAGACTACAGAACGGACGCAGGCTGTTCACTGGACAACTACATGGACCAGAATCCTTCACTGCGGACCAGGAGGGTAAGAACTCGTCTGTCTGTCTTTCATTCAACGTTTAATTGAATCCTGTCTGTTGGTCTTTCATCCGCCTCCTCAGTGTTTATATGACCTTTGACTGGAAATACCTTTTTAGAACTCTGTGGCCTGTCTGACCCCTGACCTCTAACCTCTGGTGTCTCCTAGGTAACGTGTACACAGGGACGGTGGATGGGAAGCTGTGGAGGATCCATCAGGAGACTCTAACCCTCATCACCCACATGGGGCAGGACTTACAGGAGTGTGGTCAGTAACTAACTAACTAACTAACTACCCAACCCTGATGCTAACTAACTAACCAACCCTAACGCTAACTAACCCTAACTCATCACCCACATGGGACAGGACTTACAGGAGTGTGGTCAGTAACTAACTAACTAACTAACTAACTAACTAACTAACCCTAACTCATCACCCACGTGGGACAGGACTTACAGGAGTGTGGTCAGTAACTAACTAACTAACCCTAACTCATCACCCACGTGGGACAGGACTTACAGGAGTGTGGTCAGTAACTAACTAACCAACCCTAACGCTAACTAACGCTAACTCATCACCCACGCAGGACAGGACTTACAGGAGTGTGGTCAGTAACTAACCCTAATGCTAACTCATCACCCACGTGGGACAGGACTTACAGGAGTGTGGTCAGTAACTAACTAACTAACCAACCCTAACGCTAACTCATCACCCACGTGGGACAGGACATACAGGAGTGTGGTCAGTAACTAACTAACCCTACTGTATTACCTCACGCTGAGCAGCACTCCCCCTACTGTATTACCTCATGCTGAGCAGCACTCCCCCTACTGTATTACCTCACGATGAGCAGCACTCCCCCTACTGTATTACCTCCATTACCTCACGCTGAGCAGTACTCAGCCTACTGTATTACCTCACGCTGCACCTCCCCCGACTGTATTACCTCACACTGAGCAGCACTCCCCTACTGTATAACCTCAAGCTGAGCAGCACTCCCCCTACTGTATTACCTCAGCACTCCCCCTACTGTATTACCTCACGTTGAGCAGCACTCCCCCTACTGTATTACCTCACGCTGAGCAGCACTCCCCCTACTGTATTACCTCAGCACTCCCTCTACTGTATTACCTCAGCACTCCCCTCTACTGTATTACCTCATGCTGAGCAGCACTCCCCCTACTGTATTACTCCCCCCTACTGTATTACCTCACCACCCCTACTGTATTACCTCACGCTGAGCAGCACTCCCCCCTACTGTATTACCTCACGCTGAGCAGCACTCCCCCTACTGTATTACCTCATGCTGAGCAGCACTCCCTCTACTGTATTACCTCACACTGAGCAGCACTCCCCCTACTGTATTACCTCCATTACCTCACGCTGAGCAGCACCCCCCCCTACTGTATTACCTCATGCTGAGCAGCACTCCCCCTACTGTATTACCTCACGCTGAGCAGCACCCCCCCTACTGTATTACCTCACGCTGCACCTCCCCCGACTGTATTACCTCACACTGAGCAGCACTCCCCTACTGTATAACCTCAAGCTGAGCAGCACTCCCCCTACTGTATTACCTCAGCACTCCCCCTACTGTATTACCTCACGCTGAGCAGCACTCCCCCTACTGTATTACCTCACGCTGAGCAGCACTCCCCCCTACTGTATTACCTCACGCTGAGCAGCACTCCCTCTACTGTATTACCTCACGCTGAGCAGCACTCCCCCCTACTGTATTACCTGATGCTGAGCACCACTCCCTCTACTGTATTACCTCACGCTGAGAACCGCTCCCCCTACTGTATTACCTCACGCTGAGCAGCACTACCCTACTGTATTACCTCACGCTGAGCAGCACTCCCCCTACTGTATTACCTCACGCTGAGCAGCACTCCCCCCCACTGTATTACCTGACGCTGAGCAGCACTCCCTCTACTGTATTACCTCACGCTGAGCAGCACTCCCCCTACTGTATTACCTCACGCTGAGCAGCACTCCCCCCCCACTGTATTACCTGACGCTGAGCAGCACTCCCCCTACTGTATTACCTCACGCTGAGCAGCACTCCCCCCCCACTGTATTACCTGACGCTGGGCAGCACTCCCTCTACTGTATTACCTCACGCTGAGCAGCACTCCCACTACTGTATTACCTCACGCTGAGAACCGCTCCCCCTACTGTATTACCTCACGCTGAGCAGCACTCCCCCTACTGTATTACCTCACGCTGAGCAGCACTCCCCCTCTACTGTATTACCTCACGCTGAGCAGCACTCCCCCTACTGTATTACCTGACGCTGAGCATCACTCCCCCTACTGTATTACCTCACGCTGAGCAGCACTCCCCCTACTGTATTACCTCACGCTGAGCATCACTCCCCCTACTGTATTACCTCAGCACTCCCCCTACTGTATTACCTCACGCTGAGCAGCACTCCCTCTACTGTATTACCTCACGCTGAGCAGCACTCCCTCTACTGTATTACCTCACGCTGAGCAGCACTCCCCCTACTGTATTACCTCACGCTGAGCAGCACTCCCTCTACTGTATTACCTCACGCTGAGCAGCACTCCCTCTACTGTATTACCTCACGCTGAGCAGCACTCCCCCCTACTGTATTACCTCACGCTGAGCAGCACTCCCCCTACTGTATTACCTCAGCACTCCCCCTACTGTATTACCTCACGCTGAGCAGCACTCCCCCTACTGTATTACCTCATGCTGAGCAGCACTCCCCCTACTGTATTACCTCACGCTGAGCAGCACTCCCCCTACTGTATTACCTCCCCCTACTGTATTACCTCATGCTGAGCAGCACTCCCCCTACTGTATTACCTCACGCTGAGCAGCACTCCCCCTACTGTATTACCTCACGCTGAGCAGCACTCCCCCTACTGTATTACCTCACGCTGAGCAGCACTCCCCCTACTGTATTACCTCCCCCTACTGTATTACCTCAGCACTCCCCTCTACTGTATTACCTCACGCTGAGCAGCACTCCCCCTACTGTATTACTCCCCCCTACTGTATTACCTCACGCTGAGCAGCACTCCCTCTACTGTATTACCTCACGCTGAGCAGCACTCCCCCTACTGTATTACCTCACGCTGAGCAGCACTCCCCCTACTGTATTACCTCACGCTGAGCAGCACTCCCCCTACTGTATTACCTCACGCTGAGCAGCATTCCCCCTACTGTATTACCTCACGCTGAGCAGCACTCCCCCTACTGTATTACCTCACGCTGAGCAGCACTCCCCCTACTGTATTACCTCACTCTGAGCAGCACTCCCCCTACTGTATTACCTCACGCTGAGCAGCACTCCCCCTACTGTATTACCTCACGCTGAGCAGCACTCCCCCTACTGTATTACCTCACGCTGCACTTCCCCAAGCTAACAGTTCTTCGTGGCTATCTGGCTAGCAAACAATTATTCGTGGCTATCTGGCTAGCTCACAGTTCTTCATGGCTATCTGGCTAGCTCACAGTTCTTCATGGCTATCTGGCTAGCTAACAATTCTTCATGGCTATCTGGCTAGCTAACAATTCTTCATGGCTATCTGGCTAGCTAACAATTCTTCATGGCTATCTGGCTAGCTGACAGTAGTAGGAGTGTGGTCAGTAATTATAGCAGGCTTATTGATGTATGATGGAATCTGTCTGGGGTCTACAGGGCTGTGTTTAGTTCAGTAGGTATGAAACAGGTGAGAAAACATTTATAAAAGGAGGAGGACCTGAATATTTCAGATGTTCTACTGGACCCCTGGTGTGGAACACTGACTCTTCTGTTGGGAAGTGTTTAGCTGTGGGAACGTGTTCTGTTCAGATCTCTGTTGATGTGGCCGGCAGCCGATTGTCTTCCTCTGAGCTCTGGCCAAAACAGACGTTTGTGTGTGTGCCAGGTTGTGTGTGTGTGTGTGTCAGGTTGTGTGTGTGTGTGTGTGTGTGTCAGGTTGTGTGTGTGTGTGTGTGTGTGTCAGGTTGTGTGTGTGTGTGTGTGTGTCAGGTTGTGTTAGAGACGGTCTAGTAAATCTCTAGAAATCCTCTGATGTTGTTCCAGACGGGAGATGGAGAGACCGAAAGAGGGCAGGACAGACTGTGATGTTATCTCTGTTGGTCCTCTAGGTAGCAGGACAGACTGATGTTATCTCTGTTGGTCCTCTAGGTAGCAGGACAGACTGTGATGTTATCTCTGTTGGTCCTCTAGGTAGCAGGACAGACTGTGATGTTATCTCTGTTGGTCCTCTAGGTAGCAGGACAGACTGTGATGTTATCTCTGTTGGTCCTCTAGGTAGCAGGACAGACTGTGATGTTATCTCTGTTGGTCCTCTAGGTAGCAGGACAGACTGTGATGTTATCTCTGTTGGTCCTCCAAGGTAGCAGGACAGACTGTGATGTTATCTCTGTTGGCCCTCTAGGTAGCAGGACAGACTGTGATGTTATCTCTGTTGGTCCTCTAGGTAGCAGGACAGACTGTGATGTTATCTCTGTTGGTCCTCCAAGGTAGCAGGACAGACTGTGATGTTATCTCTGTTGGTCCTCTAGGTAGCAGGACAGACTGTGATGTTATCTCTGTTGGTCCTCTAGGTAGCAGGACAGACTGTGATGTTATCTCTGTTGGTCCTCTAGGTAGCAGGACAGACTGTGATGTTATCTCTGTTGGTCCTCTAGGTAGCAGGACCGACTGTGATGTTATCTCTGTTGGTCCTCTAGGTAGCAGGACAGACTGTGATGTTATCTCTGTTGGTCCTCTAGGTAGCAGGACAGACTGATGTTATCTCTGTTGGTCCTCTAGGTAGCAGGACAGACTGTGATGTTATCTCTGTTGGTCCACTAGGTAGCAGGACAGACTATGAGCCAGTCTGTGGTCGTCCTCATGGTGTGCGGTTGGACAGTGGTGGTCAGCTGATCGTAGCGGACTCCTACTTTGGGCTGTTTTCTGTTGACCCCCAGACTGGACACAAGACCCTGCTACTGGACAGCAAGACAGGTAACGTCCCCTATCCCAGACTGGACACAAGACCCTGCTACTGGACAGCAACACGGTTAACCCCTGACCCCTAACCTCCAGACTGGACACAAGACCCTGCTACTGGACAGCAACACAGTTAACCCCCAGACTGGACACAAGACCCTGCTACTGGACAGCAACACAGTTGACAGGTAACCCCCAGACTGGACACAAGACCCTGCTACTGGACAGCAACACTGTTGACCCCTGACCCCTAACCCCCAGACTGGACATCATAGTCTGCTACTGGACAGCAAACAAGGTCTGATCATTCACAGTCTAACCCCTAACCTTAACTCTGACTGGACAGCAGGTCTGACAGTCTAACCCCTAACCTTAACTCTGACTGGACAGCAGGTCTGACAGTCTAACCCCTAACCTTAACTCTGACTGGACAGCAGGTCTGACAGTCTAACCCCTAACCTTAACTCTGACTGGACAGCAGGTCTGACAGTCTAACCCCTAACCTTAACTCTGACTGGACAGCAGGTCTGACAGTCTAACCCCTAACCTTATCTCTGACTGGACAGCAGGTCTGACAGTCTAACCCCTAACCTTAACTCTGACTGGACAGCAGGTCTGACAGTCTAACCCCTAACCTTATCTCTGACTGGACAGCAGGTCTGACAGTCTAACCCCTAACCTTATCTCTGACTGGACAGCAGGTCTGACAGTCTAACCTTAACTCTGACTGGACAGCAGGTCTGACAGTCTAACCCCTAACCTTAACTCTGACTAGACAGCAGGTCTGACAGTCTAACCCCTAACCTTATCTCTGACTGGACAGCAGGTCTGACAGTCTAACCCCTAACCTTAACTCTGACTGGACTGCAGGTCTGACAGTCTAACCCCTAACCTTATCTCTGACTGGACTGCAGGTCTGACAGTCTAACCCCTAACCTTATCTCTGACTGGACAGCAGGTCTGACAGTCTAACCTTAACTCTGACTGGACAGCAGGTCTGACAGTCTAACCCCTAACCTTAACTCTGACTAGACAGCAGGTCTGACAGTCTAACTCCTAACCTTAACTCTGACTGGACAGCAGGTCTGACAGTCTAACCCCTAACCTTAACTCTGACTGGACAGCAGGTCTGACAGTCTAACCCCTAACCTTAACTCTGACTGGAAAGCAGGTCTGACAGTCTAACCTTAACTCTGACTGGACAGCAGGTCTGACAGTCTAACCCCTAACCTTATCTCTGACTGGACAGCAGGTCTGACAGTCTAACCTTAACTCTGACTGGAAAGCAGGTCTGACAGTCTAACCCCTAACCTTATCTCTGACTGGACAGCAGGTCTGACAGTCTAACCCCTAACCTTATCTCTGACTGGACAGCAGGTCTGACAGTCTAACTCCTAACCTTAACTCTGACTGGACAGCTGGTCTGACAGTCTAACTCCTAACCTTAACTCTGACTGGACAGCAGGTCTGACAGTCTAACCCCTAACCTTATCTCTGACTGGACAGCAGGTCTGACAGTCTAACCTTATCTCTGACTGGACAGCAGGTCTGACAGTCTAACCCCTAACCTTAACTCTGACTGGACAGCAGGTCTGACAGTCTAACCCCTAACCTTATCTCTGACTGGACAGCAGGTCTGACAGTCTAACCCCTAACCTTATCTCTGACTGGACAGCAGGTCTGACAGTCTAACCCCTAACCTTAACTCTGACTGGACAGCAGGTCTGACAGTCTAACCCCTAACCTTAACTCTGACTGGACAGCAGGTCTGACAGTCTAACCCCTAACCTTATCTCTGACTGGACAGCAGGTCTGACAGTCTAACCCCTAACCTTAACTCTGACTGGACAGCAGGTCTGACAGTCTAACCCCTAACCTTAACTCTGACTGGACAGCAGGTCTGACAGTCTAACCCCTAACCTTATCTCTGACTGGACAGCAGGTCTGACAGTCTAACCCCTAACCTTATCTCTGACTGGACAGCAGGTCTGACAGTCTAACCCCTAACCTTAACTCTGACTGGACAGCAGGTCTGACAGTCTAACCCCTAACCTTATCTCTGACTGGACAGCAGGTCTGACAGTCTAACCCCTAACCTTATCTCTGACTGGACAGCAGGTCTGACAGTCTAACCCCTAACCTTAACTCTGACTGGACAGCTGGTCTGACAGTCTAACCCCTAACCTTAACTCTGACTGGACAGCTGGTCTGACAGTCTAACCCCTAACCTTATCTCTGACTGGACAGCAGGTCTGACAGTCTAACCCCTAACCTTAACTCTGACTGGACAGCAGGTCTGACAGTCTAACCCCTAACCTTATCTCTGACTGGACAGCAGGTCTGACAGTCTAACCCCTAACCTTAACTCTGACTGGACAGCAGGTCTGACAGTCTAACCCCTAACCTTAACTCTGACTGGACAGCAGGTCTGACAGTCTAACCCCTAACCTTAACTCTGACTGGACAGCAGGTCTGACAGTCTAACCTTAACTCTGACTGGACAGCTGGTCTGACAGTCTAACCCCTAACCTTAACTCTGACTGGACAGCAGGTCTGACAGTCTAACCCCTAACCTTAACTCTGACTGGACAGCAGGTCTGACAGTCTAACCCCTAACCTTAACTCTGACTGGACAGCAGGTCTGACAGTCTAACCCCTAACCTTATCTCTGACTGGACAGCAGGTCTGACAGTCTAACCCCTAACCTTAACTCTGACTGGACTGCAGGTCTGACAGTCTAACCCCTAACCTTAACTCTGACTGGACAGCAGGTTCTAACATATAGAAATATATAAATATAAACATACAGTGGTGAGAACAAGTATTTGATAACCTGAAAAATCGGCAGTGTTTCCTACTTACAAAGCATGTAGAGGTCTATCATTTTCATCATAGGTTCACTTCAACTGTGAGAGACGGAATCAAAAATCTAGAAAATCACATTGTATGATTTTTAAGTAATGTCTCCAAGAACACAGCCTCCATCATTCTTAAATGGAAGAAGTTTGGAACCACCAAGACTCTTCCTAGAGCCGCCCGGCCAAACTGAGCAATCGGGAGAAGGGCCTTGGTCTAGGGAGGTGACTGAGAACCCAATGGTCACTCTGACAGAGCTCCAGAGTTCCTCTGTGGCAATTGGAGAACCTTCCAGAAGGACAACCATTTCTGCAGCACTCCACCAATCAGGCCTTATGGAGTTTGCAAAAGACACCTAAAGGACCCTCAGACCATGAGAAACAAGATTCTCTGGTCTGATGAAACCAAGATTCAAATCAAATCAAATTTATTTATATAGCCCTTCGTACATCAGCTGATATCTCAAAGTGCTGTACAGAAACCCAGCCTAAAACCCCAAACAGCAAGCAATGCAGGTGTATGAACATTTGAACATCTTGGCCATGTTCTGTTATAATCTCCACCCGGCACAGCCAGAAGAGGACTGGCCACCCCACATATGCTCTCTCTAATTCTCTCTTTCTTTCTCTCTCTCGGAGGACCTGAGCCCTAGGACCATGCCCCAGGACTACCTGACATGATGACTCCTTGCTGTCCCCAGTCCACCTGGCCGTGCTGCTGCTCCAGTTTCAACTGTTCTGCCTTATTATTATACAACCATGCTGGTCATTTATGAACATTTGAACATCTTGGCCATGTTCTGTTATAATCTCCACCCGGCACAGCCAGAAGAGGACTGGCCACCCTACATAGCCTGGTTTTGGCCTTTCTAGGGAGTTTTTCCTAGCCACGGCAGCAAGGAGTCCTCTTCTGGCTATGCCGGGTGGAGATTATAACAGAACATGGCCAAGATGTTCAAATGTTCATAAATGACCAGCATGGTCGAATAATAACAAGGCAGAACAGTTGAAACTGGAGCAGCAGCACGGTCAGGTGGACTGGGGACAGCAAGGAGTCATCATGTCAGGTAGTCCTGGGGCATGGTCCTAGGGCTCAGGTCAGTTGAAACTGGAGCAGCAGCACAGCCAGGTGGACTGGGGACAGCAAGGAGTCATCATGTCAGGTAGTCCTGGGGCATGGTCCTAGGGCTCAGGTCAGTTGAAACTGGAGCAGCAGCACAGCCAGGTGGACTGGGGACAGCAAGGAGTCATCGTGTCAGGTAGTCCTGGGGCATGGTCCTAGGGCTCAGGTCCTCCGAGAGAGAGAGAGAAAGAGAGAATTAGAGAACGCACACTTAGATTCACACAGGACACCGAATAGGACAGGAGATGTACTCCAGATATAACAAACTGACCCTAGCCCCCCGACACATAAACTACTGCAGCATAAATACTGGAGGCTGAGACAGGAGGGGTCAGGAGACACTGTGGCCCCATCCGAGGACACCCCCGGACAGGGCCAAACAGGAAGGATATAACCCACCCACTTTGCGAAAGCACAGCCCCCACACCACTAGAGGGATATCTTCAACCACCAACTTACCATCCTGAGACAAGGCTGACTATAGCCCACAAAGATCTCTGCCATGGCACAACCCAATGGGGGGCGCCAACCCAGACAGGTTGACCACATCAGTGAATCAGCCCACTCAGGTGATGCACCCCTTCCAGGGACGGCATGAGAGAGCCCCAGTAAGCCAGTGACTCAGCCCCTGTAATAGGGTTAGAGGCAGAGAATCCCAGTGGGAAGAGGGGAACCAGCCAGGCAGAGACAGCAAGGGCGGTTCGTTGCGCCAGAGCCTTTCCGTTCACCTTCCCACTCCTGGGCCAGACTACACTCAATCATATGACCCACTGAAGAGATGAGTCTTCAGTAAAGACTTAAAGGTTGAGACCGAGTTTGCGTCTCTGACATGGGTAGGCAGACCGTTCCATAAAAATGGAGCTCTATAGGAGAAAGCCCTGCCTCCAGCTGTTTGCTTAGAAATTCTAGGGACAATTAGGAGGCCTGCGTCTTGTGACCGTAGCGTACGTGTAGGTATGTACGGCAGGACCAAATCAGAGAGATAGGTAGGAGCAAGCCCATGTAATGCTTTGTAGGTTAGCAGTAAAACCTTGAAATCAGCCCTTGCTTTGACAGGAAGCCAGTGTAGAGAGGCTAGCACTGGAGTAATATGATCAATATGTTTGGTTCTAGTCAGGATTCTAGCAGCCGTATTTAGCACTAACTGAAGTTTATTTAGTGCTTTATCCAGGTAGCCTGAAAGTAGAGCATTGCAGTAGTCTAACCTAGAAGTGACAAAAGCATGGATACATTTTTCTGCATCATTTTTGGCCAGAAAGTTTCTGATTTTTGCAATGTTACGTAGATGGAAAACAGTTTTATTTGAGACGACTGTACAACCATTAAGATTAATTGTCAGATTCAACAGAAGATCTCTTTGTTTCTTGGGACCTAGAACAAGCATCTCTGTTTTGTCCGAGTTTAATAGTAGAACGTTTGCAGCCATCCACTTCCTTATGTCTGAAACACATGCTTCTAGGCGAGGGGAAATTTTGGGGCTTCACCATGTTTCATTGAAATGTACAGCTGTGTGTCATCCGCATAGCAGTGAAAGTTAACATTATGTTTTCGAATAACATCCCCAAGAGGGAAAATATATAGTGAAAACAATAGTGGTCCTAAAACGGAACCTTGAGGAACACCGACATTTACAGTTGATTTGTCAGAGGACAAACCATTCACAGAGACAAACTGATATCTTTCCGACAGATAAGATCTAAACCAGGCCAGAACATGTCCGTGTAGACCAATTTGGGTTTCCAATCTCTCGAAAAGAATGTGGTGATCGATGGTATCAAAAGCAGCACTAAGATTGAACTCTTTGGCCTGAATGCCAAGTGTCACATCTGGAGGAAACCTGGCACAATCCCTACGGTGAAGCATGGTGGTGGCAGCATCATGCTGTGGGGGTGTTTTTCAGCTATAGGGACTGGGAGTCTAGTCAGGATCGAGGGAAAGATGAACGGAGCAAAATACAGAACGGAGCATATCTCTGGAGAGACCTGAAAATAGCTGTGCAGTGACACTCCCCATCCAACCTGACAGAGCTTGAGAGGATCTGCAGAGAAGAATGGGAGAAACTCCCCAAATACAGGTGTGCCAAGCTTGTAGCATCATATCTAAGAAGACTCAAGGCTGTAATCTCTGACAAAGGTACTTCAACAAAGTACTGAATAAAGGGTCTGAATACTTATGTAAATGTGATATTTCCATATTTTATTTGTAGTAAATTATCAAAAATGTTTTTGCTTTGTCATTATGGGTTATTGTGATGTCATTATGGGTTATTGTGATGTCATTATGGGTTATTGTGATGTCATTATGGGTTATTGTGATGTCATTATGGGTTATTGTGATGTCATTATGGGTTATTGTGATGTCATTATGGGTTATTGTGATGTCATTATGGGTTATTGTGGTGTCATTATAGGGTATTGTGGTGTCATTATGGGGTATTGTGATGTCATTATGGGTTATTGTGGTGTCATTATAGGGTATCGTGATGTCATTATGGGGTATTGTGATGTCATTATGGGGTATTGTGATGTCATTATGGGGTATTGTGGTGTCATTAAAGGGTATTGTGATGTCATTATGGGGTATTGTGATGTCATTATGGGGTATTGTGGTGTCATTATAGGGTATTGTGGTGTCATTATGGGGTATTGTGTGTTGATTGAGTGGATTTAAAAAATATATATATATTTTATAATAAGGCTATAAAGCAACAAAATGTGGTAAAAGTCAGGCTTGTGAGGCTAATGTACATCCAGTTAACAAATGTAATATCTTTGTGCTCTAGGAGCTGACGGGGTTCCGTTTGCGTTCCTGAACGGGTTGGAGATCTCCTCTCAGACTGGGATCATTTACTTTACGGACTCCTCCTCTCGCTGGGGACGACGACACGTCAAACTAGAGGTCTGTCGCTCTGTACTCCTACAAATCACCCCTCTTCTTTATACTCTCTATAACCCCTGACCTCTAACGTCTAGGTGATAGAGACCAACGCTCTGGGTCGTCTCCTGACCTTTGACCCCGTGTCAGGGCGTGTGGGTGTCCTACTGGATGGTCTCTACATGCCCAATGGCATCGCCCTGTCACCTGACGAGAGCTTCCTGCTGCTGGCCGAGACCAGCATCGGGTGTATCCTCAGGTACACACACACACACCAACGGAGGACAGTGTTTTCCATAGTAACTGTCCTTCCTGGGTTTTTCCTTTTAACATGTAAATATCATTGTGTTATCAGAGGTGGCTGATCAGCAGGACAGAGGAACCCTCACAGTACAGAAAGGCCTTTTTGTTCTATGACAATCATTGTCCTCCCTCACTCAAGATACTGGCTGAAAGGCCTTTTGTTTGAATGACTCATGGTTCCTTTTCTCTCTCTACCTCTGTAGGTACTGGCTGAAAGGCCCCAAGGCTGGCACCAAGGAGGTCATCATGAACAATATGCCTGGTTACCCTGACAACATCCGCCTTAGCGACCGTGGAACCTTCCTGGTTGGTCTAACGACCACACGCTTCAGGAAGCTCATGCCTCCATTCCTGGACCTGATTGGTCCGTACCCAGCGGTCAAACGCTTTCTGGCTAAGGTTAGTTTCACCATCATCATCATCATCATCAATGTGTTGTAGACCTCTCTCCCAGGCCCCTGTATGGTAGACCTCTCTCCCAGGCCCCTGTGTGGTAGACCTCTCTCCCAGGCCCCTGTGTGGTAGACCTCTCTCTCAATCCCCTGTGTGGTAGACCTCTCTCTCAATCCCCTGTGTTGTAGACCTCTCTCCCAGGCCCCTGTGTTGTTGTCCTCTCTCCCAGGCCCCTGTGTGGTAGACCTCTCTCCCAATCCCCTGTGTTGTTGACCTCTCTCCCAGGCCCCTGTGTGGTAGACCTCTCTCCCAGGCCCCTGTGTGGTAGACCTCTCTCCCAGGCCTCTGTGTGGTAGACCTCTCTCCCAGGCAACTGTGGTGTAGACCACACCCCTGTGTTGTAGACCACACCCCTGTGTTGTAGGCCACACCCCTGTGTTGTAGACCTCTCTCCCAGGCCCCTGTGTGGTTGACCTCTCTCCCAGGCCTCTGTGTTGTAGACCTCTCTCCCAGGCCCCTGTGTTGTTGACCTCTCCCCCACGCCCCTGTGTTGTAGACCTCTCCCCCACGCCCCTGTGTTGTAGACCTCTCTCCCAGGCCCCTGTGTGGTTGACCTCTCTCCCAGGCCTCTGTGTTGTAGACCTCTCTCCCAGGCCCCTGTGTTGTTGACCTCTCCCCCACGCCCCTGTGTTGTAGACCTCTCCCCCACGCCCCTGTGTTGTAGACCTCTCTCCCAGGCCCCTGTGTTATTGACCTCTCTCCCAGGCCCCTGTGTTATTGACCTCTCTCCCAGGCCCCTGTGTTATTGACCTCTCTCCCAGGCCCCTGTGTGGTAGACCTCTCCCCAGGCCCCTGTGTTGTAGACCTCTCCCCCACGCCCCTGTGTTGTAGACCTCTCTCCCAGGCCCCTGTGTTGTTTACCTCTCTCCCAGGCCCCTGTGTGGTCTTTGTTCCAGGCTGCAGTGAGACTAGAGAGAGTAATCTGAGAGGACAGAGAGCCTCCATCAAGAGATGATTCAGACAGCAACATGATACAGTGCCTTGTTAAAGTATTCACCCCCCAGCGTTTTCCCTATTTTGTTCCATTACAACCTGTAATTTAAATATATTTTTGGGGGATTGCATGTAATGGACCTACACAGAATGGTTCAAATCAGTGAAGTGAAATGATAATAACTTCCATAGAAATCCAAAAGGAAAAGTGTTGCATATGTATTCAGCCCCTTTGCTGTGAAGCCCCTAAATAAGATCTGGTGCAACCAATTACCTTCAGAAGTCACATCATTAGTTCAATAAAGTCCACCTGTGTGCAATCTAAGTGTCACATGATGTACGTATATATACACCTGCTCTGAAAGGCCCCACTAAGCAAGGGGCACCATGAAGACCAAGGAGCTCTCCAAACAGGTCAGGGACAAAGTTGTGGAGAAGTACTGATCAGGGTTGGATTATAAAACAATATCAGAAACTTTGAACATCCCACGGAGCACCATTAAATTCATTATTAAAAAAATGAATATGGCACCACACCACAACAAACCTGCCAAGAGAGGGCCGCTCACCAAAACTCACAGACCAGGCAAGGAGGGCATTAATGGGGCGGCAGCGTAGCCTAGTGGTTAGAGCATTGGACTAGTAACCGGAAGGTTGCGAGTTCAAACCCCCGAGCTGACAAGGTACAAATCTGTCGTTCTGCCCCTGAACAGGCAGTTAACCCACTGTTCCCAGGCCGTCATTGAAAATAAGAATGTGTTCTTAACTGACTTGCCTGGTTAAATAAAGGTAAAATTAAAATTAAAAGAGAGGCAACAAAGAGACCAAAGATAACCCTGAAGGAGCTGCAAAGCTCCACAGCAGAGATTGGAGTATCTGTCCATAGGACCACTTTAAGCCGTACACTCCACAGAGCTGGGCTTTACAGAAGAGTGGCCTGAAAAAAGCCATTGCTTAAAGAAAAAATAAGCAAATACGTTTGGTGTTTCCCAAAAGACATGTGGGAGACTCCCCAAACATATGGAAGAAGGTACTCTGGCTAGATGAGACTAAAATGTAGCTGTTTGGCCATCAAGGACAACGCTATGGCTGGCGCAATCCCAACACCTCTCATCATCTGAGAACACCATCCCCACAGTGAAGCATGGTGGTGGCAGCATCATGCTGTGGGGTGGTGTTTTTCATCGGCAGGGACTGGGAGACTAGTCAGAATGGAAGGAATGATGGATGGTGCTAAATACAGGGAAATTCTTGAGGGAAACCTGTTTCAGTCTTCCAGAGATTTGAGACTGGGGCGGAGGTTCATCTTCCAGCAGGACAATGACCCTAAGCATACTGCTAAAGCAACACTTGGGTGGTTTAAGTGGAAACATTTAAATGTCTTGGAATGGCCTAGTCAAAGCCCAGACCTCAATCCAATTGAGAATCTGTGATATGACTTAAAGATTGCTGTACACCAGCGGAACCCATCCAACTTGAAGGAGCTGGAGCAGTTTTGCCTTGAAGAATGGGAAGAAATCCCAGTGGCTAGATGTGCCAAGCTTATAGAGACATACCCCCAAGAGACTTACAGCTGTAATTGCTGCAACATGGTGTTCTAATAGAGATAAATAAAGAGATAATTCAGACAGCAACATGGTGTTCTAGTAGAGATAAATACAAGAGATAATTCAGACAGCAACATGGTGTTCTAGTAGAGATAAATAAAGAGATAATTCAGACAGCAACATGGTGTTCTAGTAGAGATAAATACAAGAGATAATTCAGACAGCAACATGGTGTTCTAGTAGAGATAAATACAAGAGATAATTCAGACAGCAACATGGTGTTCTAGTAGAGATAAATAAAGAGATAATTCAGACAGCAACATGGTGTTCTAGTAGAGATAAATAAAGAGATAATTCAGACAGCAACATGGTGTTCTAATAGAGATAAATACAAGAGATAATTCAGACAGCAACATGGTGTTCTAGAGGAGATAAATACAAGAGATAATTCAGACAGCAACATGGTGTTCTAGTAGAGATAAATACAAGAGATAATTCAGACAGCAACATGGTGTTCTAGTAGAGATAAATACAAGAGATAATTCAGACAGCAACATGGTGTTCTAGTAGAGATAAATAAAGAGATAATTCAGACAGCAACATGGTGTTCTAGAGGAGATAATGTATGTAAACTGTTCTGGAATGTACGATGCTATAGTAATATTATAGTACACTGGTATAATACTAATAGTAAAGCCTTTGTGTTCTGGTGGATGTTTCCAGGAATATACACTTAGGGGACAAAACATTAAGAACACCTGCTCTTTCCATGACATAGCTTTCACCTGGTCAGTCTATGATTCCTTATCGATGTCACCTGTTAAATCCACTTCAATCAGTGTAGATGAAGGGGAGGAGACGGGTTAAAGAAGGGTTTTTAAGCCTTGAGACAATGGAGACATGGATTGTGTCTGTGTGCTATTCAGAGGGTGAATGGACAGGACAACATGTTGAAGCCTTGAGACAGTGATTGTGTCTGTGTGCTATTCAGAGGGTGAATGGACAGGACAACATGTTGAAGCCTTGAGACAGTGATTGTGTCTGTGTGCTATTCAGAGGGTGAATGGACAGGACAACATGTTGAAGCCTTGAGACAGTGATTGTGTCTGTGTGCTATTCAGAGGGTGAATGGACAGGACAACATGTTGAAGCCTTGAGACAGTGATTGTGTCTGTGTGCTATTCAGAGGGTGAATGGACAGGACAACATGTTGAAGCCTTGAGACAGTGATTGTGTCTGTGTGCTATTCAGAGGGTGAATGGACAGGACAACATGTTGAAGCCTTGAGACAGTGATTATGTCTGTGTGCTATTCAGAGGGTGAATGGACAGGACAACATGTTGAAGCCTTGAGACAGTGATTGTGTCTGTGTGCTATTCAGAGGGTGAATGGACAGGACAACATGTTGAAGCCTTGAGACAGTGATTATGTCTGTGTGCTATTCAGAGGGTGAATGGACAGGACAACATGTTGAAGCCTTGAGACAGTGATTGTGTCTGTGTGCTATTCAGAGGGTGAATGGACAGGACAACATGTTGAAGCCTTGAGACAGTGATTGTGTCTGTGTGCTATTCAGAGGGTGAATGGACAGGACAACATGTTGAAGCCTTGAGACAGTGATTGTGTCTGTGTGCTATTCAGAGGGTGAATGGACAGGACAACATGTTGAAGCCTTGAGACAGTGATTGTGTCTGTGTGCTATTCAGAGGGTGAATGGACAGGACAACATGTTGAAGCCTTGAGACAGTGATTGTGTCTGTGTGCTATTCAGAGGGTGAATGGACAGGACAACATGTTGAAGCCTTGAGACAGTGATATGTGTCTGTGTGCTATTCAGAGGGTGAATGGACAGGACAACATGTTGAAGCCTTGAGACAGTGATTGTGTCTGTGTGCTATTCAGAGGGTGAATGGCCAGGACAACATGTTGAAGCTTTGAGACAGTGATTGTGTCTGTGTGCTATTCAGAGGGTGAATGGACAGGACAACATGTTGAAGCCTTGAGACAGTGATTGTGTCTGTGTGCTATTCAGAGGGTGAATGGACAGGACAACATGTTGAAGCCTTGAGACAGTGATTGTGTCTGTGTGCTATTCAGAGGGTGAATGGACAGGACAACATGTTGAAGCCTTGAGACAGTGATTGTGTCTGTGTGCTATTCAGAGGGTGAATGGACAGGACAACATGTTGAAGCCTTGAGACAGTGATTGTGTCTGTGTGCTATTCAGAGGGTGAATGGACAGGACAACATGTTGAAGCCTTGAGACAGTGATTGTGTCTGTGTGCTATTCAGAGGGTGAATGGGCAGGACAACATGTTGAAGCCTTGAGACAGTGATTGTGTCTGTGTGCTATTCAGAGGGTGAATGGACAGGACAACATGTTGAAGCCTTGAGACAGTGATTGTGTCTGTGTGCTATTCAGAGGGTGAATGGACAGGACAACATGTTGAAGTGCCTCTGAATGGGTTATAATAGTAGGTGCCAGGAGCCGGTTTATGTCAAGAACTGCAACTTTGCTGGGGTTTTCACACTCAACAGTTTCCTGTGTGTATCAAGAATGGTCCACCACCCAGAGGACATCCAGCCAACTTGACACATCTGTGGGAAGCCTTGGAGTCAACATGGGCCAGCATCCCTGTGGAGTGCTTTCAACACCTTGTAGTCCCCGCCCGACGAATTGAGGCTGTTCTGAGGGCTAAAGGGGAGGAGCAACTCCATATGAGGAAGGTGTTCTTAATGTTTTGTCCAGTGTATTTCTATAATGAAAGGACATATTAAAGCCCGGAGCTTGTGTTCTGTTTTCTTCCAGGTGGTTCCTCTGAGCTGGTACAACATGCTGTTGCCTAGATACGGCCTAGTGTTGGAGTTGGACGGGGAAGGGGAGGTGCTGGGGAGTCTCCATGACCCTACAGGCAGCCTGACCTGGGCCGTCAGCGACGTGTTCTCCCACCAGGGGAGACTCTACCTGGGTAGCACCGACCTGCCCTTCCTTCCTGTCCTGGAGGACTGGATCTAACCACTAACTTCTGCTGCAGGCCTCTCATACTAGGCCTGGGGGGGGCTGGGGGGGAGGGGTAAAGTTAACGGACTGTGACATGTCCAGACTGCAGCAGGCCTCTCATACTAGGCCTGGGGGGGGGGGGGGGGGGGGGGGGTGCTGGGGGGAGGGGTAAAGTTAACTGACTGTGACATGTCCAGACTGCAGCAGGCCTCTCATACTAGGCCTGGGGGGGGGGGGGGCTGGGGGGAGGGGTAAAGTTAACTGACTGTGACATGTCCAGACTGCAGCAGGCCTCTCATACTAGGCCTGGGGGGGGCTGGGGGGAGGGGTAAAGTTAACTGACTGTGACATGTCCAGACTGCAGCAGGCCTCTCATACTAGGCCTGGGGGGGGGCTGGGAGGGGTTAACTGACTGACGTGTCCAGACTGCAGCAGAGATCCTCAGACACTTGGTCCTGGCTCTACTGCCAATCACAACCAGGTGTCCTTTCCACTCCATACGGACATACGGACAGATTCCTGTTGATCTGGGACATTTTTAATACAGATCATTTGGTTCCACAGTGCACTGATTGACCAGGAGACTGTTAAACTGAATATGTCTTCAGTTAGTTCATATGTGGTTCCACAGCGCCTCCTCAGACCCATACAGGGGCCAGATGCTGTTGTAACTAGCCATGCTGTTGTAGGGGTCTGTCTAACCCAGCTGTAGTTAGTAGTGGTCAGTGTCTCCTCAGACCCATACAGGGTCCAGATGCTGTTGTAGGGGTCTGTCTAACCCAGCTGTAGTTAGTAGTGGTCAGTGTCTCCTCAGACCCATACAGGGTCCAGATGCTATTGTAGGGGTCTGTCTAACCCAGCTGTAGTTAGTAGTGGTCAGTGTCTCCTCAGACCCATACAGGGTCCAGATGCTGTTGTAGGGGTCTGTCTAACCCAGCTGTAGTTAGTAGTGGTCAGTGTCTCCTCAGACCCATACAGGGTCCAGATGCTATTGTAGGGGTCTGTCTAACCCAGCTGTAGTTAGTAGTGGTCAGTGTCTCCTCAGACCCATACAGGGGCCAGATTCTGTCGTAGGGGTCTGTCTAACCCAGCTGTAGTTAGTAGTGGTCAGTGTCTCCTCAGACCCATACAGGGTCCAGATGCTGTTGTAGGGGTCTGTCTAACCCAGCTGTAGTTAGTAGTGGTCAGTGTCTCCTCAGACCCATACAGGGGCCAGATTCTGTCGTAGGGGGCTGTCTAACCCAGCTGTAGTTAGTAGTGGTCAGTGTCTCCTCAGACCCATATAGGGTCCAGATTCTGTTGTAGGGGTCTGTCTAACCCAGCTGTAGTTAGTAGTGGTCAGTGTCTCCTCAGACCCATACAGGGTCCAGATGCTGTTGTAGGGGTCTGTCTAACCCAGCTGTAGTTAGTAGTGGTCAGTGTCTCCTCAGACCCATCTGTAATACTGTTCTGTGGACTCATAAAGCATCTCTGTAATAGTCTGTAATATTGTTCTGTGGACTCATAAAGCATCTCTGCAATAGTCTGTAATACTGTTCTGTGGACTCATAAAGCATCTCTGTAATAGTCTGTAATATTGTTCTGTGGACTCAAAGCATCTCTGTAATAGTCTGTAATATTGTTCTGTGGACTCATAAAGCATCTCTGTAATAGTCTGTAATATTGTTCTGTGGACTCATAAAGCATCTCTGTAATAGTCTGTAATATTGTTCTGTGGACTCATAAAGCATCTCTGTAATAGTCTGTAATATTGTTCTGTGGACTCATAAAGCATCTCTGTAATAGTCTGTAATACTGTTTTAATATCGGACTCCGCTGATCTGAAGACAGTCAATGGTGTCACCTGTCACTGATTTTAGAGAGCTGCATAATGTTCTGATCTGTCTAAAGATGCATCTGACGACCTCCAGAGGGGGCAGGATGATCTCATCTGTCTAAAGATGCATCTGACGACCTCCAGAGGGGGCAGGATGATCTGATCTGTCTAAAGATGATTTTAGAGGGCTGCATAATGTTCTGATCTGTCTAAAGATGCATCTGACGACCTCCAGCGGGGGCAGGATGATCTCATCTGTCTAAAGATGATTTTAGAGGGCTGCATAATGTTCTGATCTGTCTAAAGATGCATCTGACGACCTCCAGCGGGGGCAGGATGATCTCATCTGTCTAAAGATGATTTTAGAGGGCTGCATAATGTTCTGATCTGTCTAAAGATGCATCTGACGACCTCCAGCGGGGGCAGGATGATCTCATCTGTCTAAAGATGCAGCTGCCTACCCCCTCTATTCAACCTCCAGCTGCCTACCCCCTCTATTCAACCTCCAGCTGAGTACCCCCTCTATTCAACCTCCAGCTGCCTATCCCCTCTATTCAACCTCCAGCTGAGTACCCCCTCTATTCAACCTCCAGCTGCCTACCCCCTCTATTCAACCTCCAGCTGCCTATCCCCTCTATTCAACCTCCAGCTGAGTACCCCCTCTATTCAACCTCCAGATGCCTACCCCCTCTATTCAACCTCCAGCTGCCTATCCCCTCTATTCAACCTCCAGCTGAGTACCCCCTCTATTCAACCTCCAGATGCCTACCCCCTCTATTCAACCTCCAGCTGCCTATCCCCTCTATTCAACCTCCAGCTGAGTACCCCCTCTATTCAACCTCCAGATGCCTACCCCCTCTATTCAACCTCCAGCTGAGTACCCCCTCTATTCTACCCCCTCTATTCAACCTCCAGATGCCTACCCCCTCTATTCAACCTCCAGCTGCCTATCCCCTCTATTCAACCTCCAGCTGAGTACCCCCTCTATTCAACCTCCAGCTGCCTACCCCCTCTATTCAACCTCCAGATGCCTACCCCCTCTATTCTACCCCCTCTCTTCAACCTGAATTTGTCACAACCCGACTCGTGGGAAGTGAGAAAAGAGCTCATCAGAACAGGGCACAAATAATAATAATAAATGTTGCTCTTTATTTAACCAGCTACATATAAAACCCTCTTTATTTAACCAGCTACATATAAAACCCTCTTTATTTAACCAGCTACATATAAAACCCTCTTTATTTAACCATATAAAACCCTCTTTATTTAACCAGCTACATATAAAACCCTCTTTATTTAACCATATAAAACCCTCTTTATTTAACCAGCTACATATAAAACCCTCTTTATTTAACCAGCTACATATAAAACCCTCTTTATTTAACCTTGAGACAGTGATTGTGTCTGTGTGCTACATATAAAACCCTCTTTGTTCATTGAAAATGGTGAATAGCTCACCACACATTCATGTTGGGTTGTATTGGAGAGTCTCAGTCTTAAATAGCTCACCACACATTAATGTTGGGTTGTATTGGAGAGTCTCAGTCTTAAATCATTTTCCACACACAGTCTGTGTCTGTATTTAGTTTTCATGCTAATGAGGGCCCAGAATCCACTCTCACATAGGTACAGTGGGGCAAAACAATTAATACAGGTAACGAGTGGAGGACAGAGGAGCCTCTTAAAGAAGAAGTTACAGGTCTGTGAGAGCCAGAAATCTTGCTTGTTTGTAGGTGACCAAATACTTATTTTCCACCATAATTTGCAAATAAATTCATAAAAAATCCTACAATGTGATTTTCTGGATTTCTTTTCTTCTCATTTTGTCATAGTTGAAGTGTACCTATGATGAAAATTACAGGCCTCTCTCATCTTTTTAAGTGGGAGAACTTGCACGATTGGTGGCTGACTAAATACTTTTTTGCCCCACTGTATGTGCACAAATAATATAAAGGGCATCAGTGTCTTAACAGCAGGATTTGCCAAGGCAGGATACTCTGAGCGCAGCCCAATCCAGAAATCTGGCAGTGGCTTCTGATTAAATTACATTTTCACAGAACCGCTTGTTGCAATTTCGATGAGGCTCTCTTGTTCAGATATCGGTAAGTGGACTGGAGGCAGGGCATGAAAAGGGATAACGTATCCAGTTGTGTCATCTGTTTCAGGAAATTACCTGGGTAATTGTGCACCCAACTCACTCAGGTGCTTCACTATATCACATTTGACATTGTCCATAAGCTGGAGTTCATTTGCACACAAAAAATCATGCAATGATAGAAAGACCTGTGTGTTGTCCTTGTTAATCCAGACAGAGAAGAGCTCCAACTTCTTAATCATAGCCTCAATTTTGTCCCGCACATTGAGTATAGTTGCGGAGAGTCCCTGTAATCCTAGATTCAGATCATTCAGGTGAGAAAAAACGTCACCCAGCCAGTCGTGTGAGAAACTCATCATCAAGCGATCAGAATGAATGGTCAATCAAGAAAACTTTAAGCTCGTCTCTCAATTTACCAGGAGCTGTGCCAGGCCCTCCACGTCTGTTGACTCATCCAGCTGTAACAGACATATACCAGGAGCTGAGCCAGGCCTGTTGACTCATCCAGCTGTAACAGACATATACCAGGAGCTGAGCCACGTCTGTTGACTCATCCAGCTGTAACAGACATATACCAGGAGCTGTGCCAGGCCTGTTGACTCATCCAGCTGTAACAGACATATACCAGGAGCTGAGCCAGGCCCTCCACGTCTGTTGACTCATCCAGCTGTAACAGACATATACCAGGAGCTGAGCCACGTCTGTTGACTCATCCAGCTGTAACAGACATATACCAGGAGCTGAGCCACGTCTGTTGACTCATCCAGCTGTAACAGACATATACCAGGAGCTGTGCCAGGCCTGTTGACTCATCCAGCTGTAACAGACATATACCAGGAGCTGAGCCAGGCCCTCCACGTCTGTTGACTCATCCAGCTGTAACAGACATATACCAGGAGCTGAGCCACGTCTGTTGACTCATCCAGCTGTAATAGACATATACCAGGAGCTGAGCCACGTCTGTTGACTCATCCAGCTGTACCAGACATATACCAGGAGCTGTCCCAGGCCTGTTGACTCATCCAGCTGTAACAGACATATACCAGGAGCTGAGCCAGGCCTGTTGACTCATCCAGCTGTAACAGACATATACCAGGAGCTGAGCCAGGCCCTCCACGTCTGTTGACTCATCCAGCTGTACCAGACATATACCAGGAGCTGTCCCAGGTCTGTTGACTCATCCAGCTGTAACAGACATATACCAGGAGCTGAGCCAGGCCTGTTGACTCATCCAGCTGTAACAGACATATACCAGGAGCTGAGCCAGGTGTCTGTTGACTCATCCAGCTGTAACAGACATATACCAGGAGCTGAGCCAGGTGTCTGTTGACTCATCCAGCTGTAACAGACATATACCAGGAGCTGAGCCAGGCCTGTTGACTCATCCAGCTGTAACAGACATATACCAGGAGCTGTGCCAGGCCTGTTGACTCATCCAGCTGTAACAGACATATACCAGGAGCTGAGCCAGGCCTGTTGACTCATCCAGCTGTAACAGACATATACCAGGAGCTGTGCCAGGCCTGTTGACTCATCCAGCTGTAACAGACATATACCAGGAGCTGAGCCAGGCCTGTTGACTCATCCAGCTGTAACAGACATATACCAGGAGCTGTGCCAGGCCCTCCACGTCTGTTGACTCATCCAGCTGTAACAGACATATACCAGGAGCTGAGCCACATCTGTTGACTCAACCAGCTGTAACAGACATATACCAGGAGCTGTGCCAGGCCCTCCACGTCTGTTGACTCATCCAGCTGTAACAGACATATACCAGGAGCTGTGCCAGGCCTGTTGACTCATCCAGCTGTAACAGACATATACCAGGAGCTGTGCCAGGCCCACCACGTCTGTTGACTCATCCAGCTGTAACAGACATATACCAGGAGCTGAGCCAGGCCTGTTGACTCATCCAGCTGTAACAGACATATACCAGGAGCTGAGCCAGGCCTGTTGACTCATCCAGCTGTAACAGACATATACCAGGAGCTGTGCCAGGCCTGTTGACTCATCCAGCTGTAACAGACATATACCAGGAGCTGTGCCAGGACCTGTTGACTCATCCAGCTGTAACAGACATATACCAGGAGCTGTGCCAGGCCTGTTGACTCATCCAGCTGTAACAGACATATACCAGGAGCTGTGCCAGGCCTGTTGACTCATCCAGCTGTAACAGACATATACCAGGAGCTGTGCCAGGCCTGTTGACTCATCCAGCTGTAACAGACATATACCAGGAGCTGTGCCAGGCCTGTTGACTCATCCAGCTGTAACAGACATATACCAGGAGCTGAGCCAGGCCTGTTGACTCATCCAGCTGTAACAGACATATACCAGGAGCTGAGCCAGGCCTGTTGACTCATCCAGCTGTAACAGACATATACCAGGAGCTGTGCCAGGCCTGTTGACTCATCCAGCTGTAACAGACATATACCAGGAGCTGAGCCACGTCTGTTGACTCATCCAGCTGTAATGCATATACCAGGAGCTGTGCCAGGTGTCTGTTGACTCATCCAGCTGTAACGCATATAATTCACTGGCTGTTGTGTGAAGCAGTAATTGTTTCAAAACATCTCCTGCCATGTCACTGATGCGTCGGGAAACAGTGTTTGATGGAGCCATTGTCTGTATAGTTTTTTGGGGCCTTTTCCCCCAGCATTGTCCCAGCCAACAGGAAGAATGAAGTCCTCCACAATAGTATGGGACTTGCCTATCCCACCCACTCGGTAGCTCACCATATAAAACGCTTCTAGCTCCTTCTTATTAATGGTATATGTTGCTTTTATACATGTCTTACTACTCAAAAGTCTTTATTTTCACTCAAAAAACTCCTGTGGATTATTTTTCAAATTGACATGTTTTGTTTCTAAATGTCTTTGCAAGAGAGAAGGTTTCCTGTGAGAGAGTAACGGTTAACGTGATTGGATGAGCAACGGTTAACGTGATTGGATGAGCAACGGTTAACGTGATTGGATGTTAATTATTTGACTAGGATACCTGTATGTGACTTTGTTATTACACTGAACACTAGATGATAATTGTATTTTTGGCAGTGAAACGAGGCTGATCAGGCGAGAGAAAAAAAACATTGGAAAATATAAACGGACCGTTTGAAAATGTGAATCACATTTTTACTTGGCGTACCCCCGACAGCACCCCGTACCCCAGTTTGGGAAAACCTGGACGAATCAACCTTGATCTGGCAGTGTTCCTGTTTGAGGTAAGTTAGTGCTGTGCTGGAACAAACCCCTGCACCCCTTCTCTAGGACCAGGGTTAGTGACCACTGGGGTAACATGTTGTACTACGACTGTGGTCAGATCTCTGTTTTCCAACAGTACATTTTAAACACCACGAACCAGGAAGTGATTTCAGAATACCGTTAGTTTATTGGACAAAACAGCCAGAAATGGAAAAACCGCATAACTAAGAACTACTATCGAGAAGAAAATAAATGTGCAAAACCATGGAAAGACATTGACAGATTGGAAAGCGGATCAGAGGCTGGCCAATGGATCAGAGGCTGGCCAATGGATACGGTTGAATTATATGATTGGCAGGTTCGCTGTGTGTGATTAGTCTGACTGTGTAGAGACAATCCAAACAGGTTTTAATGGAAATTAAAGTGGACATTTATTTCTGTAACGTAACTAAATGCACCCTGTAGATAGATATCCATAAGATCAGTTATAATCAACAAGAAACCCTCTGGAATTACAAACACAAAGTTGATGCTGGTTGATGTGCTGCCATGGCAACACATCAGAAGATGTTCAGTTAAAGGCCCTCAGTCTCCCTGACCCCTCCACTGTTTCTGGCCGTACCACCAGACTCCCCCTCCGCTGTTACTGGCCGTACCACTAGACTCCCCCTCCACTGTTACTGTCCGTACCACTAGACTCCCCCTCCGCTGTTACTGTCCGTACCACTAGACTCCCCCTCCACTGTTTCTGTCCGTACCACTAGACTCCCCCTCCACTGTTACTGTCCGTACCACTAGACTCCCCCTCCGCTGTTACTGTCCGTACCACTAGACTCCCCCTCCACTGTTTCTGGCCGTACCACTAGACTCCCCCTCCACTGTTACTGTCCGTACCACTAGACTCCCCCTCCACTGTTACTGTCCGTACCACTAGACTCCCCCTCCACTGTTACTGTCCGTACCACTAGACTCCCCCTCCACTGTTACTGTCCGTACCACTAGACTCCCCCTCCACTGTTTCTGGCCGTACCACTAGACTCCCCCTCCACTGTTTCTGCCCGTACCACTAGACTGATACAGTGATCTCCAACAGTATTGAGACAGAGACCCATTTTGGTTGTTTTGGCTCTGTACTCCAGCACTGTGGATTGGAAATGAGACAGTGACTGAGGTTAAAGTGCAGACTGTCAGATTTAATTTGAGGGTATTTTCATCCATATTGGGTGAACCGTTTAGAAATTACAGCCCTTTTTGACCATAGTCCCCCTATTTTAAGGGACCAACAGTATTGGGACAAATTCACTGGTGTATTAAAGTGGTAAAACACATTGTCCCAGATTCTTAGAACACGATGACGACATCCAGCTGTGACTCTATAAACGTGGATGTCCCAGATTCTTAGAACACGATGACGACATCCAGCTGGGACTCTATAAACGTGGATGTCCCAGATTCTTAGAACACGATGACGACATCCAGCTGGGACTCTAGAAACGTGGATGTCCCAGATTCCTAGAACACGATGACGACCTCCAGCTGGGACTCTATAAACATGGATGCATTGGCTGTTTGTTTTGGTTGTAGATCAGATCATTTTGTGCCCAATACAAATAATGGTCATTTGGAGTCACTTTTACCTTTTTAAATAAGAATAGAACATGTTTCTGAACACTTCTACATTAAAAGTGGATTAATTCAGGATTATCCGTAACCATGGTAGCATCTACATTAATGTAGAAGCGTTCAGAAACATATTCTATTCTTATATACAATAAAAGTGACTCCAAAAGGACCTGTTTCTAGTCCTACTGGGAGAAAGAGGAACAACCAGAATGGTTTCTAGTCCTACTGGGAGAAAGAGGAACAACCAGAATGGTTTCTAGTCCTACTGAGAGAAAGAGGAACAACCAGAATGGTTTCTAGTCCTACTGGGAGAAAGAGGAACAACCAGAATGGTTTCTAGTCCTACTGGGAGAAAGAGGAACAACCAGAATGGTTTCTAGTCCTACTGGGAGAAAGAGGAACAACCAAAATGGTTTCTAGTCCTACTGGGAGAAAGAAGAACAACAGGAATGGTTTCTAGTCCTACTGGGAGAAAGAGGAACAACCAAAATGGTTTCTAGTCCTACTGGGAGAAAGATGAACAACCAAAATGGTTTCTAGTCCTACTGGGAGAAAGAGGAACAACCAAAATGGTTTCTAGTCCTACTGGGAGAAAGAGGAACAACCAAAATGGTTTCTAGTCCTACTGGGAGAAAGAAGAACAACAGGAATGGTTTCTAGTCCTACTGAGAGAAAGAGGAACAAAAGGAATGGTTTCTAGTCCTACTGGGAGAAAGAAGAACAAAAGGAATGGTTTCTAGTCCTACTGGGAGAAAGAAGAACAACAGGAATGGTTTCTAGTCCTACTGGGGGAAAGAGGAACAACAGGAATGGTTTCTAGTCCTACTGGGAGAAAGAAGAACAACAGGAATGGTTTCCAGTCCTACTGGGGGAAAGAGGAACAACAGGAATGGTTTCTAGTCCTACTGAGAGAAAGAGGAACAACAGGAATGGTTTCTAGTCCTACTGAGAGAAAGAGGAACAACAGGAATGGTTTCTAGTCCTACTGAGAGAAAGAGGAACAACAGGTATGGTTTCTAGTCCTACTGTAGCAGGTCAAGACTTGTTCATTATTTGAAAAACAGCTGATTTGAGGTAATTGATTTTCCTCACGTAATTAACAAACACAACATGTAAAATTAAAATCAGTCAAACAGCGTCTTAAAATATCCAATCAATGGGTGATACTGTGTCCAAACACAGGGTAGATGGGGGGTGTTGTGTACAGACTGTTAAAAGTGCTGTGGAGTTTACAGAAGGTCCCCCTCCAACCCCTACAGGGCTGAGGTCTCAGACACTAGGGAACAGCAGCACGGGCTCAGACAGCCCTCCTCTCCTCCTGCTCTTCTCATTTCAGGCCCGTCTCAGCCTGTTGCGCCGGTGGCTCCTGTTACTGAACATCAGGTGAGGGTCAAACGTATATCTGCAGAGAGAAGAACAGAGGGGTGGGTTAGAGCTAGGTGGTCTGTAGAGAGGAGAGGGGTGGGGTAGAGCTGGGTGGTCTGTAGAGAGGAGAGGGTTAGAGCTGGGTGGTCTGTAGAGAGGAGAGGGGTGGGTTAGAGCTAGGTGGTCTGTAGAGAGGAGAGGGGTGGGTTAGAGCTGGGTGGTCTGTAGAGAGGAGAGGGGTGGGTTAGAGCTGGGTGGTCTGGGGAGAGGAGAGGGTTAGAGCTGGGTGGTCTGGGGAGAGGAGAGGGGTGGGGTAGAGCTGGGTGGTCTGGGGAGAGGAGAGGGTTAGAGCTGGGTGGTCTGGTGAGAGGAGAGGGTTAGAGCTGGGTGGTCTGGGGAGAGGAGAGGGTTAGAGCTGGGTGGTCTGGGGAGAGGAGAGGGGTGGGTTAGAGCTAGGTGGTCTGTGGAGAGGAGAGGGGTGGGTTAGAGCTGGGTGGTCTGGGGAGAGGAGAGGGTTAGAGCTGGGTGGTCTGGGGAGAGGAGAGGGTTAGAGCTGGGTGGTCTGGGGAGAGGAGAGGGGTGGGGTGGGTTAGAGCTAGGTGGTCTGTAGAGAGGAGAGGGGTGGGTTAGAGCTAGGTGGTCTGTAGAGAGGAGAGGGGGGGGGGGTAGAGCTGGGTGGTTGGTCAGTGTACCGTGCATACCGTGTATCGTAGACCCCAGGGGTCCTACAGGACTGTCCAGAACAGGACTGGAGCATCATCAGTCTGTGGTTCATCTTCTCCAGGACTTCCTGGTCGATGGTCTTAGCCAGGTTAATGAGCTGGTAGGGGTCAACTGTAATGTTATATACCTCTACAAACACCTGGGGAACACAGAGAGAGAGTTAGTTATTACTAATGACCTGGTAGGGGTCTACTGTAATGTTATACACCTGGGGAACACAGAGAGAGAGTTAGTTATTACTAATGACCTGGTAGGGGTCTACTGTAATGTTATACACCTGGGGAACACAGAGAGAGATATTAGCTGGTGAGACATGTCTACACATCCCTAGTGACTAAACAGTTCTCTCCCTTTTACCTCGTTGTCATCAAACTCGCAGTACTGGAGGTTGGCAGAGGGGGCGACGGTACGAACGCAGGCATACGTGTTGTTGAAGGAGTCCTCACACACACAGTCAGGGAAACATACGGAGACCCCAGGACCCAGCAGGGGGCAGGCGGGATCAGACACATTAGACCCCTCCCCTTCATACTCCACCAGGAAGTCTGTTCTCCACGTAGTGCTGTTCACAGATCCCTCCTGACACAGAGAATACACACACCAGTTAAACACAGATCCCTCCTGACACAGAGAATACACACAACTGCCACCATGTCTGGGCTGCGTTGCGCTAGGCTACATTGTGCTAGGCTACATTGTGCTAGGCTACATTGTGCTAGGCTACTGGGCTGCGTTGCGCTAGGCTACATTGTGCTAGGCTACATTGTGCTAGGCTACTAGGCTGCGTTGTGCTAGGCTACTAGGCTGCGTTGTGCTAGGCTGCGTTGTGCTAGGCTGCGTTGTGCTAGGCTGCGTTGTGCTAGGCTGCGTTGTGCTAGGCTGCGTTGTGCTAGGCTGCGTTGTGCTAGGCTGCGTTGTGCTAGGCTGCGTTGTGCTAGGCTACTAGGCTGCGTTGACGTTGTACTAGGTGTGATATATAGTATAGTGGGTTCTGTATGGGTTCTCACCAGTACAGACAGGTAGGACATGACTTTGTACTAGGTGTTATATATAGTATAGTGGGTTCTCACCAGTACAGACAGGAAGGACATGCCGTCCATGGCAGTCTTGCTGACGTTGTAACCGGCCATGTCCAGGATGGTAGGACCCAGGTCAACGTTCTGGACCGCCAGCCCGGTGGTCTGGTTAGGCTTGATGTTGGGCCCTCGGATCAGCAGAGGAACTCTTATATCAGACTCATACAGCTGCCTCTTATCCAAGGGGAGAGAGAACTGACCTGGGGGGGTGGGGGGAGGAGAGGGGAGGGGGGGGGGGGGTCAGCAGAGTGGTATCCAGGGGGAGAGAGAACTGACCTGGGGGGGTGGGAGGAGGAGGAGAGGGGGGGGGGGGGGTCAGCAGAGTGGTATCCAGGGGGGAGAGAGAGAACTGACCTGGGGGGGTGGGGGGAGGAGAGGGGAGGGGGGGGGGTCAGCAGAGTGGTATCCAGGGGGAGAGAGAACTGACCTGGGGGGGTGGGAGGAGGAGGAGAGGGGGGGGGGGGTCAGCAGAGTGGTATCCAGGGGGAGAGAGAGAACTGACCTGGGGGGGTGGGGGGAGGAGAGGGGAGGGGGGGGGGGGTCAGCAGAGTGGTATCCAGGGGGAGAGAGAGAACTGACCTGGGGGGGTGGGGGGAGGAGAGGGGGGGGGGGGTCAGCAGAGTGGTATCCAGGGGGAGAGAGAACTGACCTGGGGGGTGGGAGGAGGAGAGGGGGGGGGGGGGGGGGTCAGCAGAGTGGTATCCAGGGGGAGAGAGAGAACTGACCTGGGGGGGTGGGGGGAGGAGAGGGGGGGGGGGGGTCAGCAGAGTGGTATCCAGGGGGAGAGAGAACTGACCTGGGGGTGGGAGGAGGAGAGGGGGGGGGGGGGGTCAGCAGAGTGGTATCTATCCTCTTAGGAGGGGTGGAGCTTTACTTTTCTGAAGGCAGTGTGTGTGTTGTTTACCTGAATCAAGTGTGTTGTGTACCTGTGTCAGGTGTGTTGTGTACCTGTGTCAGGTGTGTTGTGTATCTGTGTCAGGTGTGTTGTGTTTTTTAAATATATTTTACCTTTATTTAACTAGGCAAGTCAGTTAAGAACAAATTCTTATTTTCAATGACGGCCTAGGAAGAGTGGGTTAACTGCCTTGTTCAGGGGCAGAACGACAGATTTGTACCTTGTCAGCTCGGGGGTTTGAACTTGCAACCTTCTGGTTACTAGTCCAACGCTCTAACCACTAGGCTACCTGCCGTGTACCTGTGTGGTATCCGTTGTCTGAGGTAAAGATGATGTAAGTGTTGTCCAGTTCCCCTCTGACCTCTAACCTCTTCACCACCTTCTCCACCAAGTCATCCACTGACAGCAGAGTACGCCACCTAGTGGGGTGGAGGGCAAACATTACTCAAAGGATAGGGGGATACATTATAACTCATAAAGGATACATTATAACTCAAAGGATAGGGGGGGGATACATTATAACTCATAAAGGATACATTATAACTCATAAAGGATAGGGGGGGATACATTATAACTCATAAAGGATACATTATAACTCATAAAGGATAGGGGGGGATACATTATAACTCATAAAGGATAGGGGGGATACATTATAACTCATAAAGGATACATTATAACTCATAAAGGATAGGGGGGGATACATTATAACTCATAAAGGATAGGGGGGATACATTATAACTCATAAAGGATAGGGGGGGATACATTATAACTCATAAAGGATAGGGGGGGATACATTATAACTCATAAAGGATAGGGGGGGGGATACATTATAACTCATAAAGGATAGGGGGGCATTGTGAGAGAAGATGGGAGGAGAGAGAAGAGGAGGTACTACTAACCGTTTCCTGTAGGCCTCGTCCAGCAACTCGATAGAGGAGTTGGTCATGGGAGTCTTGGCCTGTCTGATCAGCCAGTGCTTGTCCTGGAGGTCATTATGGGACAGACAGAGCACTAATTAACTGGTAGGTCTCTGCGGTGTGTTGAGAGGTCAGACGTGGCCATCAGACAGTGGGAAAGGAGAGGGGATACCTAGTCTGAAAGCACTGAAATGTGTCTTCAGCATTTAACCCAACCCCTGAGGTGCGGGGGACTGCCTTAATCCACGTCAACGACATCAGCTCCCGTAAAGCATTACTGTTAGGGGTAACTGCCTTGCTCAAGAGAAGAACGTCTCGGGGGTTCGAACCAGAAACCTTTCGGGTTACTGGCCCTACGCTAGGCTACACGTCACCCCTAAAAACGGTAGAGAGGACGAAGAGACGTTCCCCCCTAAAACGGTAGAGATATGGTATGGGTGGTGTGGTATGATTGGTGTGGTGTGGTGTGGTTGGTGTGGTATGGTATGGTATGGTTGCTGTGGTGTGGTGTGGTTGGTGTGGTTGTTGTGGTGTGGTTGTTGTGGTATGGTTTGGTTGTTGTGGTATGGTATGGTGTGGTTGGTGTGTGGTATGGTTGGTGTGGTATGGTTGGTGTGGTGTGGGTGGTGTGGTTTGGTTGTTGTGGTGTGGTATGGTTGTGTGGTATGTGTGGTGTGGTATAGGTGGTGTGGGATGATTGGTGTGGTGTGGTTGGTGTGGTATGGTGTGGTTGCTGTGGTGTGGTTGCTGTGGTATGGTTGGGGTGGGTGTGGTATGGTTGGTGTGGTATGGTATGGTATGGTTGCTGTGGTGTGGTGTGGTTGGTGTGGTTGTTGTGGTGTGGTTGTTGTGGTGTGGTATGGTTGTTGTGGTATGGTTTGGTTGTTGTGGTATGGTATGGTGTGGTTGGTGTGTGGTATGGTTGGTGTGGTGTGGGTGGTGTTGTTTGGTTGTTGTGGTGTGGTATGGTTGTGTGGTATGTGTGGTATGGTATGGTGTGGTTGTTGTGGTATGGTTGGTGTGGTGTGGTTGTTGTGGTATGGTTGGTGTGGTGTGGTTGTTGTGGTATGGTTGGTGTGTGGTATGGTTGGTGTGTGGTGTGGTATGGTGTGGTTGTTGTGTAGTGGTTGTTGTGGTGTGGTATGGTTGGTGTGGTGTGGTGTGGTTGTTGTGGTATGGTATGGTTGGTGTGGTGTGGTTGTTGTGGTATGGTGTGGTTGTTGTGGTATGGTATGGTTGGTGTGGTGTGGTATGGTTGTTGTGGTATGGTATGGTTGGTGTGGTGTGGTTGTTGTGGTATGGTTGTGGTGTGGTATGGTTGTGGTGTGGTATGGTTGTGGTGTGGTATGGTTGTTGTGGTATGGTTGTTGTGGTATGGTATGGTTGGTGGGGTATGGTATGGTTGGTGTGGTGTGGTTGGTGTATGGTATGGTTGGTGTGGTGTGGTTGGTGTATGGTATGGTTGGTGTGGTGTGGTTGGTGTATGGTATGGTTGGTGTGGTGTATGGTATGGTTGGTGTGGTGTGGTGTGGTTGGTGTATGTATGGTTGGTGTGGTTGTTGTGGTGTGGTATGGTTGGTGTGTGGTGTGGTAGGGTTGGTGTGGTATGGTTGGTATGGTTGTTGTGGTATGGTTGTTGTGGTATGGTTGGTGTGGTATGGTATGGTTGGTGTGGTATGGTTGTTGTGGTGTGGTATGGTATGGTTGGTGTGGCATGGTTGTTGTGGTGTGGTATGGTATGGTTGGTGTGGCATGGTTGTTGTGGTGTGGTATGGTTGTTGTGGTGTGGTGTGGTATGGTTGGTGTGGTGTGGTTGTTGTGGTATGGTTGGTGTGGTTGTTGTGGTGTGGTATGGTTATGGTTGTTTGTGGTGTGGTATGGTATGGTTGTTGTGGTATGGTTGGTGTGGTATGGTTGGTATGGTGTGGTTGTTGTGGTATGGTTGGTGTGGTTGTTGTGGTGTGGTATGGTATGGTTGTTGTGGTGTGGTTGGTGTGGTGTGGTGGGGTATGGTTGGTGTGGTGTGGTTGGTGTATGGTATGGTTGGTGTGGTTGTGGTTGGTGTATGGTATGGTTGGTGTAGTGTATGGTATGGTTGGTGTGGTGTGTGTGGTGGTGGTGTATGTATGGTTGGTATGGTTGTTGTGGTATGGTTGTTGTGGTATGGTATGGTTGGTGGGGTATGGTTGGTGTGGTGTGGTTGGTGTATGGTATGGTTGGTGTGGTGTGGTGTGGTATGGTTGTTGTGGTATGGTATGGTTGGTGTGGTGTGGTTGTTGTGGTATGGTTGTGGTATGGTATGGTTGTGGTGTGGTATGGTTGTTGTGGTATGGTTGTGGTATGGTATGGTTGTGGTGTGGTATGGTTGTGGTGTGGTATGGTTGTGGTGTGGTATGGTTGTTGTGGTATGGTATGGTTGGTGGGGTATGGTATGGTTGGTGGGGTATGGTTGGTGTGGTGTGGTTGGTGTATGGTATGGTTGGTGTATGGTATGGTTGGTGTGGTGTATGGTATGTGTGGTGTGGTTGGTGTATGTATGGTTGGTGTGGTTGTTGTGGTGTGGTATGGTTGGTGTGTGGTGTGGTAGGGTTGGTGTGGTATGGTTGGTATGGTTGTTGTGGTATGGTTGTTGTGGTATGGTTGGTGTGGTGTGGTTGGTGTGGTATGGTATGGTTGTTGTGGTATGGTATGGTTGGTGTGGCATGGTTGTTGTGGTGTGGTATGGTTGTTGTGGTGTGGTATGGTTGGTGTGGTGTGGTTGTTGTGGTGTGGTATGGTATGGTTGTTGTGGTGTGGTATGGTATGGTTGTTGTGGTATGGTTGGTGTGGTATGGTTGGTATGGTGTGGTTGTTGTGGTATGGTTGGTGTGGTATGGTATGGTTGGTGTGGTATGGTTGGTGTGGTGTGGTTGGTGTGGTGGTTGTTGTGGTGTGGTGTGGTATGGTTGGTGTGGTTGTTGTGGTATGGTTGGTGTGGTGTGGTTGTTGTGGTATGGTTGGTGTGGTGTGGTTGTTGTGGTATGGTTGGTGTGGTATGGTTGGTGTGGTTGTTGTGGTATGGTTGGTGTGGTTGTGGTTGTTGTGGTATGGTGTGGTTGTTGTGGTATGGTGTGGTTGTTGTGGTGTGGTGTGGTTGGTGTGGTGTGGTTGTTGTGGTATGGTATGGTTGTTGTGGTGTGGTATGGTTGTTGTGGTATGGTTGTTGTGGTGTGGTATGGTTGTGTTGTGTTGTGGTATGGTTGTTTTGGTATGGTTGTTGTGGTGTGGTATGGTTGTTGTGGTATGGTTGTTGTGGTGTGGTATGGTTGTTTTGGTATGGTTGTTGTGGTGTGGTATGGTTGTTTTGGTATGGTTGTTGTGGTGTGGTATGGTTGTTTTGGTATGGTTGTTGTGGTGTGGTGTGGTTGGAATGGGTGGTATGGTGTGGTGTGGTTGGTATGAGTGGTATGGTGTGGTGTGGTTGGTGTGGTGTGGTATGGTGTGGTATGGTTGGTATGGTATGGGGTGGTTGGTTATGGTTGGTGTGGTGTGGTATGGTGTGGTATGGTTGGTGTAGTTGTGGTATGGTAGGGTTGTTGTAGTATGGTTGGTGTGGTGTGGTATGGTGTGGTATGGTGTGGTATGGTTGGTGTTGTATGGTTGTTGTGGTATGGTTGTTGTGGTGTGGTAGGGTTGTTGTGGTATGGTATGGTTGTTGTGGTATGGTATGGTTGTTGTGGTATGGTTGGTATGGTATGGTGTGGTTGTTGTGGTATGGTTGGTATGGTATGGTGTGGTGTGGTTGGTGTAGTATGGTTGGTGTAGTATGGTTGGTGTGGTTGTGGTATGGTATGGTGTTGTATGGTTGGTTGGTGTGGTTGTGGTGTGGTGTGGTGTGGTATGGTTGTGGTATGGTTGGTGTGGTATGGTTGGTATGGTGTGGTTGGAATGGTATGGTATGGTTGGTGTGGTTGGTGTGGTGTGGTATGGTGTGGTTGGTATGGTATTTAATTTTTTAAATTTTACCTTTATTTAACCAGGCAAGTCAGTTAAGAACAAATTCTTATTTTCAATGACGGCCTAGGAACAGTGGGTTAACTGCCTGTTCAGGGGCAGAGCGACAGATTTGTACCTTGTCAGCTCGGGGGTTTGAACTCGCAACCTTCCGGTTACTGGTTGGTGTGGTGCGGTATGGTTGGTATGGTGTGGTTGGTGTGGTATGGTGTGGTATAGTGTAGTTGGTATGGTGTGGTGTGGTATGGTATGGTTAGTGTGGTGTGGTATGGTTAGTGTGGTGTGGTTGGTGTGGTATGGTGTGGTTGTTGTGATATGGTTGTTGTGGTATGTTGTGGTATGGTGTGGTATGGTTGGTGTGGTATGGTTGGTATGGTAGGTGTGGTGTGGTGTGTATGGTTGTTGTGGTATGGTATGTATGGTGTGGTATGGTGTGGTATAGTTGCTGTGGTTGTTTCCATGTTTAGAGCCTACCTTCCCATGGACGTTGAAGTTGGGGTCTCGAGGGGCCTTGAGGTCCTTGAAGCGGTCCTGGTACTGCGGGGCGGGGGTCCAGGGGGCGTGGGGGGCGGGGGTCGAAACCATCATGAAGAACGGACGGTAGTTAGACTTATACTGGAGGAAGTCTAGAGACATGTTGGTCTGGAGAGGACAGAGACAGAGGTAGTTAGACTGGAGGAAGTCTGGAGAGGACAGAGACCGAGGTAGTTAGACTGGAGGAAGTCTAGAGAGGACAGAGACAGAGGTAGTTAGACTGGTGTTGATCCCAGACTGATGCTGTAGTGATCAGACCAGGAGTTAGTGGACAGAGATAGAGGTGGTTAGGTGTGTCCTTCAGTAGGACTACTAGCAGATCTTCTTACCAGTACGTCTGTCAGGTAGTCTTCACTGTAGTTCCCTCCATGCTTCTTAGGCTTCCCATTCACAGACAGTGTGTAGTTGTAGTACCGAGAGTTCCTCTCCTGAATAGAACACAGACAGTGTAGTACCTAGAGTTCCTCTCCTGAATAGAACACAGACAGTGTAGTACCTAGAGTTCCTCTCCTGAATAGAACACAGACAGTGTAGTACCGAGAGTTCCTCTCCTGAATAGAACACAGACAGTGTAGTACCGAGAGTTCCTCTCCTGAATAGAACACAGACAGTGTAGTACCGAGAGTTCCTCTCCTGAATAGAACACAGACAGTGTAGTACCTAGAGTTCCTCTCCTGAATAGAACACAGACAGTGTAGTACCTAGAGTTCCTCTCCTGAATAGAACACAGACAGTGTAGTACCGAGAGTTCCTCTCCTGAATAGAACACAGACAGTGTAGTACCGAGAGTTCCTCTCCTGAATAGAACAGACAGTGTAGTACCTAGAGTTCCTCTCCGGAATAGAACACAGACAGTGTGTAGTTGTAGTACCGAGAGTTCCTCTCCTGAATAGAACACAGACAGTGTAGTACCTAGAGTTCCTCTCCTGAATAGAACACAGACAGTGTAGTACCGAGAGTTCCTCTCCTGAATAGAACACAGACAGTGTAGTACCTAGAGTTCCTCTCCTGAATAGAACACAGACAGTGTAGTACCTAGAGTTCCTCTCCTGAATAGAACACAGACAGTGTAGTACCGAGAGTTCCTCTCCTGAATAGAACAGACAGTGTAGTACCTAGAGTACCTCTCCTGAATAGAACACAGACAGTGTGTAGTTGTAGTACCTAGAGTTCCTCTCCTGAATAGAACACAGACAGTGTGTAGTTGTAGTACCGAGAGTTCCTCTCCTGAATAGAACACAGACAGTGTAGTACCGAGAGTTCCTCTCCTGAATAGAACACAGACAGTGTGTAGTTGTAGTACCGAGAGTTCCTCTCCTGAATAGAACACAGACAGTGTAGTACCGAGAGTTCCTCTCCTGAATAGAACACAGACAGTGTGTAGTTGTAGTACCGAGAGTTCCTCTCCTGAATAGAACACAGACAGTGTAGTACCGAGAGTTCCTCTCCTGAATAGAACAGACAGTGTAGTACCTAGAGTTCCTCTCCTGAATAGAACACAGACAGTGTAGTACCTAGAGTTCCTCTCCTGAATAGAACACAGACAGTGTGTAGTTGTAGTACCGAGAGTTCCTCTCCTGAATAGAACACAGACAGTGTGTAGTTGTAGTACCGAGAGTTCCTCTCCTGAATAGAACACAGACAGTGTAGTACCTAGAGTTCCTCTCCTGAATAGAACACAGACAGTGTAGTACCGAGAGTTCCTCTCCTGAATAGAACACAGACAGTGTAGTACCGAGAGTTCCTCTCCTGAATAGAACACAGACAGTGTAGTACCTAGAGTTCCTCTCCTGAATAGAACACAGACAGTGTAGTACCTAGAGTTCCTCTCCTGAATAGAACACAGACAGTGTGTAGTTGTAGTACCGAGAGTTCCTCTCCTGAATAGAACACAGACAGTGTAGTACCTAGAGTTCCTCTCCTGAATAGAACACAGACAGTGTAGTACCTAGAGTTCCTCTCCTGAATAGAACACAGACAGTGTAGTACCTAGAGTTCCTCTCCTGAATAGAACACAGACAGTGTAGTACCTAGAGTTCCTCTCCTGAATAGAACACAGACAGTGTAGTACCTAGAGTTCCTCTCCTGAATAGAACACAGACAGTGTAGTACCTAGAGTTCCTCTCCTGAATAGAACACAGACAGTGTAGTACCTAGAGTTCCTCTCCTGAATAGAACACAGACAGTGTAGTACCGAGAGTTCCTCTCCTGAATAGAACACAGACAGTGTAGTACCTAGAGTTCCTCTCCTGAATAGAACACAGACAGTGTAGTACCTAGAGTTCCTCTCCTGAATAGAACACAGACAGTGTGTAGTTGTAGTACCGAGAGTTCCTCTCCTGAATAGAACACAGACAGTGTAGTACCTAGAGTTCCTCTCCTGAATAGAACACAGACAGTGTAGTACCTAGAGTTCCTCTCCTGAATAGAACACAGACAGTGTATCTATGTCACTACAGTATTTAAATATTAAATGAATAAGTGAAGGAGAAAGTTGACCGTCGTATCTAGATTCAGTAGACTACAGAGGAGATAGTTGTCTGTCGTGTTTCTAGATTCAGTAGACTAGAGGTGATAAAGTTGTCTGTCGTGTTTCTAGATTCAGTAGACCAGAGGAGATAAAGTTGACCGTCGTATCTAGATTCAGTAGACTACAGAGGAGATAGTTGTCTGTCGTGTTTCTAGATTCAGTAGACTACAGAGGAGATAGTTGTCTGTCGTGTTTCTAGATTCAGTAGACTAGAGGTGATAAAGTTGTCTGTCGTGTTTCTAGATTCAGTAGACTAAGAGGAGATAGTTGTCTGTCGTGTTTCTAGATTCAGTAGACTAAGAGGAGATAGTTGTCTGTCGTGTTTCTAGATTCAGTAGACTAAGAGGAGATAGTTGTCTGTCGTGTTTCTAGATTCAGTAGACTACAGAGGTGATAAAGTTGTCTGTCGTGTTTCTAGATTCAGTAGACTACAGAGGAGATAAAGTTGTCTGTCGTGTTTCTGCCGGAACACTCAACTTTCTCCTGATCCTGACTTTTAGTGACCTCTAACCCCAGTTACCCTTGCAGATATAGTAAACAAGGTATGCCAACAATCTTTGATTGATGTGATTTTCCTTCCCAGAGGAAAAACTAGGCCAGAGCAAGCAGCAGACACAGCACCGTTGATTAATGATTGAGTCAGGAATACTGGCAGAAATACGTCTCTGGGGGTCAAAGTGGACCATTAGATTAGACTCACTAGACTGCTGAGGTGACATGTTGTTCTCACCAGAGTCTAGACTGATGTTGTGACGTTAGTAATATAGTGTATAAATGTAGTCTCACCAGTCCGACCCAGTAGTCCCATCCCAGAGGAACGTGCTCCACTCCTCCTGCATCTGGGTTCCCATACTGAAACAGAGACAGTTTTCATACTGAGACAAAGGCAGTTTCCATACTGAGACAGAGGCAGTTTCCATACTAAACCACATGTATAGCCAGTTTCCATACTGAATCACAGAGACAGTTTCCATACTGAGACAGGGACAGTTTCCATACTAAACCACATGTATAGCCAGTTTCCATACTAAACCACATGTATAGCCAGTTTCCATACTAAACCACATGTATAGCCAGTTTCCATACTAAACCACATGTATAGCCAGTTTCCATACTAAACCACATGTATAGCCAGTTTCCATACTAAACCACATGTATAGCCAGTTTCCATACTGAAAGAGTCAGAGAGCCAGAACGAGAGTCAGTTTCCATACTGAATCACAGAGTCAGAACGAGAGTCAGTTTCCATACTGAAAGAGTCAGAGAGACAGAACGAGAGTCAGTTCAGAGATTCAGAGCCAGACAGGGTGACCTCCTCTACATAGATGCATAGTGTGTGACTCAGTAGTTAGGAACAGACTCAGTGGTAAGGGTTAGGGTTAGAGGGTAAGGGTTAGGGTTAGGAACAGACTCAGTGGTTAGGGACATAGGAACAGACAGGGAGTTAGGAACAGACAGGGAGTTAGGAACAGACAGGGAGTTAGGTGACTAGGAACAGACAGGGAGTTAGGTGACTAGGAACAGACAGGGAGTTAGGTGACTAGGAACAGACAGGGAGTTAGGTGACTAGGAACAGACAGGGAGTTAGGTGACTAGGAACAGACAGGGAGTTAGGTGACTAGGAACAGACAGGGAGTTAGGTGACTAGGAACAGACAGGGAGTTAGGTGACTAGGAACAGACAGGGAGTTAGGTGACTAGGAACAGACAGGGAGTTAGGTGACTAGGAACAGACAGGGAGTTAGGTGACTAGGAACAGACAGGGAGTTAGGTGACTAGGAACAGACAGGGAGTTAGGTGACTAGGAACAGACAGGGAGTTAGGTGACTAGGAACAGACAGAGTTAGGTGACTAGGAACAGACAGAGTTAGGTGACTAGGAACAGACAGAGTTAGGTGACTAGGAACAGACAGAGTTAGGTGACTAGGAACAGACAGAGTTAGGTGACTAGGAACAGACAGGGAGTTAGGTGACTAGGAACAGACAGGGAGTTAGGTGACTAGGAACAGACAGGGAGTTAGGTGACTAGGAACAGACAGGGAGTTAGGTGACTAGGAACAGACAGGGAGTTAGGTGACTAGGAACAGACAGGGAGTTAGGTGACTAGGAACAGACAGGGAGTTAGGTGACTAGGAACAGACAGGGAGTTAGGTGACTAGGAACAGACAGGGAGTTAGGTGACTAGGAACAGACAGGGAGTTAGGTGACTAGGAACAGACAGGGAGTTAGGTGACTAGGAACAGACAGGGAGTTAGGTGACTAGGAACAGACAGAGTTAGGTGACTAGGAACAGACAGAGTTAGGTGACTAGGAACAGACAGAGTTAGGTGACTAGGAACAGACAGAGTTAGGTGACTAGGAACAGACAGAGTTAGGTGACTAGGAACAGACAGGGAGTTAGGTGACTAGGAACAGACAGGGAGTTAGGTGACTAGGAACAGACAGGGAGTTAGGTGACTAGGAACAGACAGGGAGTTAGGTGACTAGGAACAGACAGGGAGTTAGGTGACTAGGAACAGACAGGGAGTTAGGTGACTAGGAACAGACAGGGAGTTAGGTGACTAGGAACAGACAGGGAGTTAGGTGACTAGGAACAGACAGGGAGTTAGGTGACTAGGAACAGACAGGGAGTTAGGTGACTAGGAACAGACAGGGAGTTAGGTGACTAGGAACAGACAGGGAGTTAGGTGACTAGGAACAGACAGGGAGTTAGGTGACTAGGAACAGACAGGGAGTTAGGTGACTAGGAACAGACAGAGTTAGGTGACTAGGAACAGACAGAGTTAGGTGACTAGGAACAGACAGAGTTAGGTGACTAGGAACAGACAGAGTTAGGTGACTAGGAACAGACAGAGTTAGGTGACTAGGAACAGACAGAGTTAGGTGACTAGGAACAGACAGAGTTAGGTGACTAGGAACAGACAGAGTTAGGTGACTAGGAACAGACAGAGTTAGGTGACTAGGAACAGACAGAGTTAGGTGACTAGGAACAGACAGAGTTAGGTGACTAGGAACATATCAGCATCCTTCTACTGTTACCTACATGTTGATGATGCTCTCTAGTGTAACCTACATACATGACAGGACATGATGATGCTCTCTAGTGTAACCTACATACATGACAGGACATGATGATGCTCTCTAGTGTAACCTACATACATGACAGGACATGATGATGCTCTCTAGTGTAACCTACATACATGACAGGACATGATGATGCTGTCTACTGTAACCTACATACATGACAGGACATGATGATGCTCTCTAGTGTAACCTACATACATGACAGGACATGATGATGCTCTCTAGTGTAACCTACATACATGACAGGACATGATGATGCTCTCTAGTGTAACCTACATACATGACAGGACATGATGATGCTCTCTAGTGTAACCTACATACATGACAGGACATGATGATGCTCTCTAGTGTAACCTACATACATGACAGGACATGATGATGCTCTCTAGTGTAACCTACATACATGACAGGACATGATGATGCTGTCTACTGTAACCTACATACATGACAGGACATGATGATGCTCTCTAGTGTAACCTACATACATGACAGGACATGATGATGCTCTCTAGTGTAACCTACATACATGACAGGACATGATGATGCTCTCTAGTGTAACCTACATACATGACAGGACATGATGATGCTCTCTAGTGTAACCTACATACATGACAGGACATGATGATGCTCTCTAGTGTAACCTACATACATGACAGGACATGATGATGCTGTCTACTGTAACCTACATACATACATGACAGGACATGATGATGCTCTCTAGTGTAACCTACATACATGACAGGACATGATGATGCTCTCTAGTGTAACTTACATACATGACAGGACATGATGATGCCGTCTAGTGTAACCTACATACATGACAGGACATGATGATGCTCTCTAGTGTAACTTACATACATGACATGATGATGCTCTCTAGTGTAACCTACATACATGACAGGACATGATGATGCTCTCTAGTGTAACCTACATACATGACAGGACATGATGATGCTGTCTACTGTAACCTACATACATACATGACAGGACATGATGATGCTCTCTAGTGTAACCTACATACATGACAGGACATGATGATGCTCTCTAGTGTAACTTACATACATGACAGGACATGATGATGCTCTCTAGTGTAACTTACATACATGACATGATGATGCCGTCTAGTGTAACCTACATACATGACAGGACATGATGATGCTCTCTAGTGTAACTTACATACATGACATGATGATGCTCTCTAGTGTAACCTACATACATGACATGATGATGCTCTCTAGTGTAACCTACATACAGGACATGATGATGCTCTCTAGTGTAACCTACATACAGGACATGATGATGCTCTCTAGTGTAACCTACATACATGACAGGAGATGTGAAGATGCTGTGTGTGGTATGGTTGTGGCATACTGTAACCTACATACATGACAGGAGATGTGAAGATGCTGTGTGTGGTATGGTTGTGGCATACTGTCATATTGCTGAAGACTTGTCCAAAGTAAATGCTGTTTTGAATTGAATAACCTGGTTGAGGTGTTTCCCAGTGGTAGGGTTAGTGGTAGAGTTAGATAGGTGAGGTATATTTACCTGGTTGAGGTGCTTCCCAGTGTAGAAGGTCTGGTAACCAGCGTAGGGTTAGTGGTAGAGTTAGATAGGTGAGGTATATTTACCTGGTTGAGGTGCTTCCCAGTGTAGAAGGTCTGGTAACCAGCGTAGGGTTAGTGGTAGAGTTAGGTGGTAGAGTTAGGTAGGTGAGGTATATTTACCTGGTTGAGGTGCTTCCCAGTGTAGAAGGTCTGGTAACCAGCGTAGAGTTAGTGGTAGAGTTAGGTGGTAGAGTTAGATAGGTGAGGTATATTTACCTGGTTGAGGTGCTTCCCAGTGTAGAAGGTCTGGTAACCAGCGTAGGGTTAGTGGTAGAGTTAGATAGGTGAGGTATATTTACCTGGTTGAGGTGCTTCCCAGTGTAGAAGGTCTGGTAACCAGCGTAGGGTTAGTGGTAGAGTTAGGTAGGTGAGGTATATTTACCTGGTTGAGGTGCTTCCCAGTGTAGAAGGTCTGGTAACCAGCGTAGGGTTAGTGGTAGAGTTAGATAGGTGAGGTATATTTACCTGGTTGAGGTGCTTCCCAGTGTAGAAGGTCTGGTAACCAGCGTAGGGTTAGTGGTAGAGTTAGGTGGTAGAGTTAGATAGGTGAGGTATATTTACCTGGTTGAGGTGCTTCCCAGTGTAGAAGGTCTGGTAACCAGCGTAGGGTTGGTGGTAGAGTTAGATAGGTGAGGTATATTTACCTGGTTGAGGTGCTTCCCAGTGTAGAAGGTCTGGTAACCAGCGTAGGGTTGGTGGTAGAGTTAGATAGGTGAGGTATATTTACCTGGTTGAGGTGCTTCCCAGTGTAGAAGGTCTGGTAACCAGCGTAGGGTTAGTGGTAGAGTTAGATAGGTGAGGTATATTTACCTGGTTGAGGTGCTTCCCAGTGTAGAAGGTCTGGTAACCAGCGTAGGGTTAGTGGTAGAGTTAGATAGGTGAGGTATATTTACCTGGTTGAGGTGCTTCCCAGTGTAGAAGGTCTGGTAACCAGCGTAGGGTTAGTGGTAGAGTTAGTGGTAGAGTTAGTAGTAGAGTTAGTAGTAGAGTTAGGTGGTAGAGTTGGGTGGTAGAGTTGGGTGGTAGAGTTAGATAGGTGAGGTATATTTACCTGGTTGAGGTGCTTCCCAGTGTAGAAGTTCTGGTAACCAGCGTAGGGTTAGTGGTAGAGTTGGGTGAGGTATATTTACCTGGTTGAGGTGCTTCCCAGTGTAGAAGGTCTGGTAACCAGCGTAGGGTTAGTGGTAGAGTTAGGTGGTAGAGTTAGTGGTAGAGTTAGGTGGTAGAGTTAGGTGGTAGAGTTAGATAGGTGAGGTATATTTACCTGGTTGAGGTGCTTCCCAGTGTAGAAGGTCTGGTAACCAGCGTAGGGTTAGTGGTAGAGTTAGGTGGTAGAGTTAGATAGGTGAGGTATATTTACCTGGTTGAGGTGCTTCCCAGTGTAGAAGGTCTGGTAACCAGCGTAGGGTTAGTGGTAGAGTTGGGTGAGGTATATTTACCTGGTTGAGGTGCTTCCCAGTGTAGAAGGTCTGGTAACCAGCGTAGGGTTAGTGGTAGAGTTAGGTGGTAGAGTTAGTGGTAGAGTTAGTGGTAGAGTTAGTGGTAGAGTTAGGTGGTAGAGTTAGGTGGTAGAGTTAGGTGGTAGAGTTAGATAGGTGAGGTATATTTACCTGGTTGAGGTGTTTCCCAGTGTAGAAGGTCTGGTAACCAGCGTAGGGTTAGTGGTAGAGTTAGGTGGTAGAGTTAGATAGGTGAGGTATATTTACCTGGTTGAGGTGCTTCCCAGTGTAGAAGGTCTGGTAACCAGCGTAGGGTTAGTGGTAGAGTTAGGTAGGTGAGGTATATTTACCTGGTTGAGGTGCTTCCCAGTGTAGAAGGTCTGGTAACCAGCGTAGGGTTAGTGGTAGAGTTAGGTGGTAGAGTTAGGTGGTAGAGTTAGATAGGTGAGGTATATTTACCTGGTTGAGGTGCTTCCCAGTGTAGAAGGTCTGGTAACCAGCGTAGGGTTAGTGGTAGAGTTAGGTGGTAGAGTTAGGTGGTAGAGTTAGGTGGTAGAGTTGGGTGGTAGAGTTGGGTGGTAGAGTTAGGTGGTAGAGTTAGGTGGTAGAGTTAGATAGGTGAGGTATATTTACCTGGTTGAGGTGCTTCCCAGTGTAGAAGGTCTGGTAACCAGCGTAGGGTTAGTGGTAGAGTTAGGTGGTAGAGTTAGGTGGTAGAGTTGGGTGGTAGAGTTGGGTGGTAGAGTTGGGTGGTAGAGTTGGGTGGTAGAGTTGGGTGGTAGAGTTGGGTGGTAGAGTTAGTGGTAGAGTTAGTGGTAGAGTTAGTGGTAGAGTTAGGTGGTAGAGTTGGTGAGGTATATTTACCTGGTTGAGGTGCTTCCCAGTGTAGAAGGTCTGGTAACCAGCGTAGAGTTAGGTGGTAGAGTTAGGTGGTAGAGTTAGGTGGTAGAGTTAGGTGGTAGAGTTAGGTGGTAGAGTTAGGTGGTAGAGTTAGGTGGTAGAGTTAGGTGGTAGAGTTAGGTGGTAGAGTTAGGTGGTAGAGTTAGGTGGTAGAGTTAGGTGGTAGAGTTAGGTGGTAGAGTTAGGTGGTAGAGTTAGGTGGTAGAGTTAGGTGGTAGAGTTGGGTGGTAGAGTTGGGTGGTAGAGTTGGGTGGTAGAGTTAGTGGTAGAGTTAGGTGGTAGAGTTAGATAGGTGAGGTATATTTACCTGGTTGAGGTGCTTCCCAGTGTAGAAGGTCTGGTAACCAGCGTAGAGTTAGGTGGTAGAGTTAGGTGGTAGAGTTGGGTGGTAGAGTTGGGTGGTAGAGTTGGGTGGTAGAGTTGGGTGGTAGAGTTGGGTGGTAGAGTTGGGTGGTAGAGTTGGGTGGTAGAGTTAGGTGGTAGAGTTAGATAGGTGAGGTATATTTACCTGGTTGAGGTGCTTCCCAGCAAAGAAGGTCTGGTAACCAGCGTAGAGTTAGGTGGTAGAGTTGGGTGGTAGAGTTGGGTGAGGTATATTTACCTGGTTCAGGTACTTCCCAGCAAAGAAGGTCTGGTAACCAGCGTAGGGTTAGTGGTAGAGTTAGGTGGTAGAGTTAGTGGTAGAGTTAGTGGTAGAGTTAGTGGTAGAGTTGGGTGGTAGAGTTGGGTGGTAGAGTTGGGTGGTAGAGTTGGGTGGTAGGTGAGGTATATTTACCTGGTTGAGGTGCTTCCCAGCAAAGAAGGTCTGGTAACCAGCGTAGAGTTAGGTGGTAGAGTTGGGTGGTAGAGTTGGGTGGTAGAGTTGGGTGAGGTATATTTACCTGGTTCAGGTACTTCCCAGCAAAGAAGGTCTGGTAACCAGCGTAGGGTTAGTGGTAGAGTTGGGTGGTAGAGTTGGTGAGGTATATTTACCTGGTTGAGGTACTTCCCAGCGAAGAAGGTCTGGTAACCAGCGTAGGGTTAGTGGTAGAGTTAGGTGGTAGAGTTGGGTGGTAGAGTTGGGTGGTAGAGTTGGGTGGTAGAGTTGGGTGGTAGAGATGGTGAGGTATATTTACCTGGTTCAGGTACTTCCCAGCGAAGAAGGTCTGGTAACCCGCGTAGGCCTGTAGTAGAGCAGGAAAGGTCTTGGGCTCCTGAGTCTTCTGCCAGGCCGTGCTGCTGCAGTTCCCCTCCAGAGTGTTGTTGATCACATGGTGGTTATGAGGATACTTTCCTGTTAGGATGCTGGCTCTGCTGGGACAGCACAGTGGGCTGGCTACAAACTGGGGTAAACACAACAACATACTCCCATCAGCATGTCTCCTGGTGCAGTGCAACTACACTCATTCATCTCCCGTCCTGCCCCTGAAACCCTCATCATGCATTCATCTCCTTCCAGAAGGAACCTGCAGGTAAGCATTTGGTTGTACGATGAACAGGATACTCACAGCGTTGGAGACCAACCCTAACCCCTAACAGGATACTCACAGCGTTGGAGACCAACCCTAACCCCTAACTCTGAACAGCATACTCACAGCGTTGGAGACCAACCCTAACCCCTAACAGGATACTCACAGCGTTGGAGACCAACCCCTAACAGGATACTCACAGCGCTGGAGACCAACCCTAACCCCTAACAGGATACTCACAGCGTTGGAGACCAACCCTAACCCCTAACCCTGAACAGGATACTCACAGCGTTGGAGACCAACCCTAACCCCTAACCCTGAACAGGATACTCACAGCGTTGGAGACCAACCCTAACCCCTAACAGGATACTCACAGCGTTGGAGACCAACCCTAACCCCTAACAGGATTCTCACAGCGTTGGAGACCAACCCTAACCCCTAACCCTGAACAGGATACTCACAGCGTTGGAGACCAACCCTAACCCCTAACCCCTAACAGGATACTCACAGCGTTGGAGACCAACCCTAACCCCGAACAGGATACTCACAGCGTTGGAGACCAACCCTAACCCCTAACAGGATACTCACAGCGTTGGAGACCAACCCTAACCCCTAACCCCTAACAGGATACTCACAGCGTTGGAGACCAACCCTAACCCCTAACAGGATACTCACAGCGTTGGAGACCAACCCTAACCCCTAACAGGATACTCACAGCGTTGGAGACCAACCCTAACCCCTAACCCTGAACAGGATACTCACAGCGTTGGAGACCAACCCTAACCCCTAACCCTGAACAGGATACTCACAGCGTTGGAGACCAACCCTAACCCCTAACAGGATACTCACAGCGTTGGAGACCAACCCTAACCCCTAACAGGATACTCACAGCGTTGGAGACCAACCCTAACCCCTAACCCTGAACAGGATACTCACAGCGTTGGAGACCAACCCTAACCCCTAACCCTGAACAGGATACTCACAGCGTTGGAGACCAACCCTAACCCCTAACCCTGAACAGGATACTCACAGCGTTGGAGACCAACCCTAACCCCTAACCCCTAACAGGATACTCACAGCGTTGGAGACCAACCCTAACCCCGAACAGGATACTCACAGCGTTGGAGACCAACCCTAACCCCTAACAGGATACTCACAGCGTTGGAGACCAACCCTAACCCCTAACCCCTAACAGGATACTCACAGCGTTGGAGACCAACCCTAACCCCTAACAGGATACTCACAGCGTTGGAGACCAACCCTAACCCTGAACAGGATACTCACAGCGTTGGTAAAGGTGATCCCTGCTTCACCAATCAGTTTCTTGGTCTTGTTCAGTGGGGTCTGAAGAAACACAAAGCGGGTTTTAGAATGTCCCATCCTGAAACCTCAGCTCACAGACACACCTGTTCCGGTAACTTATTTCACACTGATCTGTCATCAACATCTGGCGGTCCTAAACTTTACAATAATAACATCTGAAAAATGTACCTGGATTACAGCATCAAACAGTATCATAAGACTCTCCTGGCCAGACTTCTAGTATACCTACTGAGCATACTGAACTAGTTCAGACTGGCTGCCAAAGACCTGGACTGTGAGAGCAGGGCCCTGCTAAACAATAAGGTGAGAATAGAACCTACTGAAAACATGTCTGCCTTGGGATTTAGGCTAGTTTAGAGAGGAGGAACTGATCACGGGTTTATGAAGGGCCCAGTCCATCAGCTTTAGCTATTGCTGTAGTCGTGTGTATCAAGACTCTCAGAAGTAGGATTGCTGATCAGGGATCAGGTTCCCCCCGTCCATGTAATATTATCCATTATGGAAGGACATCTAAACTGATCAGGGATCAGCAGGACTCCTGACATTTGACACATCCAGTCATGATATGGATTGTTCTGTAGGCTGGTGAGATCGGGGACATGATTAGGCTAGGCAGGCTTGAGGGGGTAGATAACCTAGCAGGTCATGATCAACTTTTGCAAAACAACACACCCTCAACATAGCTGGGCTATATGTGATGGTTATCTATTTATCTAACTCCGCAGCCTAACCGTTAACTAAAAGGTAAACACTGCGCGCATCAGCCCATAGCAGTTCCAACCTAACGTTAGTTCTTCAAACACACCACCAATATATTAAACTAATGTTGTAAACTGATTTACCATGCCCCCAATATATTAAACTAATGTTGTAAACTGATTTACCATGCCCCCAATAACGACGTCCAGATCATCGGTGAGGATCAAAACAACGTTGGGTCTGTGATACCACTTGGCAACGACACAGCAGCGGTTATTCAACAGCAAGGTGACGCAGATTAAGAGACAATTCAATAACGTTGGCAGATTTAACCGAATCGAGCTCATGTTTCACTGTGAAATTAAAGACGGTGTCTTCTCGCTGCGACTCCTAAATTGATAAAAGCGTGAAACTTAGTTAGGAAAATGCTCCTGTGAGGGGGGTTAGAATGACTCCGTTGTAAAGTACGCACGAATAAGTAAGAGCTTTCGGGTCACGGATTTGTATACACCTTCAGAATAAGAGTCAAATCAAGCGTTATTTATACAGCACATTTCAGACAGAATGCAACGCAGTGGAGTACCATAGTATGAGTCATATTACCCATAAAACCTAGTGGTCAAACAAGGAAATAGTTCCAGTCATTTTTCCATCATTCATTTTTCCCATAAGAGATTTTTAGAAACACGTAAAATAATGTCTGTTTTGATAACAGTGTAAATCTCCAGGACAAGGTGACTTGCGGATGTCGCAGGGTTAAATGCTAAACACGTTTCGGTTGAGTGCATTCAGTTGTTCAACTGGCTAGGTATCCTCTTCCCCTTTCCCTTCTAATTAGCTAGATCATCATATCGATGGTTAGAAAAGCCTTTTACACATTTAAATCAACATTTCGAACAGGATGCTTGACAAAAACTGCTGGGGTTTCAAACAACAATTAACTATGTAAACTATTACAGCCCAGGCTTCAACCATATCTGTCTAAATCAGGGTTGAATATTTTCCCGGTATTTTACAAATGTTCCATCCTGAGAATAAATCACTTTTCTCGCTGGTTAACCCTGTCTTTCCGCCAAAACCGAACACTCAGACATCATTACAGATAGCCAGGGACACACCTCATCACTCAGACATCATTACAGATAGATAGCCAGGGACACACCTCATCACTCAGACATCATTACAGATAGCCAGGGACACACCTCATCACTCAGACATCATTATAGATAGCCAGGGACACACCTCATCACTCAGACATCATTACAGATAGCCAGGGACACACCTCATCACTCAGACATCATTACAGATAGCCAGGGACACACCTCATCACTCAGACAGCATTACAGATAGCCAGGGACACACCTCATCACTCAGACATCATTACAGATAGCCAGGGGCAGTAGGGACGACCAGGGATGTTCTGTTTAGTGAGTCCACCAGATCAGAGGCAGTAGAGACGACCAGGGATGTTCTGTTTAGTGAGTCCACCAGATCAGAGGCAGTAGAGACGACCAGGGATGTTCTGTTTAGTGAGTCCACCAGATCAGAGGCAGTAGAGACGACCAGGGATGTTCTGTTTAGTGAGTCCACCAGATCAGAGGCAGTAGGGACGACCAGGGATATTCTGTTTGGTGAGTCCACCAGATCAGAGGCAGTAGAGACGACCAGGGATGTTCTCTTGATAAGTGTAAAGTAAATAGTAAAGTACAGTACTTAAGTAGTACTTTACACCACTGGTTGGTCTGATGGGAGTCCATGATGTCATTGGGCTCCTCCGTTACTTGACGAACAATAGAGGAGCAATAGAGAACAAAAGCCCCCCCTCCCCCCCCCTCCCCCTCCCTGACACTTGTGCTTGACTGGACTTACCTGGACCACCTTATGAGATGTGCCTTTTAAGTAGAGGAGCAATAGAGAACAAAAGCCCCCCCTCCCCCCCCCTCCCCCTCCCTGACACTTGTGCTTGACGGGACTTACCTGGACCACCTTATGAGATGTGCCTTTTAAGTAGAGGAGCAATAGAGAACAAAAGCCCCCCCTCCCCCTCCCTCCCCCTCCCTGACACTTGTGCTTGACGGGACTTACCTGGACCACCTTATGAGATGTGCCTGTTAAGTAAACCAGGTGTTAAATTAGGTAGAAGGAAGACTGAAGTGCCAATGCTATTGTTAATACTGTCAATGCTCTTGTCAATATGGTAAATGCTATAATATTATTTGTGCTATTAAGGCTATTATCTATTTTCCTTTTTTTTATATTGGTTAACACAATTCTAAGTCTGGTAACATTTCCTAATAAAATGTACCACATTTCGACCATTTGTATTATTTTTTACAATCGTCAGTTCGAGACTATTATTTTGAAGGATAATGGTTAATTTGCTGCACAGTGGTCATGTGCTGCCTGACAACAGAAGCCCCGGTCAGCTGATCTACCATGTGCACCCGCACGACTTGGGGTATGACGTCAATATGAGGAAAACGTTCAATTGAACATGTCAATACAATAAAAATAAACAACAAAAAATAAACATGTCAATATAGTCGGCAGGTTTCATTATCATGTTCCTTCGTTTTTCTCCACACAGATATTATATATGGAATAATCGGGACATATTGTTTAAAAATACTTCTTTGTTTTTAGAATATTGGTTCTGAAATAATATCCTATTGGTGCCAACTGGTAAATGCAGAGGCTCTTTTACTCAGTTATAAGGAATTCTTATCCCTTTACAAGGTCCCTGTAACACCTAAAGATGTTCCCATAGTTTTAGACGCCATTCCCTCAGGTGTTGCTTTATGATTCAGGAACGTGACCCTCAGAGCCTACCTTCTATTGACCTTCTATTGACCTTCTATTGCCCTTCTATTGACCTTCTATTGACTTTCTATTGACCTTCCGTTGACCCTGTTGACTCATCAGTAGGAAAGATTTGTTTTTATTTCGGTCCATTCAACAACAATAGAGCTATAGGAACCTTGTTTCAACAGGATGTTGTATCTATACCTCATGTCATGTTGGTCCATTCAACAACAATAGAGCTATAGGAACCTTGTTTCAACAGGATGTTGTATCTATACCTCATGTCATGTTGGTCCATTCAACAACAATAGAGCTATAGGAACCTTGTTTCAACAGGATGTTGTATCTATACCTCATGTCATGTTGGTCCATTCAACAACAATAGAGCTATAGGAACCTTGTTTCAACAGGATGTTGATTCTATGTCTCATGTCATGTTGGTCCATTCAACAACAATAGAGCTATAGGAACCTTGTTTCAACAGGATGTTGATTCTATGTCATGCCCTATTGGTCCATTCAACAACAATAGAGCTATAGGAACCTTGTTTCAACAGGATGTTGTATCTATACCTCATGTCATGTTGGTCCATTCAACAACAATAGAGCTATAGGAACCTTGTTTCAACAGGATGTTGATTCTATGTCATTCCCTATTGGAACGGTTTTATTGATAATATCTGTTGGGGAAAAGTTTGGATGTTGCTCCACACATACCTACTTATTCACAACATGAAGGAAGTTTCTTTTTAAATTATTTATAAATATTATCCTGCCAACCACTATATGAAGAAGTTTAGGAAAAGCATCAATTCAAGTTGTACCTTTTGTAATGACCACCCAGAAACAGTGTTGCATTGTGTTCATGTAAGGGATCTGGGGCAAGACATCAGTAGATTTATAATTGAACACATGTATGCAGATTTTACACTATTATGGAGAGATGTAGTGCTTGGACTCTTTACCTATGATATAAATAATTTGAAACAATTTTATGTAATTCATTTCATCAATTATTTTGGCAAAATTTCATATTCACAAATGTAAATTTACAAACATCGCATTTACTTACCTTACAAAAATAAATTGAACTATATTCTAAGACAATGGAATACTCTGTTATATGCTAAATGTGTTTATTTCCCTTAAGGGCCTTGTGTAATGTGATATTGTACCCACTAGCCCCGCCCCCAGCCCCGCCCATAGCCCCGCCCATAGCCCCGCCCCCAGTCCCGCCCCCAGTCCCGCCCCTAGACTATGTCCTTTATATATTCTTTATATATACTCGTGTTCCCCCATGTACTTTTTGCATTTAAAAAACATGTTAATGCAAAAATAAATGTTTCATTGGAACTTGTTGATAGGTCTATTTTATAACCTACATTGAGGTATTCCTATAAAATGGACTTTATTTGGACTGCATAGTTCAATATTTTTGTGTCACAAACCACGTTTCCATCTACCTTTTTTTATGCGAGTAAAGTCATACCATATTAAAAAATAACATAATGACAGCTGTGATGAAAACAGGAAGTTTCGGTACAATTGTATACATGTTGACAGATAATTTGTTCGTTCAACATGGTGGAATCGTTTTGTGATGGTAAAATATATTATGTGAGAAATGGCGGTGGAAACGCCTTTATGTTAACATATTGATATAATAACCGTCATACTGTATCAAAGTAAACTTGGAGCGACGCGATGACATGTTGTCTCCCACGACATCATCTCCCACTACGACTCGGGAAACGGTGCGGTTTATCAGGTTACAGGTGAAATGAATTATATGATCAACTTCACCGGGTAGTGAAAGTCATGGTGATGAGCTTGATGCTCTTTTCCGACACATATACTGGGTCTCATTCTGGTGACATGATGATCAATGCTTCACTGCCGATTGACAAATACAAATATTCTCGCTATTGTCCATAACAATCTCATCATGTAGACTAGCCTACCCGCACTGGTGAGGGAAAACGCATCATTTCATAATCCAGAATGTTGAATATTCACATGAAAATCTATCTTCAATTGGATGAAAACATAGCTATAGTAACGGAAATATACAGTTTAAACTGTTGTTTATATCACAGGGCTACAAACGAGGGAGAAAACAGCTTGATATTGTCTTACTGCCATATTTATTACTTCATTGTAACATGAGGACTAGGCTTTAAGAATCCTCTAAATCCTCATCAATAGACGGTTATTATCTGCGCTGTAATTCTACATTGTCACCGTACACCGCTCTGCTGAGATGACCGGTCAGTTCGGCTCCTCTCTGAGTGGTCAGGGGGTGTTGATGTGGAGGAGCGCCGCAGCACTGGGGAACTGTAGCGGTTGCGGCTGAATCAAGTTGGTCAGTGCTTTTCGAAACCCTTGGGACGTCCCTAACCTTAACCCCCTACCTAACCATTTAACCATCAAATTCAATGGGAGGCACGTCCCAAAGATATCGGATAGCATGGACAGAAGATGTTTCCAGTGGGCTGGACTACTCACCCCGGAGGGGCGGCAGATTGCGAACTTTCAGGAAGGAAACTAGTCGCTCCCGGTCACAGCCCTGCCTCCTGAGTAGTGGAATGGAATGCACCCGGAACTCACTTCCTCTTGAAGACGAGTGTTGAATTAAGAAAGTAGTTGCACCTGTTCCCATGAAACGTTCATGTTTGGAGAGATGGCAACTTGACAAGCACAAGAATAACAGTAGCGAACGGGACAGCGTGTTGTAATGTCGTCCCAGGCTGAGAACGTGGCGGAACTTTTAGAAATAGACATATGTGACGGCGACATCTGCTCGGAGGGGGAGAGCGGAGTGTTCATCAACTCAGGTACAGGTGCGTCATTCTTAGACGGCTTCTCGGCGTTTCAGCAGTGGACCGGACCTAGATCTCGTTCCTCTTCAGGCCACAACAACACAGACTTTGTCTCAAAGAGACCGAGAGAAACATCATCCCCGAGTCTGTATCCCCAGAACGGCCTGGGGTCTGGAGCCGGTGATCGTGTGACCCTTGGCGACCTCCAGGGTCAGGATCTCCGAGCCCCCCGCTCCTCCATAGTGGACTGTCTGTTGGTGGAGCTCTATGACACCTACAGCAGCGCTCGGCTCAGTGTTGACAGCCCGGATAGCAGTACCGAGGCGTCCAGCTCTGAGCTGTTCTGCCGCAGTAATACTGGATCCAGCTTCCTCCAGGAACTACAGGAGAAACACACCAGGAGACACCAGATCATCTACCTGTCTCAGAAAGGTGAGAGAGTTTTATTCTATTTGTATACCTTTTTTTATTTAACGAGGAAAGTCAGTTAATAACAAATTCATATTTACAATGACGGCCTCCCGGGGAACGGTGGGTTAACTGGTCTAGGAACGGTGGGTTAACTGGTCTAGGAACGGTGGGTTAACTGGTCTAGGAACGGTGGGTTAACTGGTCTAGGAACGGTGGGTTAACTGGTCTAGGAACGGTGGGTTTACTGGTTTAGGAACGGTGGGTTAACTGGTCTAGGAACGGTGGGTTAACTGGTTTAGGAACGGTGGGTTAACTGGTTTAGGAACGGTGGGTTAACTGGTTTAGGAACGGTGGGTTAACTGGTCTAGGAACGGTGGGTTAACTGGTCTAGGAACGGTGGGTTAACTGGTCTAGGAACGGTGGGTTAACTGGTCTAGGAACGGTGGGTTAACTGGTCTAGGAACGGTGGGTTAACTGGTCTAGGAACGGTGGGTTAACTAGTTTAGGAACGGTGGGTTAACTGGTCTAGGAACGGTGGGTTAACTGGTTTAGGAACGGTGGGTTAACTGGTTTAGGAACGGTGGGTTAACTGGTTTAGGAACGGTGGGTTAACTGGTCTAGGAACGGTGGGTTAACTGGTTTAGGAACGGTGGGTTAACTGGTTTAGGAACGGTGGGTTAACTGGTTTAGGAACGGTGGGTTAACTGGTTTAGGAACGGTGGGTTAACTGGTCTAGGAACGGTGGGTTAACTGGTCTAGGAACGGTGGGTTAACTGGTCTAGGAACGGTGGGTTTACTGGTCTAGGAACGGTGGGTTAACTAACTGGTCTAGGAACGGTGGGTTAACTGGTCTAGGAACGGTGGGTTAACTGGTCTAGGAACGGTGGGTTTACTGGTTTAGGAACGGTGGGTTAACTGGTCTAGGAACGGTGGGTTAACTGGTCTAGGAACGGTGGGTTAACTGGTCTAGGAACGGTGGGTTAACTGGTCTAGGAACGGTGGGTTAACTGGTCTAGGAACGGTGGGTTACTGGTTTAGGAACGGTGGGTTAACTGGTCTAGGAACGGTGGGTTAACTGGTTTAGGAACGGTGGGTTAACTGGTTTAGGAACGGTGGGTTAACTGGTTTAGGAACGGTGGGTTAACTGGTCTAGGAACGGTGGGTTAACTGGTCTAGGAACGGTGGGTTAACTGGTCTAGGAACGGTGGGTTAACTGGTCTAGGAACGGTGGGTTAACTGGTCTAGGAACGGTGGGTTAACTGGTCTAGGAACGGTGGGTTAACTAGTTTAGGAACGGTGGGTTAACTGGTCTAGGAACGGTGGGTTAACTGGTTTAGGAACGGTGGGGTTAACTGGTTTAGGAACGGTGGGTTAACTGGTTTAGGAACGGTGGGTTAACTGGTCTAGGAACGGTGGGTTTACTGGTTTAGGAACGGTGGGTTAACTGGTCTAGGAACGGTGGGTTAACTGGTTTAGGAACGGTGGGTTAACTGGTTTAGGAACGGTGGGTTAACTGGTTTAGGAACGGTGGGTTAACTGGTCTAGGAACGGTGGGTTAACTGGTCTAGGAACGGTGGGTTTACTGGTCTAGGAACGGTGGGTTAACTAACTGGTCTAGGAACGGTGGGTTAACTGGTCTAGGAACGGTGGGTTAACTGGTCTAGGAACGGTGGGTTTACTGGTTTAGGAACGGTGGGTTAACTGGTCTAGGAACGGTGGGTTAACTGGTCTAGGAACGGTGGGTTAACTGGTCTAGGAACGGTGGGTTAACTGGTCTAGGAACGGTGGGTTAACTGGTCTAGGAACGGTGGGTTAACTGGTCTAGGAACGGTGGGTTAACTGGTTTAGGAACGGTGGGTTAACTGGTCTAGGAACAGTGGGTTAACTAACTGGTCTAGGAACGGTGGGTTAACTGGTCTAGGAACGGTGGGTTAACTAACTGGTCTAGGAACGGTGGGTTTACTGGTCTAGGAACGGTGGGTTAACTAACTGGTCTAGGAACGGTGGGTTAACTGGTCTAGGAACGGTGGGTTTACTGGTCTAGGAACGGTGGGTTAACTGGTCTAGGAACGGTGGGTTAACTGGTCTAGGAACGGTGGGTTTACTTGTTTAGGAACGGTGGGTTAACTGGTTTAGGAACGGTGGGTTAACTGGTCTAGGAACGGTGGGTTAACTGGTTTAGGAACGGTGGGTTAACTGGTCTAGGAACGGTGGGTTAACTGGTTTAGGAACGGTGGGTTAACTGGTCTAGGAACAGTGGGTTTACTGGTTTAGGAACGGTGGGTTAACTGGTCTAGGAACGGTGGGTTAACTGGTCTAGGAACGGTGGGTTAACTGGTCTAGGAACGGTGGGTTTACTGGTTTAGGAACGGTGGGTTAACTGGTCTAGGAACGGTGGGTTTACTGGTTTAGGAACGGTGGGTTAACTGGTCTAGGAACAGTGGGTTAACTGGTCTAGGAACGGTGGGTTAACTGCCTTGTTCTGGGGCAGAACGACAGATTTATACCTTGTCAGTGTGGGGATTTTATCGAGCAACCTTTCGGTTACTGACCCAATGTTATAACCACTACCTGCTGCACTATATATATTCGCTCTAGCCACCAGCTCTAGGATACAGTGTGTGTGATGTTATAACCACTACCTGCTGCACTATATATATTCGCTCTAGCCACCAGCTCTAGGATACAGTGTGTGTGATGTTATAACCACTACCTGCTGCACTATATATATTCGCTCTAGCCACCAGCTCTAGGATACAGTGTGTGTGATGTTATAACCACTACCTGCTGCACTATATATATTCGCTCTAGCCACCAGCTCTAGGATACAGTGTGGGGGGGGGGGGGGGGTCCAGCTCTAGGATACAGTGGGGGGGGGGGGGGGGGGGGTCCAGCTCTAGGATACAGTGGAGGGGGGGGGGGGGGGTCCAGCTCTAGGATACAGTGGAGGGGGGGGGGGGGGGGTCCAGCTCTAGGATACAGTGGAGGGGGGGGGGGGGGGGGTCCAGCTCTAGGATACAGTGGGGGGAGTCCAGCTCTAGGGTACAGGGGACGGGGGAGTCCAGCTCTAGGGTCCAGCTCTAGGATACAGTGGGGGGGGGGGGGGGGTCCAGCTCTAGGATACAGTGGGGGGGTCCAGCTCTAGGATACAGTGGGGGGGGGGGGGGGGTCCAGCTCTAGGATACAGTGGAGGGGGGGGGGGTCCAGCTCTAGGATACAGTGGAGGGGGGGGGGGTCCAGCTCTAGGATACAGTGGAGGGGGGGGGGGGTCCAGCTCTAGGATACAGTGGGGGGGTCCAGCTCTAGGGTACAGTGGAGGGGGGGGGTCCAGCTCTAGGATACAGTGGAGGGGGGGGGGGTCCAGCTCTAGGATACAGTGGAGGGGGGGGGGTCCAGCTCTAGGGTACAGTGGAGGGGGGGGGGTCCAGCTCTAGGATACAGTGGGGGGGTCCAGCTCTAGGGTACAGTGGGGGGGTCCAGCTCTAGGATACAGTGGGGGGGTCCAGCTCTAGGATACAGTGGGGGGGTCCAGCTCTAGGATACAGTGTGTGGGGGGGGGGGGGTCCAGCTCTAGGATACAGTGTGTGGGGGGGGGGGGGGGTCCAGCTCTAGGATACAGTGGGGGGGTCCAGCTCTAGGATACAGTGGGGGAGTCCAGCTCTAGGATACAGTGGGGGGGTCCAGCTCTAGGATACAGTGGGGGGGTCCAGCTCTAGGATACAGTGGGGGGGGTCCAGCTCTAGGATACAGTGGGGGGGTCCAGCTCTAGGATACAGTGGGGGGGTCCAGCTCTAGGATACAGTGGGGGGGTCCAGCTCTAGGATACAGTGGGGGGGTCCAGCTCTAGGATACAGTGGGGGGGTCCAGCTCTAGGATACAGTGGGGGGGTCCAGCTCTAGGATACAGTGGGGGGGTCCAGCTCTAGGGTACAGTGGGGGGGTCCAGCTCTAGGATACAGTGGGGGGGTCCAGCTCTAGGATACAGTGTGTGGGGGGGGGGTCCAGCTCTAGGATACAGTGTGTGGGGGGGGGGGGGTCCAGCTCTAGGATACAGTGTGTGGGGGGGGGGGGGGTCCAGCTCTAGGATACAGTGGGGGGGTCCAGCTCTAGGATACAGTGGGGGGGGTCCAGCTCTAGGATACAGTGTGTGGGGGGGGGGGGGTCCAGCTCTAGGATACAGTGTGTGTGGGGGGGGGGGTCCAGCTCTAGGATACAGTGTGTGGGGGGGGGGGTCCAGCTCTAGGATACAGTGTGTGGGGGGGGGGGGTCCAGCTCTAGGATACAGTGGGGGGGGGGGGGGGTCCAGCTCTAGGATACAGTGGGGGGGTCCAGCTCTAGGATACAGTGGGGGGGTCCAGCTCTAGGATACAGTGGGGGGGTCCAGCTCTAGGATACAGTGGGGGGGGGGGGGGGGTCCAGCTCTAGGATACAGTGGGGGGGTCCAGCTCTAGGATACAGTGGGGGGGTCCAGCTCTAGGGTACAGTGGAGGGGGGAGTCCAGCTCTAGGATACAGTGGGGGGTCCAGCTCTAGGGTACAGTGTGTGGGGGGGGGGGGGTCCAGCTCTAGGATACAGTGGGGGGGTCCAGCTCTAGGATACAGTGGGGGGGTCCAGCTCTAGGATACAGTGTGTGGGGGGGGGGGGGTCCAGCTCTAGGATACAGTGGGGGGGTCCAGCTCTAGGATACAGTGGGGGGGTCCAGCTCTAGGATACAGTGGGGGGGTCCAGCTCTAGGGTACAGTGGAGGGGGGAGTCCAGCTCTAGGATACAGTGGGGGGGTCCAGCTCTAGGGTACAGTGTGTGGGGGGGGGGGGGTCCAGCTCTAGGATACAGTGGGGGGGTCCAGCTCTAGGATACAGTGGGGGGGTCCAGCTCTAGGATACAGTGTGTGGGGGGGGGGGGGTCCAGCTCTAGGATACAGTGGGGGGGTCCAGCTCTAGGATACAGTGGGGGGTCCAGCTCTAGGGTACAGTGGAGGGGGGAGTCCAGCTCTAGGATACAGTGGGGGGGTCCAGCTCTAGGATACAGTGTGTGTCGGGGGGGGGGGGGTCCAGCTCTAGGATACAGTGTGTGGGGGGGGGGGGGGGGTCCAGCTCTAGGATACAGTGTGTGGGGGGGGGGGGGGGGGGGTCCAGCTCTAGGATACAGTGGGGGGGTCCAGCTCTAGGATACAGTGGGGGGGTCCAGCTCTAGGGTACAGTGGAGGGGGGAGTCCAGCTCTAGGATACAGTGGGGGGGTCCAGCTCTAGGATACAGTGTGTGTGGGGGGGGGGGGGGGTCCAGCTCTAGGATACAGTGTGTGGGGGGGGGGGGGGGGTCCAGCTCTAGGATACAGTGTGTGGGGGGGGGGGGGGGTCCAGCTCTAGGATACAGTGGGGGGGTCCAGCTCTAGGATACAGTGGGGGGGTCCAGCTCTAGGATACAGTGTGTGGGGGGGGGGGGGGGGTCCAGCTCTAGGATACAGTGGGGGGGGGGAGTCCAGCTCTAGGGTACAGGGGAGGGGGGAGTCCAGCTCTAGGGTACAGTGGAGGGGGGAGTCCAGCTCTAGGGTACAGTGGAGGGGGGAGTCCAGCTCTAGGGTACAGTGGAGGGGGAGTCCAGCTCTAGGGTACAGGGGAGGGGGGAGTCCAGCTCTAGGGTACAGTGGAGGGGGAAGTCCAGCTCTAGGGTACAGTGGAGGGGGAAGTCCAGCTCTAGGGTACAGTGGAGGGGGAGTCCAGCTCTAGGGTACAGTGGAGGGGGAGTCCAGCTCTAGGGTACAGTGGAGGGGGAGTCCAGCTCTAGGGTACAGGGAGGGGGGAGTCCAGCTCTAGGGTACAGTGGAGGGGGAGTCCAGCTCTAGGGTACAGTGGAGGGGGGAGTCCAGCTCTAGGGTACAGGGGAGGGGGGAGTCCAGCTCTAGGGTACAGGGGAGGGGGGAGTCCAGCTCTAGGGTACAGGGGAGGGGGGAGTCCAGCTCTAGGGTACAGTGGAGGGGGAAGTCCAGCTCTAGGATACAGTGGAGGGGGAAGTCAAGCTCTAGGGTACAGTGGAGGGGGGAGTCCAGCTCTAGGGTACAGTGGAGGGGGGAGTCCAGCTCTAGGGTACAGTGGAGGGGGAGTCCAGCTCTAGGGTACAGTGGAGGGGGGAGTCCAGCTCTAGGGTACAGTGGAGGGGGGAGTCCAGCTCTAGGGTACAGTGGAGGGGGGAGTCCAGCTCTAGGGTACAGGGGAGGGGGGAGTCCAGCTCTAGGGTACAGTGGAGGGGGAAGTCCAGCTCTAGGGTACAGTGGAGGGGGAAGTCCAGCTCTAGGGTACAGTGGAGGGGGAGTCCAGCTCTAGGGTACAGTGGAGGGGGAGTCCAGCTCTAGGGTACAGTGGAGGGGGAGTCCAGCTCTAGGGTACAGGGGAGGGGGGAGTCCAGCTCTAGGGTACAGTGGAGGGGGGAGTCCAGCTCTAGGGTACAGTGGAGGGGGGAGTCCAGCTCTAGGGTACAGGGGAGGGGGGAGTCCAGCTCTAGGGTACAGGGGAGGGGGAGTCCAGCTCTAGGGTACAGGGGAGGGGGGAGTCCAGCTCTAGGGTACAGTGGAGGGGGAAGTCCAGCTCTAGGATACAGTGGAGGGGGGAGTCCAGCTCTAGGGTACAGTGGAGGGGGGAGTCCAGCTCTAGGGTACAGTGGAGGGGGGAGTCCAGCTCTAGGGTACAGTGGAGGGGGGAGTCCAGCTCTAGGGTACAGTGGAGGGGGGAGTCCAGCTCTAGGGTACAGTGGAGGGGGGAGTCCAGCTCTAGGGTACAGTGGAGGGGGGAGTCCAGCTCTAGGGTACAGTGGAGGGGGGAGTCCAGCTCTAGGATACAGTGGAGGGGGGAGTCCAGCTCTAGGGTACAGTGGAGGGGGGAGTCCAGCTCTAGGGTACAGTGGAGGGGGGAGTCCAGCTCTAGGATACAGTGGAGGGGGGAGTCCAGCTCTAGGGTACAGTGGGGGGAGTCCAGCTCTAGGGTACAGGGGAGGGGGGAGTCCAGCTCTAGGGTACAGGGGAGGGGGGAGTCCAGCTCTAGGGTACAGTGGAGGGGGAAGTCCAGCTCTAGGATACAGTGGAGGGGGGAGTCCAGCTCTAGGGTACAGTGGAGGGGGGAGTCAAACTCTAGGGTACAGTGGAGGTGGGAGTCCAGCTCTAGGATACAGTGGAGGGGGAGTCCAGCTCTAGGATACAGTGGAGGGGGGAGTCCAGCTCTAGGGTACAGTGGAGGGGGGAGTCCAGCTCTAGGGTACAGTGGAGGGGGGAGTCCAGCTCTAGGGTACAGTGGAGGGGGGAGTCCAGCTCTAGGGTACAGTGGAGGGGGGAGTCCAGCTCTAGGGTACAGTGGAGGGGGGAGTCCAGCTCTAGGGTACAGTGGAGGGGGGAGTCCAGCTCTAGGGTACAGGGGAGGGGGGAGTCCAGCTCTAGGGTACAGGGGAGGGGGGAGTCCAGCTCTAGGGTACAGGGGAGGGGGGAGTCCAGCTCTAGGGTACAGGGGAGGGGGGAGTCCAGCTCTAGGGTACAGTGGAGGGGAGTCCAGCTCTAGGGTACAGTGGGGGGGCCAGCTCTAGGGTACAGTGCGGGGGTCTAATGTACAGTGGGGGGGTCCAGCTCCAGGGTACAGTGTGGGGGGGTCCAGCTCCAGGGTACAGTGGGGAGAGTCCAGCTCTAATATACAGTGGGAGGGGGGGTCCAGCTCTAGGGTACAGTGGAGGGGGGAGTCCAGCTCTAGGGTACAGTGGAGGGGGGAGTCCAGCTCTAGGGTACAGTGGAGGGGGAGTCCAGCTCTAGGGTACAGGGGAGGGGGGGAGTCCAGCTCTAGGGTACAGTGGAGGGGGAAGTCCAGCTCTAGGGTACAGTGGAGGGGGGAGTCCAGCTCTAGGGTACAGGGGAGGGGGGAGTCCAGCTCTAGGGTACAGGGGAGGGGGGAGTCCAGCTCTAGGGTACAGTGGAGGGGGAAGTCCAGCTCTAGGATACAGTGGAGGGGGGAGTCCAGCTCTAGGGTACAGTGGAGGGGGGAGTCCAGCTCTAGGGTACAGTGGAGGGGGGAGTCCAGCTCTAGGGTACAGTGGAGGGGGAAGTCCAGCTCTAGGATACAGTGGAGGGGGGAGTCCAGCTCTAGGGTACAGTGGAGGGGGGAGTCCAGCTCTAGGATACAGTGGAGGGGGGAGTCCAGCTCTAGGGTACAGTGGAGGGGGGAGTCCAGCTCTAGGGTACAGTGGAGGGGGGAGTCCAGCTCTAGGGTACAGGGGAGGGGGGAGTCCAGCTCTAGGGTACAGTGGAGGGGGAAGTCCAGCTCTAGGATACAGTGGAGGGGGGAGTCCAGCTCTAGGGTACAGTGGAGGGGGGAGTCCAGCTCTAGGGTACAGTGGAGGGGGGAGTCCAGCTCTAGGGTACAGTGGAGGGGGGAGTCCATCTCTAGGATACAGTGGAGGGGGGAGTCCAGCTCTAGGGTACAGTGGAGGGGTGAGTCCAGCTCTAGGGTACAGTGGAGGGGGGAGTCCAGCTCTAGGGTACAGTGGAGGGGGGAGTCCAGCTCTAGGGTACAGTGGAGGGGGGAGTCCAGCTCTAGGGTACAGTGGAGGGGGGAGTCCAGCTCTAGGGTACAGGGGAGGGGGGAGTCCAGCTCTAGGGTACAGGGGAGGGGGGAGTCCAGCTCTAGGGGAGGGGGGAGTCCAGCTCTAGGGTACAGTGGAGGGGGAGTCCAGCTCTAGGGTACAGTGGGGGGGCCAGCTCTAGGGTACAGTGCGGGGGTCTAATGTACAGTGGGGGGGTCCAGCTCCAGGGTACAGTGTGGGGGGGTCCAGCTCCAGGGTACAGTGGGGAGAGTCCAGCTCTAATATACAGTGGGAGGGGGGTCCAGCTCTTGGGTACAGTGTGGAGGGGTCCAGCTCTTGGGTACAGTGGGGGGGGTCCAGCTCTTGGGTACAGTGTGGGGGGGTCCAGCTCTTGGGTACAGTGGGGGGAGTCCAGCTCCAGGGTACAGTGGGGAAAGTCCAGCTCTAATATACAGTGGGAGGGGGTCCAGCTCTTGGGTACAGTGTGGGGGGGGGGGTCCAGCTCCAGGGTACAGTGGGGGGAGTCCAGCTCCAGGGTACAGTGGGGAGAGTCCAGCTCTAATATACAGTGGGAGGGGGGTCCAGCTCCAGGGTACAGTGTGGGGGGGTCCAGCTCTTGGGTACAGTGGGGGGAGTCCAGCTCCAGGGTACAGTGGGGGGAGTCCAGCTCCAGGGTACAGTGTGGAGAGTCCAGCTCTAGGGTACAGTGTGGGGGAGTCCAGCTCCAGGGTACAGTGGGGAGAGTCCAGCTCTAATATACAGTGGGAGGGGGGTCCAGCTCTTGGTTACAGTGGGGGGTCTAATGTTCAGTGGGGGGGTCCAGCTCTTGGGTACAGTGTGGGGAGGTCCAGCTCTTGGGTACAGTGTGGGGGGGGGGGGGGGTCCAGCTCCAGGGGACAGTGGGGGGAGTCCAGCTCCAAGGTACAGTGTGGAGAGTCCAGCTCTAATATACAGTGGGGCGGTCTAATGTACAGTGGGGTGGTCCAGCTCTAGGGTACAGTGGGGGTGGTCCAGCGCTAGGGTACAGTGGGGGGGGGGGGGGGGGTCCAGCTCCAGGGTACAGTGGGGGTGGTCCAGCGCTAGGGTACAGTGGGGGGGGGGGGGGTCCAGCTCCAGGGTACAGTGGGGGTTCCAGCTCTAATGTACAGTGGGGGGGTCCAGCTCTAGGGTACAGTGGGGGGGGGGTCCAGCTCCAGGGTACAGTGGGGGGGGGGGGGGGTCCAGCTCCAGGGTACAGTGGGGGGGGGTCCAGCTCTAGGGTACAGTGGGGGGGGGTCCAGCTCTAGGGTACAGTGGGGGGGGTCCAGCTCCAGGGTACAGTGGGGGGGGGGTCCAGCTCTAATGTACAGTGGGGGGGTCCAGCTCTAGGGTACAGTGGGGGGGGTCTAATGTACAGTGGGGGGGTCCAGCTCTAGGGTACAGTGGGGGGGGTCTAATGTACAGTGGGGGGGTCCAGCTCTAGGGTACAGTGGGGGGGTCTAATGTACAGTGTGGGGGGGTCCAGCTCCAGGGTACAGTGTGGGGGGGTCCAGCTCTTGGGTACAGTGGGGGGAGTCCAGCTCCAGGGTACAGTGGGGAAAGTCCAACTCTAATATACAGTGGGAGGGGGGTCCAGCTCTAGGGTACAGTGTGGGGGGGTCCAGCTCTTGGGTACAGTGGAGGGGGGAGTCCAGCTCTAGGGTACAGTGGAGGGGGGAGTCCAGCTCTAGGGTACAGTGGAGGGGGGAGTCCAGCTCTTGGGTACAGTGTGGGGGGGTCCAGCTCTTGGGTACAGTGGGGGGTCTAATGTACAGTGGAGGGAGTCCAGCTCTAATATACAGTGGGAGGGGGGTCCAGCTCTAGGGTACAGTGGGGGGTCTAATGTACAGTGGGGGGGTCCAGCTCCAGGGTACAGTGTGGGGGGGTCCAGCTCTTGGGTACAGTGTGGGGGGGGGAGTCCAGCTCTAATATACAGTGGGAGGGGGGTCCAGGTCTAGGGTACAGTGGGGGTGGTCCAGCTCTAGGGTACGGTGGGGGTCCAGCTCTAGGGTACAGTGGGGGTCCAGCTCTAGGGTACAGTGGGGGTGGGGGGTAGTCCAGCTCTAGGGTACAGTGGGGGTGGGGGGTAGTCCAGCTCTAGGGTACAGTGGGGGTGGGGGTGGTCCAGCTCTAGGGTACGGTGGGGGTGGGGGTCCAGCTCTAGGGTAAAGTGGGGGTCCAGCTCTAGGGTACAGTGGGGGTGGGGGTGGTCCAGCTCTAGGTTACGGTGGGGGTCCAGCTCTAGGTTACGGTGGGGGTGGGGGGGTAGTTGGGCGGAGTTGTAAATGAGAACTTCTTCTCAGCTAGCCTACCTGCTTAAATAAAGGTGAAATATAAATGTCTGTATAAATATATTAGTATTTGCGTTTATAGGCGTTTCCACGGCCATATCTTGCATAATACATTTTACGGACACACAAAGATCCCATGTAATATGAACATGATCTGTAACCATTTTATAAAATTGTACTGAAATGTTGTTAATTTTTTGTATGGTATGGCTTTACTGGCATAAGAACTGTGGCTGGAAACGTGGTCTACTGCGGGCCGTAGAGTCTACTGCGGGCCGTAGAGTCTACTGCGGGCCGTAGAGTCTACTGCGGGCCGTAGAGTCTACTGCGGGCCGTAGAGTCTACTGCGGGCCGTAGAGTCTACTGCGGGCCGTAGGGTCCACTGCGGGCCGTAGAGTCTACTGCGGGCCGTAGAGTCTACTGCGGGCCGTAGAGTCTACTGCGGGCCGTAGAGTCTACTGCGGGCCGTAGGGTCCACTGCGGGCCGTAGAGTCTACTGCGGGCCGTAGAGTCTACTGCGGGCCGTAGAGTCTACTGCGGGCCGTAGAGTCTACTGCGGGCCGTAGAGTCTACTGCGGGCCGTAGAGTCTACTGCGGGCCGTAGAGTCTACTGCGGGCCGTAGAGTCTACTGCGGGCCAATATTACTCTGAATCATAAAATCACATTACAGCTACTATGCCAGTCTGTCACTCACACTTAATGTATTTTGAAGTCTGTTATAAAATGCCGTTTAATGTTTAAAAATGGTTTTATAATGTATATTACTGCCTTATTAGTAGCTGCAGGAACTAATGGGGATCCATAATAAACCCCAGGAAGAGTAGCTGCTGCCGTGACAGGAACTAATGGGGATCCATAATAAACCCCAGGAAGAGTAGCTGCTGCCTTGGCAGGAACTAATGGGGATCCATAATAAACCCCAGGAAGAGTAGCTGCTGCCTTGGCAGGAACTAATGGGGATCCATTATAAATACAAATATACATGACAGCCTGATTATTATTACTACAATGAGCAGCTGATATACAGTATCTATAGTGTTCCAGCTACAGGACCGGTCTCCAGTCAGCCAAGCTGATCTATATATCTATATTGTGTTTCAGCACCAGAAGAGTTGAGCTGTATCATAGGAGAGGTACGCTACAGGACAGGTCTCCAGTCAGCCAAGCTGATCTATATATCTATATTGTGTTTCAGCACCAGAAGAGTTGAGCTGTATCATAGGAGAGGTACGCTACAGGACAGGTCTCCAGTCAGCCAAGCTGCTGCGCCAGCTGAAGAGGAGAGACCGCCTCAGTCACAAACTCCAGAAGAACTATGACATCATCACCGCCTGTCTGCAGGCCGTGTCCCAGAAGAGAAGTAAGGAGACGCGGTGGCTCCCTGTGTAGTGTGGTGCTCCCTATTCCCTGTCTAGTGTGGTGCTCCCTATTCCCTGTCTAGTGTGGTGCTCCCTATTCCCTGTCTAGTGTGGTGCTCCCTATTCCCTGTCTAGTGTGGTGCTCCCTATTCCCTGTCTAGTGTGGTGCTCCCTATTCCCTGTCTAGTGTGGTGCTCCCTATTCCCTGTCTAGTGTGGTGCTCCCTATTCCCTGTCTAGTGTGGTGCTCCCTATTCCCTGTCTAGTGTGGTGCTCCCTATTCCCTGTCTAGTGTGGTGCTCCCTATTCCCTGTCTAGTGTGGTGCTCCCTATTCCCTGTCTAGTGTGGTGCTCCCTATTCCCTGTCTAGTGTGGTGCTACCTATTCCCTGTCTAGTGTGGTGCTCCCTATTCCCTGTCTAGTGTGGTGCTCTCTATTCCCTGTATTGCCCTGACCACACCCTCCAGACGGTGTGCCCAGGGCCTCCAGACGGTGTGCCCAGGGCCTCCAGACGGTGTGCCCAGGGCCTCCAGACGGTGTGCCCAGGGCCTCCAGACGGTGTGCCCAGGGCCTCCAGACGGTGTGCCCAGGGCCTCCAGACGGTGTGCCCAGGGCCTCCAGACGGTGTGCCCAGGGCCTCCAGACGGTGTGCCCAGGGCCTCCAGACGGTGTGCCCAGGGCCTCCACTTTTCCCACATTTTATTGTTACAGCCTGAATTTAAAATGGATTCAATTTAGGTTGTTTTTGCTGCGTACCGGTGTTCCCTATATTTATATCTATATCTATATTTATATCTATATTTATATCTATATTTATATCTATATTTATATCTATATTTATATATATATTTATATCTATATTTATATCTATATTTATATCTATATTTATATCTATATCTATATTTATATTTATATCTATATCTATATTTATATTTATATCTATATCTATATTTATATTTATATCTATTTATATCTATTTATATCTATATTTATATCTATATCTATATTTATATTTATATTTATATCTATATCTATATTTATATTTATATCTATATCTATATTTATATTTATATCTATATCTATATTTATATTTATATCTATTTATATCTATTTATATCTATATTTATATCTATATTTATATCTATATCTATATTTATATCTATATTTATATTTATATCTATATTTATATTTATATCTATATTTATATCTATATTTATATCTATATTTATATTTATATTTATATCTATATTTATATCTATATTTATATTTATATCTATATTTATATTTATATCTATATTTATATCTATATTTATATCTATATTTATATCTATATCTATATTTATATCTATATTTATATCTATATTTATATTTATTTATATCTATATTTATTATATCTATATTTATATCTATATTTATATCTATATTTATATCTATTATATTTATATCTATTTATATCTATATTTATATCTATATTTATATCTATATCTATATTTATATCTATATTTATATCTATATTTATTTATATCTATATTTATATCTATATTTATATCTATATTTATATCTATATCTATATTTATTTATATCTATATTTATTTATATCTATATTTATTTATATCTATATCTATATCTATATTTATATCTATATTTATATCTATATTTATATCTATATTTATTTATATCTATATTTATTTATATCTATATTTATATCTATATTTATATCTATATCTATATTTATTTATATCTATATTTATATCTATATTTATATCTATATTTATATCTATATCTATATTTATTTATATCTATATTTATATCTATATTTATATCTATATTTATATCTATATTTATATCTATATCTATATCTATATTTATATCTATATTTATATCTATATTTATTTATATCTATATCTATATCTATATTTATTTATATCTATATCTATATCTATATTTATATCTATCTTTATATCTATCTTTATATTTATTTATATCTATATTTATATCTATATTTATATCTATATTTATATCTATATTTATATCTATATTTATATCTATATCTATATTTATTTATATCTATATTTATATCTATATTTATATCTATATCTATATTTATTTATATCTATATTTATATCTATATTTATATCTATATCTATATTTATTTATATCTATATTTATATCTATATTTATATCTATATTTATATCTATATTTATATCTATATTTATCTATATCTATATTTATATCTATATTTATCTATATCTATATTTATATCTATATTTATATCTATATTTATATCTATATTTATATCTATATTTATATCTATATTTATATCTATCTTTATATTTATTTATATTTCTATTTATATATTTTTGGGGGGCAATGAGCACATTTGAGGTCTTGGGAGCGGAAACTTGAACATTGAGAAAGTTGTGCAACTTCCGGTGCACGTTCAGTTTTAGACAGTAGCCAATAGGCTGTGCCCTTACAGTTTCAGTAGCCAATAGGCTGTGCCCTTACAGTTTTAGACAGTAGCCAATAGGCTGTGCCCTTACAGTTTTAGACAGTAGCCAATAGGCTGTGCCCTTACAGTTTTAGACAGTAGCCAATAGGCTGTGCCCTTACCGTTTCAGTAGCCAATAGGCTGTGCCCTTACAGTTTCAGTAGCCAATAGGCTGTACCCTTACAGTTTCAGTAGCCAATAGGCTGTACCCTTACAGTTTCAGACAGTAGCCAATAGGCTGTACCCTTACAGTTTCAGTAGCCAATAGGCTGTACCCTTACCGTTTAGACAGTAGCCAATAGGCTGTACCCTTACAGTTTCAGTAGCCAATAGGCTGTACCCTTACAGTTTCAGTAGCCAATAGGCTGTGCCCTTACAGTTTCAGTAGCCAATAGGCTGTACCCTTACAGTTTCAGTAGCCAATAGGCTGTACCCTTACAGTTTCAGTAGCCAATAGGCTGTACCCTTACAGTTTCAGTCAGTAGCCAATAGGCTGTACCCTTACAGTTTTAGACAGTAGCCAATAGGCTGTACCCTTACAGTTTCAGTAGCCAATAGGCTGTACCCTTACAGTTTCAGTAGCCAATAGGCTGTGCCCTTAGTTTTAGACAGTAGCCAATAGGCTATTGTGGCTATTTGAGCATAATGTAGTCCTACCAACAAAACCAACAGAACAAATCCCATAACATTTTCACATGGCAATAGCTTCTGATTTCTATGGCCTACAGTAGTCTATATGTGGTGTTCAGGCCTACAGTAGTCTATATGTGGTGTTCAGGCCTACAGTAGTCTATGTGTGGTGTTCAGGCCTACAGTAGTCTATGTGTGGTGTTCAGGCCTACAGTAGTCTGTGTGGTGTTCAGGCCTACAGTAGTCTGTGTGGTGTTCAGGCCTACAGTAGTCTGTGTGGTGTTCAGGCCTACAGTAGTCTGTGTGGTGTTCAGGCCTACAGTAGTCTGTGTGGTGTTCAGGCCTACAGTAGTCTGTGTGGTGTTCAGGCCTACAGTAGTCTGTGTGGTGTTCAGGCCTACAGTAGTCTGTGTGGTGTTCAGGCCTACAGTAGTCTATGTGTGGTGTTCAGGCCTACAGTAGTCTATATGTGGTGTTCAATTCAGGCCTACATTGAAGGGCTTGACATTAATGATAGATTTGACTTGATCTTTAACACCATGGGTCTGTACATTGTATTGTGTTGTATGATGCAAGAAACCACGTTACAAAATTAAACGTATTGTTATTACCATGCAGTAAAGTAGACCACATTGTGAGCTACCCTTCCGCCTATTGGCTTATTTGCATATTCAAGCCTGTCTCAAAATACAACACTGCCCCTTTAAGACATAAGCTTGTTTACGTCGACTTTTCAGACTGCTTGAAATGTAGCCGACACGTGTTGTGCTTTGGAAACAGTAACTCCCCATTGCTGACCTAATACGTATCTATACTTGGGCTAATAACTCGCTAACTAGCAAAGAATATCGACAATAGTGCACTGGTCTGAATAGCGCATTCACTCGCTGGTGATGGGAAGACCGCTGGTGGACAACCCCCACCAATAGAGTTGCGCTCTGGCTCTGCCTACAATAACATCACAGATTCAATCTAGCGAAGTTACATTTGTTTTGTTTCATTGAAAAGGGCCAGATTTTATTATGTTGATTTGATCACAGAAAAAATGGTTGATCTGCAAACTAATGGAGTGAATTTCCGTCTCTTGCGTCTCTGCGTGCATCATGGCGTTAAACCAGCAGTCCAGGAGGAAGTGCGCAGCCGCATTGTTGCCTACAACAAACAACACGCCACAATGTCAGCGGGATTATGCTTTTTGTAATGTTTACAAATGACTTAATGAAAAGCTTAAATGTCTTGTCATAAGTATTCGATCCCTTTGTTATGAAGAGCCTAAATACTTTCAGGAGTAAACATTTGCTTAACAAGTCACATAATAAGTTGCATGGACAATAATAGTGTTTAACGTGTTTTTTTTAATGACTTCCTCATCTCTGCTTTCCACCAGACACTGGGAGATAAATTCACCTTTCAGTTGGACAATAACCTGTAACAAGCTCAGATCTACACTGGAGTTGCTTACCAATTAGACATTGAATGTTCCTGAGGGGCCTAGTTACCGTTTTGACTTAATTCTGCTTGAAGATCTATAGCAAGACTTGAAAATGGCTGTCTAGCAATGATCAACAATCAACTTAAGTTTGAACATAAAAAAACAAGTTTTCAAATGTTGTATAATTCAGCTTTAGGAAGCTCTTTGAGATTTACCCATAACGACCCACAGCTGTAGAAAGCTCTTTGAGATTTACCCATAACGACCCACAGCTGTAGAAAGCTCTTTGAGATTTACCCATAACGACCCACAGCTGTAGAAAGCTCTTTGAGATTTACCCATAACGACCCACAGCTGTAGAAAGCTCTTTGAGATTTACCCATAACGACCCACAGCTGTAGAAAGCTCTTTGAGATTTACCCATAACGACCCACAGCTGTAGAAAGCTCTTTGAGATTTACCCATAACGACCCACAGCTGTAGAAAGCTCTTTGAGATTTACCCATAACGACCCACAGCTGTAGAAAGCTCTTTGAGATTTACCCATAACGACCCACAGCTGTAGAAAGCTCTTTGAGATTTACCCATAACGACCCACAGCTGTAGAAAGCTCTTTGAGATTTACCCATAACGACCCACAGCTGTAGAAAGCTCTTTGAGATTTACCCATAACGACCCACAGCTGTAGAAAGCTCTTTGAGATTTACCCATAACGACCCACAGCTGTAGAAAGCTCTTTGAGATTTACCCATAACGACCCACAGCTGTAGAAAGCTCTTTGAGATTTACCCATAACGACCCACAGCTGTAGAAAGCTCTTTGAGATTTACCCATAACGACCCACAGCTGTAGAAAGCTCTTTGAGATTTACCCATAACGACCCACAGCTGTAGAGCTGAGATTTACCCATAACGACCCACAGCTGTAGAGCTGAGATTTACCCATAACGGCCCACAGCTGTAGAGCTCTGAGATTTACCCATAACGACCCACAGCTGTAATCGCTGTCAAAGGTGATTATGTAGTGACTCGGGGGAGTGCATACTTATGTAGTGACTCGGGGGAGTGCATACTTATGTAGTGACTCGGGGGAGTGCATACTTATGTAGTGACTCGGGGGAGTGCATACTTATGTAGTGACTCGGGGGAGTGCATACTTATGTAGTGACTCGGGGGAGTGCATACTTATGTAGTGACTCGGGGGAGTGCATACTTATGTAGTGACTCGGGAGTGCATACTTATGTAGTGACTCGGGGGAGTGCATACTTATGTAGTGACTCGGGGGAGTGCATACTTATGTAGTGACTCGGGGGAGTGCATACTTATGTAGTGACTCGGGGGAGTGCATACTTATGTAGTGACTCGGGGGAGTGCATACTTATGTAGTGACTCGGGGGAGTGCATACTTATGTAGTGACTCGGGGGAGTGCATACTTATGTAGTGACTCGGGGGAGTGCATACTTACGGTGCATACTTATGTAGTGACTCGGGGGAGTGCATACTTATGTAGTGACTCGGGGGAGTGCATACTTATGTAGTGACTCGGGGGAGTGCATACTTATGTAGTGACTCGGGGGAGTGCATACTTATGTAGTGACTCGGGGGAGTGCATACTTATGTAGTGACTCGGGGGAGTGCATACTTATGTAGTGACTCGGGGGAGTGCATACTTATGTAGTGACTCGGGGGAGCGCATACTTATGTAGTGACTCGGGGGAGCGCATACTTATGTAGTGACTCGGGGGAGCGCATACTTGTGTAGTGACTCGGGGGAGCGCATACTTGTGTAGTGACTCGGGGGAGTGCATACTTGTGTATTCAGAGATTTGTTTTCATTTTCCAAAAATGTGCTAACATTTCTAAAAACATGTTTTCACTTTGTCATTATGGGGTTTTGTGGGTAAATGGGGGGGATTAATGCTGTAACACAACAAAATGTGGATTAAGTCAAGGGGTATGAATATGTTCTGCTGTCTGTTCTCTGCCTCCACCCAACCCAGTTGACCCCCCCTTCAGTTGGTGATGTCATTGTTTCTGGGAGGATGGATGTTTGCCCCCCCCCCCTTCAGTGTGTGATGTCATTGTCTTCAGGGAGGATGGATGTTTGCCCCCCCCCCCCTTCAATTGGTGATGTCATTGTCTTCAGGGAGGATGGATGTTTGCCCCTCCCCCCCTTCAGTTGGTGATGTCATTGTCTTCAGGGTGGATGGATGTTTGCCCCCCCCCTTCAGTTGGTGATGTCATTGTCTTCAGGGAGGATGGATGTTTGACCCCCCCCCCCTTCAGTGTGTGATGTCATTGTCTTCAGGGAGGATGGATGTTTGCCCCCCCCCTTCAGTGTGTGATGTCATTGTCTACAGGGTGGATGGATGTTTGCTCCCCCCCCCCCCCCCTTCAGTTAGTGATGTCATTGTCTTCAGGGAGGATGGATGTTTGACCCCCCCCCCCCCCCTTCAGTTGGTGATGTCATTGTCTTCAGGGTGGATGGATGTTCTCCCCTCCCCCCCTTCAGTTGGTGATGTCATTGTCTTCAGGGTGGATGGATGTTCTCCCCCCCCCCCCCTTCAGTTGGTGATGTCATTGTCTTCAGGGTGGATGGATGTTCTCCCCCCCCCCCCTTCAGTTGGTGATGTCATTGTCTTCAGGGTGGATGGATGTTCTCCCCTCCCCCCCCTTCAGTTGGTGATGTCATTGTCTTCAGGGTGGATGGATGTTCCCCCCCTTCAGTTGGGGATGTCATTGTCTTCAGGTGGATGGATGTTCTCCCCTCCCCCCCCTTCAGTTGGTGATGTCATTGTCTTCAGGGTGGATGGATGTTCCCCCCCTTCAGTTGGTGATGTCATTGTCTTCAGGTGGATGGATGTTCTCCCCTCCCCCCCCCTTCAGTTGGTGATGTCATTGTCTTCAGGGTGGATGGATGTTCCCCCCCCTTCAGTTGGTGATGTCATTGTCTTCAGGGTGGATGGATGTTCCCCCCCTTCAGTTGGGGATGTCATTGTCTTCAGGGAGGATGGATGTTCCCCCCCTTCAGTTGGTGATGTCATTGTCTTCAGGGTGGATGGATGTTGGCTGTGCAGGTTTGCTCTTATTAACCAGGAAGTGGTATGGGTGTTTCCCCAGAGAGCTGAGTAGACTAGCATGTTCCACATCTCAGCACCATATTATAACCTACCAACACCATTCCTCAATATCCTGCCCAGTGCCCACCCAGACGGTGATCTATGTCTGCTTGGATAGGTTGTTTTCACACAGTACTTTCCAGCAGGGCTCCATGATCTACAGTAGATGTGGAACTGTAGACAGGCAAGTGCAGGATCTGTACATCTGGTTACTCCATTCTTACAGCTCACTTTTCTTAATGTCCTTCTCTGTTTGATCAACATGCAGCATGGCACCTACCATGGAGGTATAGTATGTAGTAACAGGGATCAGCATGGCACCTACCATGGAGGTAAAGTATGTAGTAACAGGGATCAACATGGCACCTACCATGGAGGTAAAGTATGTAGTAACAGGGATCAACATGGCACCTACCATGGAGGTAAAGTATGTAGTAACAGGGATCAACATGGCACCTACCATGGAGGTATAGTGTATGTAACAGGGATCAACATGGCACCTACCATGGAGGTATAGTGTATGTAGTAACAGGGATCAACATGGCACCTACCATGGAGGTAAAGTGTATAGTAACAGGGATCAACATGGCACCTACCATGGAGGTAAAGTGTATGTAGTAACAGGGATCAACATGGCACCTACCATGGAGGTATAGTATGTAGTAACAGGGATCAACATGGCACCTACCATGGAGGTATAGTGTATGTAGTAACAGGGATCAACATGGCACCTACCATGGAGGTATAGTGTATGTAGTAACAGGGATCAACATGGCACCTACCATGGAGGTATAGTATGTAGTAACAGGGATCAACATGGCACCTACCATGGAGGTATAGTATGTAGTAACAGGGATCAACATGGCACCTACCATGGAGGTATAGTATGTAGTAACAGGGATCAACATGGCACCTACCATGGAGGTATAGTGTATGTAGTAACAGGGATCAACATGGCACCTACCATGGAGGTATAGTGTATGTAGTAACAGGGATCAACATGGCACCTACCATGGAGGTATAGTATGTAGTAACAGGGATCAACATGGCACCTACCATGGAGGTATAGTATGTAGTAACAGGGATCAACATGGCACCTACCATGGAGGTATAGTATGTAGTAACAGGGATCAACATGGCACCTACCATGGAGGTATAGTATGTAGTAACAGGGATCAACATGGCACCTACCATGGAGGTATAGTATGTAGTAACAGTGTGTAAAGTGGGAGTTGTCTTCTCACAGGACCAGCAGCATGTTACAGTACCTCTACCTGAAGTCATCTGGCTGAGACATGCCTTGTTATCTAGTGATCTAGCAGCGATGACTGTCTCTCCATTCACAATGGCTCTCTTTTTGGGGTTGTTGCTCTGCCGAGCTTCCCCTCTCCACCCCTCCCTTCACATTACTTCATCACGGCTTTCTTCTCCTCCCGCCACCATACCGCATCCATCCATCCCTCCCTCCCTGTGACGCTGGGTAGGGGTGTATACCCAGGCAGCAGCTCCTGAGACCGCTGCAGAGCCGCATCTCCTCCGTATGGTTAGAGGGACAACTGATCATCGATTAAGACAGATTTATATATTCTAGCAACTCTTGAATCAATGTTTTAAATGCATAATTGCGCGCGATATCCTCCTGGATGGATCGGACATCAAGGCCATTTCCTGTGTGCGCGAGACTGTTGACAGTTATTGGGTTGGACCGGAGACGGAAAGATCAATGTGATTGATCAACCTCCCTGCTCCCTGGAAGACATGGGGCTGTCGTGGAGCAGTTGGGCGACGGGATTCGCGTGGGACGGAGGGAATAACGGACATTTTTAGATTGAAGCAGCGCACAAAGGGGAATAAACATCAATGTAGTCTACCGACAATTACTTTTAGGCTACATGGTGCTTGTTTCGGTTTGATTGGGAAATGAAGCAGGCCCGGTTTAACGCGGGGAGGAGGGCTCGGTCTGGGCCGTGTGTGTTGCGGCAGGGTTCGAGCGGTGTCGGTAACATCATCAGTAACGTCCTGAAGAAAAGGAACGGAATCTCCCGGAGAGCGCCCCGTCTGCTCTGCACGCTCGAGCCAGGTGATCGAACGGAGCCCTTTCAGCTCCGGCCTGATTGATACTCTGTTTGTTTTTGTCTCAGGGGAGGGAGCGCTGTGGTCTTGTCTGTACAGAATAACATGTCACTGCTAGTTGTGGTGGCGTCATGGGGGTTGTTCATTCATTGTGGTTCTGAAATCATGGCGATAGTTTACAAGGCGTTTCATTCATGTGATTCCCCGTCAACCTTGTGTTAGGGCTGATAGGACTGATATAACTAAAGCCCTGTAGTTGAATTCCTTCATGTCGTCTTGTATTGGATGCAGCTGTCCGATGTAGCCTAGCTACATGTAGCCTAGCCCATAGGTCTAGTCATATCTATCTCTAGGAGGAGGGTGTCATGGTCGCTGTAATGTAAACACAGTGTCGGGGGCGACTCTGGTGGCCAGCAGCTGACCAGCTATAGAAGATCTGACCAGATCTCAACATGGAGGAGACAGACAGCGCCCAGAGAGACCCAGGTTGGAGCTATACTCTAAACTGTATAAAAGGTTAGTGTAGGTGGGGAGAGTTAGAGAGACCGGTGTGAGCTGGTAGCATGAAGCCGTGCAGAGCGGGGCAAATGGCGGCTGTGTGGTCGCTGGCTGGCCGCCAGACAGGTTAGGGCTGGAGGAACGGGTTCAGTCTGAATCATTCTCTTTCCCGTTTGTTTCATTTAAGGATGCTCTGATCTGGGTTATAGTTTCGTTACTTCCGTTGTGTGAGTTTCAGAGCGTCAGGTTGTGGTAGTTAAGACCTGTTGTAGTGTAACTCGAGAGCGAAGCCAGAAAGGATTCAGCACCACAGTGGCGGACAGCAACATCTAATAAAACACAACCTGGGGCGAATTCGTCATGCAAACGTTTACCGTTTAAGAACCAAACGGAGGCAAACAGAGCAAAACGATAGTTTTTATTGGACAAATCCAGGTAGATGCCACCCTGTTTTAGTTCTGTTTGCTCCCGTTTTTAAGAAACGTTTTGAAACCGAATTGGCTTAATGAATAGCCCCAGAGAGCCTAGCACCTCACAGCTGTTCGGTGGTGCTGAAAACAGATTAAGAGTAAATCATTGGAAGAACGCAAAGTCATTGTCACTAATATATTTCCACATCGCCATGTTTCAGTACTATGATACATGTGATTTGTTTAGCCCGGGTGCACACGGATAGCAGTGACGTCATTACATGTGATTTGTTTAGCCCGGGTGCACACGGATAGCAGTGACGTCATTAGTAATGGACATGCTTATTTTCCTCCCCGCATGTCACTGTACTTAGACGGATGACATTATGTACCTGATTAGTCAGTAGGCCTCGTTAGAGAGCTTTCCGTGTGTGTGGTGACTGACCGTTCTGCTACTGTGGAGTTCTTCAGTCTGTACATTGTTCTCTGTAGGAGTGGACACCAGGTTAAAGTTCACCATCGAACCTTCTCTGGGCAAGAACGGCTTCCAACAGGTCAGTATGGTCGTGTCCCATCACATCTTTAGCCCCGTTTCAGGTGTCTGGATCTGATCTGTGTGAATCTGATCTGTCTGTTCTCTCTCTCCCCAGTGGTATGATGCTCTGAAGGCTGTGGTCAGACTTCCTACAGGCATCCCTAAAGAGTGGAGGAAGAGGGTACGTCCATAGTAGTGCTACTGATATAACAGATGTGATGGTTCTTCCCATCTCTCTAGTGGTGTTTATTCTGACTGGCCAGCCAGAAGTCCCAGTTGATTGGTGTTTATTCTGACTGGCCAGCCAGCGGTCCCAGTTGATTGGTGTTTATTCTGACTGGCCAGCCAGCGGTCCCAGTTGATTGGTGTTTATTCTGACTGGCCAGCCAGCGGTCCCAGTTGATTGGTGTTTATAATGACTGTCGACAGAAGGAAACACATCAGATGTGCAGGACAAGCAGTATTTTGATGGCTGTAGATTTGTCTGTTACCATGGAAATACCTGTGCATTAGCCAGGTGGTAATGCAGCCATTACAACTAGAGCATGCTAGCTAACTCTCCTGTAGAACACTGTGAGGGCCCACTGGGACAGGCTGAATTTCTTCAGCTTCCTGAGGTTGAAGAGTCGCCGTCATGCCTTCTTCGCTACGGTGTCAGTGTGGTTTGACCATTTCAGCTCCTCTGAGATGGGTACGCAGAGGAACTTGAGGTTTTTGACAGTCTCCACGGCTGCCCGATTGATGAGGATGGGGACATGCCCAGCCTGGTTCCTCCTGAAGTCCACAATCAGCTTCTTTGCTTTGCTGATGTTCAGGGAGAGGTTGTTAACCTGACACCACACTGTCAGACTGCCTACCTCCTCTCTGTAGGTTGTCTGGTCGTTGTTCATGGAGAGGTTGTTTACCTGACACCACACCGTCAGACTGCCTACCTCCTCTCTGTAGGTTGTCTGGTCGTTGTTCATGGAGAGGTTGTTTACCTGACACCACACCGTCGGACTGCCTACCTCCTCTCTGTAGGTTGTCTCGTTGTTCAAGGAGAGGTTGTTTACCTGACACCACACCGTCAGACTGCCTACCTCCTCTCTGTAGGTTGTCTCGTTGGTAATCAGGTCTACTGACTCGTCGTCAGTGAACTTGATGATGGAACTGTGTGAGGCCAGTCGTGTGTGTGTACAGGGAGTACAGAAGGTGCTTGATGTGCTTAAATGTTGTGCTCTGAAGTTCAAGTACTGGAATATCTTGAGAATCTGACATTTTCTCCAGTTGGATGAAATGTACTTGAATTAAAATGAAGAGAACAGAATATTATCAAATGTTAATATGAAAAATGTATTGGTCTTGTGAATTCATTTCCAGGCAGACTAGAGTTTTATTTCCTCACGTGTTTCGCGCTCTGGTTGCCAGGGGAGCTCGCTCATTCTGCCCACACTGCCACTCAGCCAGGTAGGTACAGAACTGACTGACTTGGTTGCTGGCAAACGTCACATCGATAGGCAAATGTAGATTCAATCTTGCCTGGCAGGATATTGATTTTTATGAATGGGTTTTGCCAGACCTGTTAATTAACCAGTTTAGTTAATTATCGTTTACCCATTTATTGCATTGATCAATACTCAGAAGACTTCTTGACCTGAGTTCTAATCGTTGATCAACGCTCAGAAGGCTTCTTGACCTGAGTTCTAATCGTTGATCAACACTCAGAAGGCTTCTTGATCTGAGTTCTAATCGTGCCTACCTCTGAGTGGAATCATGAATGATTCATGCGTGCTCATTATGTTCGACTGCTCCCTCTGAATCATGAATAATATGTGCTAATATATTCCCTTGGATTTACCTTCTTAGCAGCTCGTTCATTCACCACTCTGTCCAACAGGAAACGCCGCCCATGACATACAGTAGGGAGAGAGGTGAAATGGCTTAGTCCAGACCTAGTGGCAGAGAGGTGAAAAGAAATGGCTTAGTCCAGCCCTAAAGTGGCAGAGAGGTGAAAAGAAATGGCTTAGTCCAGCCCTAAAGTGGCAGAGAGGTGAAAAGAAATGGCTTAGTCCAGACCTAAAGTGGCAGAGAGACAGTGGGGATGTTTTAAAACTTCTCTTAACACTATCATATCTATTTTGTGAAGTGCACCAGTCCCTCCTGCAGCAAAGCACCCCCACAACATGATGCTGCCACCCCCACAACATGATGCTGCCACCCCCACAACATGATGCTGCCACCCCCGTGCTTCACGGTTTGGATGGTGTTCTTCGGCTTCCTCCAAACATAATGTTGGTCATTATGGCCAAACGGTTCTATTTTTGTTTCATCAGACCAGAGGACATTTCTCCAAAAAGTACGATCTTTGTCCCCATGTGCCGTTGCAAACCGTAGTCTGGCTTTTTTTATGGAGGTTTTGGAGCAGTGACTTCTAACTTGCTGAGCGGCCTTTCAGGTTATGTCGATATAGGACTCGTTTTACTGTGGATATAGATACTTTTGTACCTGTTTCCTCCAGCATCTTCACAAGGTCCTTTGCTGCTGTTCTGGAATTGATTTGCACTTCTCGCACCAAACTACGTTCATCTCTAGGAGACAGAATGCGTCTCCTTCCTGAGTGGTATGACAGCTGTGTGGTCTCATGGTGTTTATACTTGCATACTATTGTTTGTACAGATGAACGTGGTACCTTCAGGCGTTAGGAAATTGCTCCCAAGGATGAACCAGACTTGTGGAGGTCTACACATTTTTTTCTGAGGTCTTGGCTGATTTCTTTTGATTTTCCCATGATGTCAAGTAAGGATACACTGAGTTTGAAGGTAGGCCTTCAAATACATCCACAGGTACACCTCCAATTGACTCAAATGATGTCAATTAGCCTATCAGAAGCTTCTAAAGACATGACTTAATTTTCTGGAATGTTTCAAGCTGTTTAAAGGCACAGTCAACTTAGTGTATGTAAACTTCTGACCCACTGGAATTGTGATACAGTGAATTACAAGTGAAATTATCTGTCTGGAAACAATAGTTGGAAAAATTACTTGTGTCATGTACAAAGTAGATGTCCTAACCGACTTGCCAAAACTATAGTTTGTTAACAAGACATTTTTGGAGTGTTTGAAAAATGAGTTTTAATGACTCCAACCTCAGTGTATGTGAACTAGTTTTAATGACTCCAACCTCAGTGTATGTAAACTAGTTTTAATGACTCCAACCTGAGTGTATGTAAACTAGTTTTAATGACTCCAACCTAAGTGGATGTAAACTAGTTTTAATGACTCCAACCTCAGTGTATGTAAACTAGTTTTAATGACTCCAACCTCAGTGTATGTGGACTTCCCACTTCAGCTGTACGTTGCCCTCGTTGTCCTCTGCAGTTGTTTTGCTCAAAGCAGAACGAGGGGCTCGTCTGATAGGGCGGCATTGGCGTCCGCGACATGGCTGGCTTTTATTGTAATCCGTGAAAGTTAGGAGCCACAAACGCCTCGTGTCCGACCCGCTCAATTGCTCCTCCACTTTGTCCTATACTTCTGCTTTGCCATCTTGATCAATCTGTGTAGGTCGTATTTGTTCTGTTTAACCAAACTAGTGTCCCTGGTCACCTTGCCCGAAGCACCATCAATCTCCTTCAGAGATGACCCCTGGCTTCTTCACCTGCTGGATCGTCTGAGACCAGCCGAACAACTGATGAAACTGAGGAGTATTTCTGTCTGTAATAAAGCCCCATTGTGGGAACAGAGTAATTCTGATTGGCTGGGCCTGGCTCCCCTGAGGTGGCCCGATGACCTCCCAGGCCCACCCATTGCTGTGCGCCTGCCCACTCATGTGAAATTCATAGATTAGGCCCTAATTTATTTATTTCAGTTGACTGATTTCCTTCTGTGAACTATAACTTGTTGTGTTTTGTATTTTCATGTATATCTACTGTGAGTCTCCTCTGTCAGGACTCTTTACTGTGAGTCTCCTCTGTCAGGACTCTTTACTGTGAGTCTCCTCTGTCAGGACTCTTTACTGTGAGTCTCCTCTGTCAGGACTCTTTGCTGTGAGTCTCCTCTGTCAGGACTCTTTGCTGTGAGTCTCCTCTGTCAGGACTCTTTGCTGTGTGTCTCCTCTGTCAGGACTCTTTACTGTGGGTCTCCTCTGTCAGGACTCTTTACTGTGTGGGTCTCCTCTGTCAGGACTCTTTACTGTGTGGGTCTCCTCTGTCAGGACTCTTTACTGTGTGTCGTCTAAGCACTAGTGTGTACAGTATAACTATATATGAATACTCTGTGTTCTCCAGGTATGGCTGACTCTAGCTGACCAGTACCTCCACAGTATCTCTATCGACTGGGACAAAACTCTGCGCTTCGCTTTCAACGAACGCAGTAACCCTGACGATGACTCACTGGGCATCCAGATTGTTAAGGTAACACCCAGGCTGCTGTTTGTGTAGCAGGATATTTGTACATGGAATGCATCATGGAAAACAACAGCTGTTCCCTCTTTCCCTTGTTCAGAGAGAACCATGAATTAGCAGGACAAGGTCCATACCCCTCTCCTCTCTCTCTCCCTCTTTCTCTCTCCTTCCTTTCTCTCTCTCTCTCTCCCTCTTTCTCTCTCCTTCCTTTCTCTCTCTCTTTCTCTCTCCTTCCTTTCTCTCTCTCTTTCTCTCTCCTTCCTTTCTCTCTCTCTCTTTCTCTCTCCTTCCTTTCTCTCTCTCCCTCTCTCTCTCCCTCGTTCTCTCTCCTTCCTTTCTCTCTCTCTCTTTCTCTCTCCTTCCTTTCTCTCTCTCCCTCTCTCTCTCTTTCTCTCTCCTTCCTTTCTCTCTCTCTCTTTCTCTCTCCTTCCTTTCTCTCTCTCCCTCTCTCTCTTTCTCTCTCCTTCCTTTCTCTCTCTCCCTCTTTCTCTCTCCTTCCTTTCTCTCTCTCTCCCTCCTTCCTTTCTCTCTCTCTCTCCTTCCTTTCTCTCTCTCCTCTCTCTCTCTCTTTCTCCTTCCTTTCTCTCTCTCTTTCTCCTTCCGTTCTCTCTCTCTCTCTCTCCTTCCTTTCTCTCTCTCTCCCTGTAAAACTGTTGTGTTATATCATTAAATGCAGTCCTCTGGTTTGGCTGACTACAGTCTTGTTATTTCATGCGGTCTCCTGGTATGGCTGAATTAAGTCTTGTTGTTCATTAGGACCTACACAGGACAGGTTGTAGTTCATACTCCGGCCAGGAGGGGGAGCAGGACCGGGTGGTGCTGAAGAGGGTACTCCTGGTGTACGCTCGCTGGAATAAGGCTGTAGGATACTGTCAGGGCTTCAACGTACTGGCAGCGCTAATACTGGAGGTTACAGAGGGCAACGAGAGCCACGCACTCAAGGTACACTCCAACACTGCTGTGAAAGGGGATGATTTATTACACTCCAACACTGCTGTGAAAGGGGATGATTTATTACACTCAACACTGCTCTGAAAGGGGATGATTTATTACACTCCAACACTGCTGTGAAAGGGGATGATTTATTACACTTCAACACTGCTCTGAAAGGGGATGATTTATTACACTCCAACACTGCTCTAAAAGGGTATGATTTATTACACTCCAACACTGCTCTGAAAGGGGATGATTTATTACAACAACACTGCTCTGAAAGGGGATGATTTATTACACTCCAACACTGCTCTGAAAGGGGATGATTTATTACACTCCAACACTGCTCTGAAAGGGGATGATTTATTACACTCCAACACTGCTCTGAAAGGGGATGATTTATTACAACAACACTGCTCTGAAAGGGGATGATTTATTACAACAACACTGCTCTGAAAGGGGATGATTTATTACACTCCAACACTGCTCTGAAAGGGGATGATTTATTACACTCCAACACTGCTCTGAATGGGGATGATTTATTACACTCCAACACTGCTGTGAAAGGGGATGATTTATTACACAACAACACTGCTCTGAAAGGGGATGATTTATTACACTCCAACACTGCTGAAAGGGGTTGATTTATTACACTCCAACACTGCTGTGAAAGGGGATGATTTATTACAACAACACTGCTGTGAAAGGGGATGATTTATTACAACAACACTGCTCTGAAAGGGGATGATTTATTACAACAACACTGCTCTGAAAGGGGATGATTTATTACAACAACACTGCTCTGAAAGGGGATGATTTATTACAACAACACTGCTCTGAAAGGGGTTGATTTATTACACTCCAACACTGCTCTAAAAGGGGTTGATTTATTACAACACTGCTCTGAAAGGGGTTGATTTATTACAACACTGCTCTGAAAGGGGTTGATTTATTACACTCCAACACTGCTGTGAAAGGGGATGATTTATTACACAACAACACTGCTCTGAAAGGGGATGATTTATTACACTCCAACACTGCTCTGAAAGGGGATGATTTATTACAACACTGCTCTGAAAGGGGATGATTTATTACAACAACACTGCTCTGAAAGGGGATGATTTATTACACTCCAACACTGCTGTGAAAGGGGATGATTTATTACAACAACACTGCTCTGAAAGGGGATGATTTATTACACTCCAACACTGCTCTAAAAGGGGATGATTTATTACACTCCAACACTGCTCTGAAAGGGGATGATTTATTACAACAACACTGCTCTGAAAGGGGTTTATTTATCTGTTGTACTCATTCTAACTGATCCTCCGTCTCTCCTCCAGGTGATGATCTACCTGATAGACAAGGTGCTACCAGAGAGTTATTTTGCCAACAACCTGCGTTCTCTGTCTGTGGACATGGCTGTGTTTAGAGATCTCCTGAGGATGAAGCTGCCTCATCTCTCACAGCACCTACACCTCCTGCAGAAGACTGCTGATAGAGAGGCTGGAGGTGGGTCTGTCTGTCTCTGTCATACGGACCTCTACAACTCCCCTGACTAACGCCAGAGTGTGATATGGACCAGACTAATGCCAGAGTGTGATATGGACCAGACTAATGCCAGAGTGTGATATGGACCAGACTAATGCCAGAATGTGATATGGACCAGACTAATGCCAGAGTGTGATATGGACCAGACTAATGCCAGAGTGTGATATGGACCAGACTAATGCCAGAGTGTGATATGGACCAGACTAATGCCAGAGTGTGATATGGACCAGACTAATGCCAGAGTGTGATATGGACCAGACTAATGCCAGAGTGTGATATGGACCAGACTAATGCCAGAGTGTGATATGGACCAGACTAATGCCAGAGTGTGATATGGACCAGACTAACGCCAGAGTGTGATATGGACCAGACTAACGCCAGAGTGTGATACGGACCTCTACAACTCCCCTGACTAACGCCAGTCTGTGTCTTCCAGGAAGCTACGAGCCTCCCCTGACCAACGTGTTCACGATGCAGTGGTTTCTGACCATGTTTGCTACGTGCCTGCCCCCCAACACCGTGCTAAAGATCTGGGACTCTGTGTTCTTCGAAGGTTCTGAGGTTCTGCTGAGGGTGGCTCTGGCCATCTGGTCTCACCTGGGGGAGTGAGTACCCTAACCCCTACACACTGTAACCCTAACCCCTACACACTGTATCCCTACACTCTGTAACCCTAACCCCTACACACTGTATCCCTAACCCCTACACACTGTATCCCTAACCCCTACACACTGTATCCCTAACCCCTACACACTGTAACCCTAACCCCTACACACTGTATCCCTACACTCTGTAACCCTAACCCCTAACCCCTACACACTGTATCCGTAACCCCTACACACTGTATCCCTAACCCCTACACACTGTATCCCTAACCCCTACACACTGTACCCCTAACCCCTAACCTCTACACACTGTATAACTAACCCCTAACCTCTACACACTGTACCCCTAACCCCTACACACTGTACCCCTAACCCCTACACACTGTATCCCTAACCTCTACACACTGTATCCCTAACCCCTACACACTGTAACCCTAACCCCTACACACTGTATCCCTACACTCTGTAACCCTAACCCCTAACCCCTACACACTGTATCCGTAACCCCTACACACTGTATCCCTAACCCCTACACACTGTATCCCTAACCCCTACACACTGTACCCCTAACCCCTAACCTCTACACACTGTATAACTAACCCCTAACCCCTACACACTGTACCCCTAACCCCTACACACTGTATCCCTAACCTCTACACACTGTATCCCTAACCTCTACACACTGTATCCCTAACCTCTACACACTGTATCCCTACACACTGTATCCCTAACCCCTACACACTGTACCCATAACCCCTACACACTGTATCCCTAATCCCTACACACTGTATCCCTAACCCCTACACACTGTATCCCTAACCCCTACACACTGTACCCATAACCCCTACACACTGTATCCCTAACCCCTACACACTGTATCCCTAACCCCTACACACTGTACCCATAACCCCTACACACTGTATCCCTAACCCCTACACACTGTATCCCTAACCCCTACACACTGTATCCCTAACCTCTACACACTGTATCCCTAACCTCTACATACTGTATCCCTAAGCTCTACACACTGTATCCCTAACCCCTACACACTGTATCCCTAACCCCTACACACTGTATCCCTAACCCCTACACACTGTATCCCTACACTCTGTAACCCTAACCCCTAACCCCTACACACTGTATCCCTAACCCCTACACACTGTATCCCTAACCCCTAACCCCTACACACTGTACCCCTGACCCCTACACACTGTATCCCTAACCTCTACACACTGTACCCCTAACCCCTACACACTGTAACCCTAACCCCTAACCCCTACACACTGTACCCCTAACCCCTACACACTGTATCCCTAACCCCTACACACTGTATCCCTAACCCCTACACACTGTAACCCTAACCCCTACACACTGTATCCCTAACCACTACATACTGTATCCCTAACCACTACATACTGTATCCCTAACCTCTACACACTGTATCCCTAACCTCTACACACTGTATCCCTAACCTCTACACACTGTATCCCTACACTCTGTAACCCTAACCCCTAACCCCTACACACTGTATCCCTAACTCCTACATACTGTATCCCTAACCCCTACACACTGTATCCCTAACCCCTACATACTGTATCCCTAACCCCTACACAAGGTATCCCGAACCCCTACACACGGTATCCCTAACCCCTACACACTGTATCCCTAACCCCTAACCCCTACACACTGTACTCCTAACCCCTACACACTGTATCCCTAACCCCTAACCCCTACACACTGTATCCCTAACCCCTACACACTGTATCCCTAACCCCTACACACTGTACCCCTAACCCCTACACACTGTATAACTAACCCCTAACCTCTACACACTGTACCCCTAACCCCTACACACTGTATCCCTAACCTCTACACACTGTATCCCTAACCTCTACACACTGTATCCCTAACCCCTACACACTGTATCCCTAACCCCTACACACTGTATCCCTAACCCCTACACACTGTACCCATAACCCCTACACACTGTATCCATAACCCCTACACACTGTATCCATAACCCCTACACACTGTATCCCTAAACCCCTACACACTGTATCCCTAACCCCTACACACTGTATCCCTAACCCCTACACACTGTACCCATAACCCCTACACACTGTATCCCTAACCCCTACACACTGTATCCCTAACCCCTACACACTGTATCCCTAACCTCTACACACTGTATCCCTAACCCCTACACACTGTATCCCTAACCCCTACACACTGTATCCCTAACCCCTACACACTGTATCCCTAACCCCTACACACTGTATCCCTAACCCCTACACACTGTATCCCTAACCCCTACACACTGTATCCCTAACCCCTACACACTGTATCCCTACACTCTGTAACCCTAACCCCTAACCCCTACACACTGTATCCCTACACTCTGTAACCCTAACCCCTAACCCCTACACACTGTATCCCTAACCCCTAACACACTGTATCCCTAACCCTAACCCCTACACACTGTATCCCTAACCTATACACACTGTAACCCTAACCCCTACACACTGTAACCCTAACCCCTACACACTGTACCCCTAACCCCTACACACTGTATCCCTAACCCCTACACACTGTATCCCTAACCCCTACACACTGTATCCCTAACCCCTACACACTGTATCCCTAACCCCTACACACTGTAACCCTAACCACTACATACTGTATCCCTAACCACTACATACTGTATCCCTAACCTCTACACACTGTATCCCTACACTCTGTAACCCTAACCCCTAACCCCTACACACTGTATCCCTAACCCCTACACACTGTATCCCTAACCCCCCTACACACTGTATCCCTAACCCCTACACACTGTATCCCTAACCCCTACACACTGTATCCCTAACCCCTACATACTGTATCCCTAACCCCTACACAAGGTATCCCGAACCCCTACACACGGTATCCCTAACCCCTACACACTGTATCCCTAACCCCTAACCCCTACACACTGTACTCCTAACCCCTACACACTGTATCCCCTAAACCCTAACCCCTACACACTGTAACCCTAACCCCTACACACTGTATCCCTAACCCCTACACACTGTACCCTAACCCCTAACCCCTACACACTGTAACCCTAACCCCTACACACGGTATCCCTAACCCCTACACACTGTATCCCTAACCCCTAACCCCTACACACTGTACCCCTAACCCCTACACACTGTATCCCTAACCCCTACACACTGTAACCCTACCCTACACACTGTACCCCTAACCCCTACACACTTTACCCCTAACCCCTACACACTGTACCCCTAACCCCTACACACTGTACTCCTAACCCCTACACACTGTATCCCTAACCCCTACACACTGTATCCCTAACCCCTACACACTGTATCCCTAACCCCTACACACTGTATCCCTAACCCCTACACACTGTATCCCTAACCCCTACACACTGTATCCCTAACCCCTACACACTGTATCCCTAACCCATACATACTGTATCCCTAACCCCTACACACGGTATCCCTAACCCCTACACACTGTACTCCTAACCCCTACACACTGTATCCCTAACCCCTAACCCCTACACACTGTACTCCTAACCCCTACACACTGTATCCCTAACCCCTAACCCCTACACACTGTACTCCTAACCCCTACACACTGTATCCCTAACCCCTAAACCTACACACTGTATCCCTAACCCCTAACCCTACACACTGTACCCCTAACCCTACACACTGTACCCCTAACCCCTACACACTGTACCCCTAACCCCTACACACTGTATCGCTAACCCCTACACACTGTACCCCTAACCCCTACACACTGTACCCCTAACCCCTACACACTGTATCCCTAACCACTAAACCTACACACTGTATCCCTAACCCCTAACCCTACACACTGTACCCCTAACCCTACACACTGTACCCCTAACCCCTACACACTGTACCCCTAACCCCTAACCCCTACACACTGTATCCCTAACCCCTAACCTCTACACACTGTATCCCTAACCCCTACACACTGTATCCCTAAACCCCTACACACTGTATCCCTAACCCCTACACACTGTATCCCTAACCCCTACACACTGTATCCCTAACCCCTACACACTGTATCCCTAACCCCTACACACTGTAACCCTAACCCCTACACACTGTATCCCTAACCCCTACATACTGTATCCCGAACCCCTACACAAGGTATCCCGAACCCCTACACACGGTATCCCTAACCCCTACACACTGTATCCCTAACCCCTACACACTGTATCCCTAACCCCTACACACTGTAACCCTAACCCCTAACCTCTACACACTGTACCCCTAACCCCTACACACTGTAACCCTAACCCCTAACCCCTACACACTGTACCCCTAACCCCTACACACGTACCCCTAACCCCTACACACTGTACCCCTAACCCCTACACACTGTATCCCTAACCCCTACACACTGTATCCCTAACCCCTACACACACTGTATCCCTAACCCCTACACACTGTATCCCTAACCCCTACACACTGTATCCCTAACCCCTACACAACTGTATCCCTAACCCCTACACACTGTAACCCTAACCCCTACACACTGTATCCCTAACCACTACATACTGTATCCCTAACCACTACATACTGTATCCCTAACCCCTACACACGGTATCCCGAACCCCTACACACGGTATTCCCGAACCCCTACACACGGTATCCCGAACCCCTACACACGGTATCCCTAACCCCTACACACGTATCCCTCACCCCTAAACACGGTATCCCTAACCCCTACACACTGTACCCCTAACCCCTACACACTGTACCCTACCCCTACACACTGTATCCCCTAACCCCTACACACTGTACCCCTAACCCCCTACACACTGTACTCCTAACCCCTACACACTGTATCCCTAACCCCTACAACACTGTATCCCTAACCCCTACACACTGTACCCCTAACCCCTACACACTGTACCCCTAACCCCTACACACTGTACCCCTAACCCCTACACACTGTACCCCTAACCCCTACACACTGTACCCCTAACCCCTACACACTGTATCCCTAACCCCTACACACTGTACCCCTAACCCCTACACACTGTACCCCATAACCCCTACACACTGTACCCCATAACCCCTACACACTGTACCCCTAACCCCTACACACTGTATCCCTAACCCCTACACACTGTATCCCTAACCCCTACACACTGTATCCCTAACCACTACATACTGTACCCCTACACACTGCATCCCTAACCCCTACACACTGCATCCCTAACCCTACACACTGCATCCCTAACCCCTACACACTGTATTCCTAACCCCTACAACACTGTATGCCTAACCCCTACACACTGTATCCCTAACCCCTACACACTGTATCCCTAACCCCCTACACACTGTATCCCTAACCCCTACACACTGTATCCCTAACCCCTACACACTGTATCCCTAACCCCTACACACTGTATCCCTAACCCCTATACACTGTATCCCTAACCCCTACACACTGTATCCCTAACCCCTACACACTGTATCCCTAACCCCTACACACTGTATCCCTAACCCCTACACACTGTATCCCTAACCCCTACACACTGTATCCCTAACCCCTACACACTGTATCCCTACACACTGTACCCCTACACACTGTACCCCTACACACTGTATCCCCTAACCCCTACACACTGTATCCCTAACCCCTACACACTGTATCCCTACACACTGTATCCCTAACCCCTACACACTGTACCCCTAACCCCTACACACTGTACCCCTAACCCCTACACACTGTACCCCTAACCCCTACACACTGTACCCCTAACCCCTACACACTGTATCCCTAACCCCTACACACTGTACTCCTAACCCCTACACACTGTATCCCTAACCCCTACACACTGTATCCCTAACCCCTACACACTGTATCCCTAACCCCTACACAACTGTACTCCTAACCCTACACACTGTATCCCTAACCCCTACACACTGTACTCCTAACCCCTACACACTGTATCCCTAACCCCTACACACTGTATCCCTAACCCCTACACACTGTATCCCTAACCCTACACACTGTATCCCTAACCCCTACACACTGTACCCCTAACCCCTACACACTGTACCCCTAACCCCCTACACACTGTACCCCTAACCCCTACACACTGTACCCCTAACCCCTACACACTGTACCCCTAACCCCTACACACTGTATCCCTAACCCCTACAACACTGTACCCCTAACCCCTACACACTGTACCCCTAACCCCTACACACACTGTACCCCTAACCCCTACACACTGTATCCCTAACCCCTACACACTGTATCCCTAACCCCTACACACTGTATCCCTAACCCCTACACACTGTATCCCTAACCCCTACACACTGTATCCCTAACCCCTACAACACTGTATCCCTAACCCCTACACACTGCATCCCTAACCCCTACACACTGTATCCCTAACCCCTACACACTGTATTCCTAACCCCTACACACTGTATTCCTAACCCCTACACACTGTATCCTAACCCCTACACACTGTATCCCTAACCCCTACACACTGTATCCCTAACCCCTACACACTGTATCCCTAACCCCTACACACTGTATCCCTAACCCCTACACACTGTATCCCTAACCCCTACACACTGTATCCCTAACCCCTACACACTGTATCCCTAACCCCTACACACTGTATCCCTAACCCCTACACACTGTATCCCTAACCCCTACACACTGTATCCCTAACCCCTACACACTGTATCCCTAACCCCTACACACTGTATCCCTAACCCCTACACACTGTATCCCTAACCCCTACACACTGTATCCCTAACCCCTACACACGGTGTATCCCTAACCCCCCTACACACTGTACCCCTAACCCCTACACACTGTACCCCAACCCTACACACTTGTATCCCTAACCCCTAACCCCTACACACTGTATCCCTAACCCCCTAATACACGGTTATCCTAACCTCTACACACTGTACCCCTTCACAATGTACCCTAACCCCTACACACTGTACCCCTAACCCCTACACACTGTACCCCTAACCCCCCTACACACTGTATCCCTAACCCCCTACACACTGTACCCCTAACCCCTACACACTGTACCCCTAACCCCTACACACTGTATCCTAACCCCTACACACTGCCATCCCTAACCCCTACACACTGTATCCCTAACCCCTACACACTGTATCCCTAACCCCTACACACTGTATCCCTAACCCCTACACACGGTATCCCTAACCCCAACCCCTACACACTGTATCCCTAACCCCTACACACTGTATCCCTAACCCCTACACACGGTATCCCTAACCCCTACACACGGTATCCCTAACCCATAACCCCTACACACTGTATCCCTAACCCCTATACACGGTATCCCTAACCTCTACGCACTGTACCCCTTCACACTGTATCCCTAACCCCTACACACTGTACCCCTAACCCCTACACACTGTATCCCTAACCCCTACACACTGTACCCCTAACCCCTACACACTGCATCCCTAACCCCTACACACTGCATCCCTAACCCCTACACACTGCATCCCTAACCCCTACACACTGCATCCCTAACCCCGACACACTGTATCCCTAACCCCTACACACTGCATCCCTAACCCCTACACACTGTATCCCTAACCCCTACACACTGCATCCCTAACCCCTACCTACTGTATCCTAACCCCTATACACTGTATCCCTAACCCCTACACACTGTATCCCTAACCCCTACACACTGTATCCCTACCCCCTACACACTGTATCCCTAACCCCTACACACTGTATCCCCCTAACCCCTACACACTGTATCCCCTAACCCCTACACACTGTATCCCTAACCCCTACACACTGTATCCCTAACCCCTACACACTGTATCCCCCTAACCCCTACACACTGTATCCCCCTAACCCCTACACACTGTATCCCCCTAACCCCTACACACTGTATCCCCCTAACCCCTACACACTGTATCCCCCTAACCCCTACACACTGTATCCCCCTAACCCCTACACACTGTATCCCTAACCCCTACACACTGTATCCCTAACCCCTACACACTGTATCGCTACACACTGTATCGCTACACACGGTATCCCTAACCCCTACACACGGTATCCCTAACCCCTACACACGTTATCCCTAACCCCTAACCCCTTCACATGGTATCCCTAACCCCTACACACGGTATCCCTAACCCCAACACACGGTATCCCTAACCCCTAACCCCTACACACTGTACCCCTTCACACTGTATCCCTAACCCCTACACACTGTACCCCTAACCCCTACACACTGTATCCCTAACCCCTACACACTGTATCCCTAACCCCTACACACTGTATCCCTAACCCCTACACACTGTATCCCTAACCCCTACACACTGTATCCCTAACCCCTACACACTGTATCCCTAACCCCTACACACTGTATCCCTAACCCCTACACACTGTATCCCTAACCCCTACACACTGTATCCCTACACACTGTATCCCTAACCCCTACACACTGTATCCCTACACACTGTATCCCTAACCCCTACACACTGTACCCCTAACCCCTACACACTGTAACCCCCAGGCATATAGAGTACTGTCAGACAGCAGATGAGTTCTACAGCACCATGGGATGGATCACTCAGGAGATGTTGGAGAACAGCCTCATAGACTGTAGCCACCTCATGCAGGTGAGAGATGTTGGAGTGCGGCCTCGTAGACAGTAGCCACCTCACGCGTGTTGGAGAGCGGCCTCGTAGACAGTAGCCACCTCACGCGTGTTGGAGAGCGGCCTCGTAGACTGTAGCCACCTCATGTAGGTGAGAGATGTTGGAAAGCGTCCTCGTAGACTGTAGCCACCTCACGCGGGTTGGAGAGCTCCCTCGTAGACTGTAGCCACCTAACGCGGGTTGGAGAGCTCCCTCGTAGACTGTAGCCACCTAACGCGGGTTGGAGAGCTCCCTCGTAGACTGTAGCCACCTAACGCGGGTTGGAGAGCTCCCTCGTAGACTGTAGCCACCTAACGCGGGTTGGAGAGCTCCCTCGTAGACTGTAGCCACCTAACGCGGCTTGGAGAGCTCCCTCGTAGACTGTAGCCTCCTCACGCGGGTTGGAGAACGGCCTCGTAGACTAGCCACCTCATGCAGGTGAGAGATGTTGGAGAGCGGCCTCGTAGACTGTAGACACCTCACGCGGGTTGGAGAGCGGCCTTGTAGACTGTATCCACCTCACGTGGGTTGGAGAGCGGCCTTGCAGACTGTAGCCACCTAACGCGGGTTGGAGAGCGGCCTCGTAGACTGTAGCCACCTAACGCGGCTTGGAGAGCTCCCTCGTAGACTGTAGCCACCTCATGCGGGTTGGAGAACGGCCTCGTAGACTGTAGATACCTCATGTAGGTGAGAGATGTTGGAGAGCGGCCTCGTAGACTGTAGACACCTCACGCGGGTTGGAGAGCTCCCTCGTAGACTGTATCCACTTAACGCGGCATGGAGAGCTCCCTCGTAGACTGTAGCCACCTAACGCGGGTTGGAGAGCTCCCTCGTAGACTGTAGCCACCTAACGCGGGTTGGAGAGCTCCCTCGTAGACTGTAGCCACCTCATGTAGGTGAGAGATGTTGGAAAGCGTCCTCGTAGACTGTAGCCACCTCACGCGGGTTGGAGAGCTCCCTCGTAGACTGTAGCCACCTAACGCGGGTTGGAGAGCTCCCTCGTAGACTGTAGCCACCTAACGCGGGTTGGAGAGCTCCCTCGTAGACTGTAGCCACCTAACGCGGGTTGGAGAGCTCCCTCGTAGACTGTAGCCACCTAACGCGGGTTGGAGAGCTCCCTCGTAGACTGTAGCCACCTAACGCGGGTTGGAGAGCTCCCTCGTAGACTGTAGCCACCTAACGCGGGTTGGAGAGCTCCCTCGTAGACTGTAGCCACCTAACGCGGGTTGGAGAGCTCCCTCGTAGACTGTAGCCACCTAACGCGGGTTGGAGAGCTCCCTCGTAGACTGTAGCCACCTAACGCGGGTTGGAGAGCTCCCTCGTAGACTGTAGCCACCTAACGCGGGTTGGAGAGCTCCCTCGTAGACTGTAGCCACCTAACGCGGGTTGGAGAGCTCCCTCGTAGACTGTAGCCACCTCATGCGGGTTGGAGAACGGCCTCGTAGACTAGCCACCTCATGTAGGTGAGAGATGTTGGAGAGCGGCCTCGTAGACTGTAGCCACCTCATGCGGGTTGGAGAACGGCCTCGTAGACTGTAGCCACCTCATGTAGGTGAGAGATGTTGGAGAGCGGCCTCGTAGACTGTAGACACCTCACGCGTGTTGGAGAGCTCCCTCGTAGACTGTAGCCACCTAATGCGGGTTGGAGAGCTCCCTCGTAGACTGTAGCCACCTAACGCGGCTTGGAGAGCTCCCTCGTAGACTGTAGCCACCTCATGTAGGTGAGAGATGTTGGAAAGCGGCCTCGTAAACTGTAGCCACCTCACGCGGGTTGGAGAGCTCCCTCGTAGACTAGCCTCCTCACGCGGGTTGGAGAGCTCCCTCGTAGACTGTAGCCTCCTCACGCGGGTTGGAGAGCGGCCTCGTAGACTGTAGCCACCTCATGCGGGTTGGAGAGCGGTCTCGTAGACTGTAGCCACCTCATGTAGGTGGGAGATGTTGGAGAGCGGCCTCGTAGACTGTAGCCACCTAACGCGGGTTGGAGAGCTCCCTCGTAGACTGTAGCCACCTAACACGGGTTGGAGAGCTCCCTCGTAGACTGTAGCCACCTAACGCGGGTTGGAGAGCTCCCTCGTAGACTGTAGCCACCTAACGCGGGTTGGAGAGCTCCCTCGTAGACTGTAGCCACTTAACGCGGCTTGGAGAGCTCCCTCGTAGACTGTAGCCTCCTCACGCGGGTTGGAGAACGGCCTCGTAGACTAGCCACCTCATGCAGGTGAGAGATGTTGGAGAGCGGCCTCGTAGACTGTAGACACCTCACGCGGGTTGGAGAGCGGCCTTGTAGACTGTATCCACCTCACGTGGGTTGGAGAGCGGCCTTGCAGACTGTAGCCACCTAACGCGGGTTGGAGAGCGGCCTCGTAGACTGTAGCCACCTAACGCGGCTTGGAGAGCTCCCTCGTAGACTGTAGCCACCTCATGCGGGTTGGAGAACGGCCTCGTAGACTGTAGATACCTCATGTAGGTGAGAGATGTTGGAGAGCGGCCTCGTAGACTGTAGACACCTCACGCGGGTTGGAGAGCTCCCTCGTAGACTGTATCCACTTAACGCGGCATGGAGAGCTCCCTCGTAGACTGTAGCCACCTAACGCGGGTTGGAGAGCTCCCTCGTAGACTGTAGCCACCTAACGCGGGTTGGAGAGCTCCCTCGTAGACTGTAGCCACCTAACGCGGGTTGGAGAGCTCCCTCGTAGACTGTAGCCACCTAACGCGGGTTGGAGAGCTCCCTCGTAGACTGTAGCCACCTAACGCGGGTTGGAGAGCTCCCTCGTAGACTGTAGCCACCTAACGCGGGTTGGAGAGCTCCCTCGTAGACTGTAGCCACCTAACGCGGGTTGGAGAGCTCCCTCGTAGACTGTAGCCACCTAACGCGGGTTGGAGAGCTCCCTCGTAGACTGTAGCCACCTAACGCGGGTTGGAGAGCGGCCTCGCAGACTGTAGCCACCTAACGCGGGTTGGAGAGCGGCCTCGTAGACTGTAGCCACCTAACGCGGGTTGGAGAGCGGCCTCGTAGACTGTAGCCACCTCACGCGGGTTGGAGAGCGGCCTCGTAGACTGTAGCCACCTCACGCGGGTTGGAGAGCTCCCTCGTAGACTGTAGCCACCTAACGCGGGTTGGAGAGCTCCCTCGTAGACTGTAGCCACCTAACGCGGGTTGGAGAGCTCCCTCGTAGACTGTAGCCACCTAACACGGGTTGGAGAGCTCCCTCGTAGACTGTAGCCACCTAACGCGGGTTGGAGAGCTCCCTCGTAGACTGTAGCCACCTAACGCGGGTTGGAGAGCTCCCTCGTAGACTGTAGCCACCTAACGCGGGTTGGAGAGCGGCCTCGTAGACTGTAGCCACCTCACGTGGGTTGGAGAGCGGCCTCGTAGACTGTAGCCACCTAACGCGGGTTGGAGAGCGGCCTCGTAGACTGTAGCCACCTAACGCGGGTTGGAGAGCGGCCTCGTAGACTGTAGCCACCTAACGCGGGTTGGAGAGCGGCCTCGTAGACTGTAGCCACCTAACGCGGGTTGGAGAGCGGCCTCGTAGACTGTAGCCACCTAACGCGGGTTGGAGAGCGGCCTCGCAGACTGTAGCCACCTAACGCGGGTTGGAGAGCGGCCTCGCAGACTGTAGCCACCTAACGCGGGTTGGAGAGCGGCCTCGTAGACTGTAGCCTCCTCACGCGGGTTGGAGAGCGGCCTCGCAGACTGTAGCCACCTAAGGCGGGTTGGAGAGCGGCCTCGTAGACTGTAGCCTCCTCAAGCGGGTTGGAGAGCGGCCTCGCAGACTGTAGCCACCTAACGCGGGTTGGAGAGCGGCCTCGTAGACTGTAGCCACCTAACGCGGGTTGGAGAGCTCCCTCGTAGACTGTAGCCACCTAACGCGGGTTGGAGAGCTCCCTCGTAGACTGTAGCCACCTAACGCGGGTTGGAGAGCTCCCTCGTAGACTGTAGCCACCTAACGCGGGTTGGAGAGCTCCCTCGTAGACTGTAGCCTCCTCACGCGGGTTGGAGAGCGGCCTCGTAGACTGTATCCACCTAACGCGGGTTGGAGAGCGGCCTCGTAGACTGTAGCCACCTAACGCGGCTTGGAGAGCGGCCTCGTAGACTGTAGCCACCTAACCCGGGTTGGAGAGCTCCCTCGTAGACTGTAGCCACCTAACGCGGGTTGGAGAGCTCCCTCGTAGACTGTAGCCTCCTCACGCGGGTTGGAGAGCTCCCTCGTAGACTGTAGCCACCTAACGCGGGTTGGAGAGCGGCCTCGCAGACTGTAGCCACCTAACGCGGGTTGGAGAACGGCCTCGTAGACTGTAGCCACCTAACGCGGGTTGGAGAGCTCCCTCGTAGACTGTAGCCACCTAACGCGGGTTGGAGAGCTCCCTCGTAGACTGTAGCCACCTAACGCGGGTTGGAGAGCTCCCTCGTAGACTGTAGCCACCTAACGCGGGTTGGAGAGCGGCCTCGTAGACTGTAGCCACCTAACGCGGGTTGGAGAGCGGCCTCGTAGACTGTAGCCACCTAACGCGGGTTGGAGAGCTCCCTCGCAGACTGTAGCCACCTAACGCGGGTTGGAGAGCTCCCTCGTAGACTGTAGCCACCTAACGCGGCTTGGAGAGCTCCCTCGCAGACTGTAGCCACCTAACGCGGGTTGGAGAGCGGCCTCGTAGACTGTAGCCACCTAACGCGGGTTGGAGAGCGGCCTCGTAGACTGTAGCCTCCTAACGCGGGTTGGAGAGCGGCCTCGTAGACTGTAGCCACCTAACGCGGGTTGGAGAGCTCCCTCGTAGACTGTAGCCACCTAACGCGGGTTGGAGAGCGGCCTCGTAGACTGTAGCCACCTAACGCGGGTTGGAGAGCGGCCTCGTAGACTGTAGCCACCTAACGCGGGTTGGAGAGCTCCCTCGTAGACTGTAGCCACCTAACGCGGGTTGGAGAGCTCCCTCGTAGACTGTAGCCACCTAACGCGGGTTGGAGAGCGGCCTCGTAGACTGTAGCCACCTAACGCGGGTTGGAGAGCTCCCTCGTAGACTGTAGCCACCTCATGCGGGTTTGAGAGCTCCCTCGTAGACTGTATCCACCTCACGCGGGTTGGAGAGCGGCCTCGTAGACTGTAGCCACCTAACGCGGGTTGGAGAGCTCCCTCGTAGACTGTAGCCACCTAACGCGGGTTGGAGAGCGGCCTCGTAGACTGTAGCCACCTAACGCGGGTTGGAGAGCGGCCTCGTAGACTGTAGCCACCTAACGCGGGTTGGAGAGCGGCCTCGTAGACTGTAGCCACCTCACGCGGGTTGGAGAGCTCCCTCGTAGACTGTAGCCACCTCATTCAAAAATCTTTGAAAAATGAAAAGCTGAAATAATATCTAATTTACATAAGTATTCACACCCCTGAGTCAATACGTTGTCTTGTTAGACTTCAGTGCAGATTTGGACATGATTGATCATAGCCTGCTGCTGGAAAGACATGTGCTATGGTTTTACACCCCCCCCCCCCCCCCCCGCTATAATGTGGATGAAGAGTTACCTTTCTAACAGAACAGTGGGTGTTATTTAATGGAAGCCTCTCCAACATAATCCAGGTAGAATCAGGCATTCTCCAGGGCAGCTGTTTAGGACCCTTGCTTTTTTCAATGTTTACTAACGACATGCCACTGACTGAGTAAAGCCAGAGTTTCTATGTATGCGAATGACTCATTATACACATCAGCTACTACAGCGACTGAAATGACTGCAACACTCAACAAAGAGCTGCAGTTAGTTTCAGAGTGGGTGGCAAGGAATAAGTTAGCCCTAAATATTTATAAAACTAAAAGCATTGTATTTGGAACAAAACACTCACTAAACCTCAACTAAATCTTGTAATAAATCATTTGGAAATTGAGCAAGTTGAGGTGACTAAACTTCTTGGAGTTACCGTGGATTGTAAACTGTCATGGTCAAAACATGTTGATGCAGTAGTAGCTAAGATGGGGAGAAGTCTGTCCATAAGAAAGCTCTGCTCTACCTTAACAACACTATCAACAAGGCAGGTCCTACAGGCCCTAGTTTCTACCTTCTTAACAACACTATCATCAAGGCAGGTCCTACAGGCCCTAGTTTCTACTTTCTTAACAGCACAATCAACAAGGCAGGTCCTACAGGCCCTAGTTTAGTCACACCTGGACTACTGTTCAGTCGCGTGGTCAGGTGACACAAAAAATGACTTAAAAAATTGCAATTGTCTCAGGACAGCACGGCTGGCCCTTGGATGTACACAGAGCGCTAACATTAATAATATGCATGTCAATCTCTCCTGGCTCAAAGTGGAGGAGAGATTGACTTCATCACTACTTGTATTTATGAGAGGTATTGACATGTTGAAAGCACCGAGCTGTCTGTCTGAACTACTGGCACACAGCTCAGACACCCATGCATACCCCACAAGACATGCCACCAGAAGTCTCTTCACAGTCCCCAAGTCCAGAACAGACTATGGGAGGCGCACAGTACTACATAGAGTCATGACTACATGGAACTCTATTCCACAGTACTACATAGAGCCATGACCACATGGAACTCTATTCCACAGTTCTACATAGAGCCATGACTACATGGAACTCTATTCCACAGTACTACATAGAGCCATGACTACATGGAACTCTATTCCGCAGTACTACATAGAGCCATGACTACATGGAACTCTATTCCGCAGTACTACATAGAGCCATGACTACATGGAACTCTATTCCGCAGTACTACATAGAGCCATGACTACATGGAACTCTATTCCGCAGTACTACATAGAGCCATGACCACATGGAACTCTATTCCACAGGACTACATAGAGCCATGACTACATGGAACTCTATTCCACAGTACTACATAGAGCCATGACTACATGGAACTCTATTCCACAGGACTACATAGAGCCATGACTACATGGAACTCTATTCCACAGTACTACATAGAGCCATGACTACATGGAACTCTATTCCACAGTACTACATAGAGCCATGACTACATGGAACTCTATTCCGCAGTACTACATAGAGCCATGACTACATGGAACTCTATTCCACAGTACTACATAGAGCCATGACTACATGGAACTCTATTCCGCAGTACTACATAGAGCCATGACTACATGGAACTCTATTCCACAGTACTACATAGAGCCATGACTACATGGAACTCTATTCCACAGTACTACATAGAGCCATGACTACATGGAACTCTATTCCGCAGTACTACATAGAGCCATGACTACATGGAACTCTATTCCGCAGTACTACATAGAGCCATGACTACATGGAACTCTATTCCACAGTACTACATAGAGCCATGACTACATGGAACTCTATTCCACATCAGGTAACTGATGCAGCAGTAGAATCAGTTTGAAAAACACCTTATGGAACAGCAGGGACTGTGGAGCAACACAAACATTGGCACAGACACATAACACACACACACACATGCTAGCATACGCACTATACACACACACATGAATTTAGTACTGTAGATATGTGGTAGTGGTGGAGTAGGGGCCTGAGGGCAAACAGTGTCTTGTGAAATCTATGAATGTATTGTAATGTTTTAAAAATTGTATAAACTGCATTAACTTTGCTGGACCCCAGAAGAGTAGCTGCTGCTTTGGCAGGAACTAATGGGGATCCATAATAAACCCCAGGAAGAGTAGCTGCTGCCTTGGCAGGAACTAATGGGGATCCATATTAAACCTCAGGAAGAGTAGCTGCTGCCTTGACAGGAACTAATGGGGATCCATAATAAACCCCAGGAAGAGTAGCTGCTGCCTTGGCAGGAACTAACGGGGATCCATAATAAACCCCAGGAAGAGTAGCTGCTGCTTTGGCAGGAACTAATGGGGATCCATAATAAACCCCAGGAAGAGTAGCTGCTGCTTTGGCAGGAACTAATGGGGATCCATAATAAACCCCAGGAAGAGTAGCTGCTGCTTTGGCAGGAACTAATGGGGATCCATAATAAACCCCAGGAAGAGTAGCTGCTGCTTTGGCAGGAACTAATGGGGATCCATAATAAACCCCAGGAAGAGTAGCTGCTGCTTTGGCAGGAACTAATGGGGATCCATAATAAACCCCAGGAAGAGTAGCTGCTGCCTTGACAGGAACTAATGGGGATCCATAATAAACCCCAGGAAGAGTAGCTGCTGTCTTGACAGGAACTAATGGGGATCCATAATAAACCTCAGGAAGAGTAGCTGCTGTGAACTAATGGGGATCCATAATAAACCTCAGGAAGAGTAGCTGCTGTCTTGACAGGAACTAATGGGGATCCATAATAAACCCCAGGAAGAGTAGCTGCTGTCTTGACAGGAACTAATGGGGATCCATAATAATTTTATTTTACCTTTATTTTACTAGGCAAGTCAGTTAAGAACAAATTCTTATTTTCAATGACGGCCTAGGAACAGTGGGTTAACTGCCTGTTCAAGGGCAGAACGACAGATTTTGTACCTTGTCAGCTCGGGGATTTGAACTTGCAACCTTTCGGTTACTAGTCCAATGCTCTATGTCCAATGCTCTATGTCCAATGCTCTAACCAGTAGGCTACACTGCCGCCCCACTAGGCTAAACCTCAGGAAGAGTAGCTGCTGTCTTGCCAGGAACTAATGGGGATCCATAATAAACCTCAGGAAGAGTAGCTGCTGTCTTGACAGGAACTAATGGGGATCCATAATAAACCTCAGGAAGAGTAGCTGCTGTCTTGACAGGAACTAATGGGGATCCATATTAAACCTCAGGAAGAGTAGCTGCTGTCTTGACAGGAACTAATGGGGATCCATATTAAACCTCAGGAAGAGTAGCTGCTGTCTTGACAGGAACTAATGGGGATCCATATTAAACCCCAGGAAGAGTAGCTGCTGTCTTGACAGGAACTAATGGGGATCCATAATAAACCCCAGGAAGAGTAGCTGCTGTCTTGGCATGAACTAATGGGGATCCATAATAAACCCCAGGAAGAGTAGCTGCTGCTTTGGCAGGAACTAATGGGGATCCATAATAAACCCCAGGAAGAGTAGCTGCTGCTTTGGCAGGAACTAATGGGGATCCATAATAAACCCCAAGAAGAGTAGCTGCTGCTTTGGCAGGAACTAATGGGGATCCATAATAAACCCCAGGAAGAGTAGCTGCTGCTTTGGCAGGAACTAATGGGGATCCATAATTAACCCCAGGAAGAGTAGCTGCTGCTTTGGCAGGAACTAATGGGGATCCATAATAAACCCCAGGAAGAGTAGCTGCTGCCTTGACAGGAACTAATGGGGATCCATAATAAACCCCAGGAAGAGTAGCTGCTGCTTTGGCAGGAACTAATGGGGATCCATAATAAACCCCAGGAAGAGTAGCTGCTGCCTTGGCAGGAACTAATGGGGATCCATAATAAACCCCAGGAAGAGTAGCTGCTGCCTTGGCAGGAACTAATGGGGATCCATAATAAACCCCAGGAAGAGTAGCTGCTGCCTTGGCAGGAACTAATGGGGATCCATAATAAACCCCAAGTAGAGTAGCTGCTGCTTTGACAGGAACTAATGGGGATCCATAATAACCCCCAGGAAGAGTAGCTGCTGCTTTGGCAGGAACTAATGGGGAACTATAATTCAACCACACCTTTTATTTTTTTACCTTAGCTAGGCAAGTCAGTGAAGAACAAATTCTTATTTTCAATGATTGCTTTGGAACAGTTGGCTAACTGCCTTGTTCAGGGGCAGAATGACAGAGTTGTACCTTGTCAGCTCGGGGATTTGATCTTTCAACCTTTCAGTTACTAGTCCAACGCTCTAACCACTAGGCTACCCTGCTGGTTACTAGTCCAACGCTCTAACCACTAGGCTACGCTGCTGGTTACTAGTCCAACACTCTAACCACTAGGCTACGCTGCTGGTTACTAGTCCAACACTCTAACCACTAGGCTACGCTGCTGGTTACTAGTCCAACACTCTAACCACTAGGCTACCCTGCTGGTTACTAGTCCAACACTCTAACCACTAGGCTACGCTGCTGGTTACTAGTCCAACACTCTAACCACTAGGCTACCTGCTGGTTACTAGTCCAACGCTCTAACCACTAGGCTACCCTGCTGGTTACTAGTCCAACGCTCTAACCACTAGGCTACCCTGCTGGTTACTAGTCCAACGCTCTAACCACTAGGCTACCTGCTGGTTACTAGTCCAACGCTCTAACCACTAGGCTACGCTGCTGATTACTAGTCCAACGCTCTAACCACTAGGCTGCCCTGCTGGTTACTAGTCCAACACTCTAACCACTAGGCTACGCTGCTGGTTACTAGTCCAACACTCTAACCACTAGGCTACCTGCTGGTTACTAGTCCAACGCTCTAACCACTAGGCTACCCTGCTGGTTACTAGTCCAACGCTCTAACCACTAGGCTACCCTGCTGGTTACTAGTCCAACGCTCTAACCACTAGGCTACCCTGCTGGTTACTAGTCCAACGCTCTAACCACTAGGCTACCCTGCTGGTTACTAGTCCAACGCTCTAACCACTAGGCTACGCTTCCGCCAAATACAAATACTTGGTAGAAGCACCTTTGGCAGCGTTTACAGCTGTGAGTCTTTCTGAGTGAGATTCTAAGAGCTTTGCACACCTGGATTGTACAATATTTGCACATTATTCTTCAAGCTCTGTCAAGTTGGTTGTTGATCATTGCTAGACAGTAATTTTCATGTCTTGCCATAGATTTTCAAGACAATTTATTTTATTTTATTTTAATCTTTTTATTTTAAGTTAAAACTGTAACTTGGTTGCTCAGGAACATTCACAATGTCTTCTTGGTCAGCAACGCCAGTGTATATCTGGCCTTGTGTTTTTAGGTCATTTTACTTCAGTGGCTTGTTGGAAACAGGATGCATGTTCTTTCCACTTTGTCTTATAGATTACTATTGTGGAGTAACTACAATGTTAATCCATCCTCAGTTTACTATCACAGCCATTAAACTCTAACTGTTTTAAAGTCACCATTGGCCTCGTGGTGAAATCCCTGAGCGATTTCCTTCCTCTTCGGCAACTGAGTTAAGGAAGCCTGTATTGTTGTAGTGACTGGGTGTACTGATACACCATCAATAGTGTAGTAACTACACCATGCTCTAACAGATATTCAATGTCTGCTTTTTATTTGATTTTTTACCCATCTAACAATAGGTGCCCTTTGCGAGGCATTGGAAAACCTCCCTGGTCTTTGTGTTTTGAAATTCTGTGCTTGACTGAGGGACCTGACAGATAATTGTATGTGTGGAAAACAGACATGAGGCAGTCGTTCAGAAATCATGTTGAACACTATTATTGAACACAGAGTCCAGGCAACTTGTGACTTGTTGAGAACATTTTGACTCCTGAACTTATTTAGGCATAACACAGGGGGTGAATACTTATTTACTGAAGACATTTCAGCTTTTATATTTTATATTTTAACGTAATTTGAATAAACATTTCAAAATATATAATTTGTCTGACTTTTTGTGTGTGTAGGCCAGTAACAAAACCTTTATTTCATCCATTGTAAATTCAGTAGTCATCTATCTATTCTGAACGCACTGTGTATCCACTCTAACACAAAGCCTTTATTTCATCCATTGTAAATTCAGTAGTCATCTATCTATTCTGAACGCACTGTGTATCCACTCTAACACAAAACCTTTATTTCATCCATTGTAAATTCAGTAGTCATCTATCTATTCTGAACGCACTGTGTATCCACTCTAACACAAAGCCTTTATTTCATCCATTGTAAATTCAGTAGTCATCTATCTATTCTGAACGCACTGTGTATCCACTCTAACACAAAACCTTTATTTCATCCATTGTAAATTCAGTAGTCATCTATCTATTCTGAACGCACTGTGTATCCACTCTAACACAAAACCTTTATTTCATCCATTGTAAATTCAGTAGTCATCTATCTATTCTGAACGCACTGTGTATCCACTCTAACACAAAGCCTTTATTTCATCCACAAATGTTACATGAGTCATTTAGCAGACTCTCTTATCCAGAGCCACTATAGTAGTGAGTCATTTAGCAGACTCTCTTATCCAGAGCCACTATAGTAGTGAGTCATTTAGCAGACTCTCTTATCCAGAGCCACTATAGTAGTGAGTCATTTAGCAGACTCTCTTATCCAGAGCCACTATAGTAGTGAGTCATTTAGCAGACTCTCTTATCCAGAGCCACTATAGTAGTGAGTCATTTAGCAGACTCTCTTATCCAGAGCCACTATAGTAGTGAGTCATTTAGCAGACTCTCTTATCCAGAGCCACTACAGTAGTGAGTCATTTAGCAGACTCTCTTATCCAGAGCCACTATAGTAGTGAGTCATTTAGCAGACTCTCTTATCCAGAGCCACTATAGTAGTGAGTCATTTAGCAGACTCTCTTATCCAGAGCCACTATAGTAGTGAGTCATTTAGCAGACTCTCTTATCCAGAGCCACTATAGTAGTGAGTCATTTAGCAGACTCTCTTATCCAGAGCCACTATAGTAGTGAGTCATTTAGCAGACTCTCTTATCCAGAGCCACTATAGTAGTGAGTCATTTAGCAGACTCTCTTATCCAGAGCCACTATAGTAGTGAGTCATTTAGCAGACTCTCTTATCCAGAGCCACTACAGTAGTGAGTCATTTAGCAGACTCTCTTATCCAGAGCCACTATAGTAGTGAGTCATTTAGCAGACTCTCTTATCCAGAGCCACTATAGTAGTGAGTCATTTAGCAGACTCTCTTATCCAGAGCCACTATAGTAGTGAGTCATTTAGCAGACTCTCTTATCCAGAGCCACTACAGTAGTGAGTCATTTAGCAGACTCTCTTATCCAGAGCCACTATAGTAGTGAGTCATTTAGCAGACTCTCTTATCCAGAGCCACTATAGTAGTGAGTCATTTAGCAGACTCTCTTATCCAGAGCCACTATAGTAGTGAGTCATTTAGCAGACTCTCTTATCCAGAGCCACTATAGTAGTGAGTCATTTAGCAGACTCTCTTATCCAGAGCCACTATAGTAGTGAGTCATTTAGCAGACTCTCTTATCCAGAGCCACTATAGTAGTGAGTCATTTAGCAGACTCTCTTATCCAGAGCCACTATAGTAGTGAGTCATTTAGCAGACTCTCTTATCCAGAGCCACTATAGTAGTGAGTCATTTAGCAGACTCTCTTATCCAGAGCCACTACAGTAGTGAGTCATTTAGCAGACTCTCTTATCCAGAGCCACTATAGTAGTGAGTCATTTAGCAGACTCTCTTATCCAGAGCCACTATAGTAGTGAGTCATTTAGCAGACTCTAGCTTATCCAGAGCCACTATAGTAGTGAGTCATTTAGCAGACTCTCTTATCCAGAGCCACTATAGTAGTGAGTCATTTAGCAGACTCTCTTATCCAGAGCCACTACAGTAGTGAGTCATTTAGCAGACTCTCTTATCCAGAGCCACTATAGTAGTGAGTCATTTAGCAGACTCTCTTATCCAGAGCCACTATAGTAGTGAGTCATTTAGCAGACTCTCTTATCCAGAGCCACTATAGTAGTGAGTCATTTAGCAGACTCTCTTATCCAGAGCCACTACAGTAGTGAGTCATTTAGCAGACTCTCTTATCCAGAGCCACTATAGTAGTGAGTCATTTAGCAGACTCTCTTATCCAGAGCCACTACAGTAGTGAGTCATTTAGCAGACTCTCTTATCCAGAGCCACTACAGTAGTGAGTCATTTAGCAGACTCTCTTATCCAGAGCCACTATAGTAGTGAGTCATTTAGCAGACTCTCTTATCCAGAGCCACTATAGTAGTGAGTCATTTAGCAGACTCTCTTATCCAGAGCCACTACAGTAGTGAGTCATTTAGCAGACTCTCTTATCCAGAGCCACTATAGTAGTGAGTCATTTAGCAGACTCTCTTATCCAGAGCCACTATAGTAGTGAGTCATTTAGCAGACTCTCTTATCCAGAGCCACTATAGTAGTGAGTCATTTAGCAGACTCTCTTATCCAGAGCCACTATAGTAGTGAGTCATTTAGCAGACTCTCTTATCCAGAGCCACTATAGTAGTGAGTCATTTAGCAGACTCTCTTATCCAGAGCCACTACAGTAGTGAGTCATTTAGCAGACTCTCTTATCCAGAGCCACTACAGTAGTGAGTCATTTAGCAGACTCTCTTATCCAGAGCCACTATAGTAGTGAGTCATTTAGCAGACTCTCTTATCCAGAGCCACTATAGTAGTGAGTCATTTAGCAGACTCTCTTATCCAGAGCCACTATAGTAGTGAGTCATTTAGCAGACTCTCTTATCCAGAGCCACTATAGTAGTGAGTCATTTAGCAGACTCTCTTATCCAGAGCCACTATAGTAGTGAGTCATTTAGCAGACTCTCTTATCCAGAGCCACTATAGTAGTGAGTCATTTAGCAGACTCTCTTATCCAGAGCCACTATAGTAGTGAGTCATTTAGCAGACTCTCTTATCCAGAGCCACTATAGTAGTGAGTCATTTAGCAGACTCTCTTATCCAGAGCCACTATAGTAGTGAGTCATTTAGCAGACTCTCTTATCCAGAGCCACTATAGTAGTGAGTCATTTAGCAGACTCTCTTATCCAGAGCCACTCCAGTAGTGAGTCATTTAGCAGACTCTCTTATCCAGAGCCACTATAGTAGTGAGTCATTTAGCAGACTCTCTTATCCAGAGCCACTATAGTAGTGAGTCATTTAGCAGACTCTCTTATCCAGAGCCACTACAGTAGTGAGTCATTTAGCAGACTCTCTTATCCAGAGCCACTATAGTAGTGAGTCATTTAGCAGACTCTCTTATCCAGAGCCACTATAGTAGTGAGTCATTTAGCAGACTCTCTTATCCAGAGCCACTACAGTAGTGAGTCATTTAGCAGACTCTCTTATCCAGAGCCACTACAGTAGTGAGTCATTTAGCAGACTCTCTTATCCAGAGCCACTATAGTAGTGAGTCATTTAGCAGACTCTCTTATCCAGAGCCACTATAGTAGTGAGTCATTTAGCAGACTCTCTTATCCAGAGCCACTATAGTAGTGAGTCATTTAGCAGACTCTCTTATCCAGAGCCACTATAGTAGTGAGTCATTTAGCAGACTCTCTTATCCAGAGCCACTATAGTAGTGAGTCATTTAGCAGACTCTCTTATCCAGAGCCACTATAGTAGTGAGTCATTTAGCAGACTCTCTTATCCAGAGCCACTATAGTAGTGAGTCATTTAGCAGACTCTCTTATCCAGAGCCACTATAGTAGTGAGTCATTTAGCAGACTCTCTTATCCAGAGCCACTATAGTAGTGAGTCATTTAGCAGACTCTCTTATCCAGAGCCACTATAGTAGTGAGTCATTTAGCAGACTCTCTTATCCAGAGCCACTATAGTAGTGAGTCATTTAGCAGACTCTTATCCAGAGCCACTATAGTAGTGAGTCATTTAGCAGACTCTCTTATCCAGAGCCACTATAGTAGTGAGTCATTTAGCAGACTCTCTTATCCAGAGCCACTATAGTAGTGAGTCATTTAGCAGACTCTCTTATCCAGAGCCACTATAGTAGTGAGTCATTTAGCAGACTCTCTTATCCAGAGCCACTATAGTAGTGAGTCATTTAGCAGACTCTCTTATCCAGAGCCACTACAGTAGTGAGTCATTTAGCAGACTCTCTTATCCAGAGCCACTACAGTAGTGAGTCATTTAGCAGACTCTCTTATCCAGAGCCACTATAGTAGTGAGTCATTTAGCAGACTCTCTTATCCAGAGCCACTATAGTAGTGAGTCATTTAGCAGACTCTCTTATCCAGAGCCACTATAGTAGTGAGTCATTTAGCAGACTCTCTTATCCAGAGCCACTATAGTAGTGAGTCATTTAGCAGACTCTCTTATCCAGAGCCACTATAGTAGTGAGTCATTTAGCAGACTCTCTTATCCAGAGCCACTACAGTAGTGAGTCATTTAGCAGACTCTCTTATCCAGAGCCACTATAGTAGTGAGTCATTTAGCAGACTCTCTTATCCAGAGCCACTATAGTAGTGAGTCATTTAGCAGACTCTCTTATCCAGAGCCACTATAGTAGTGAGTCATTTAGCAGACTCTCTTATCCAGAGCCACTATAGTAGTGAGTCATTTAGCAGACTCTCTTATCCAGAGCCACTACAGTAGTGAGTCATTTAGCAGACTCTCTTATCCAGAGCCACTATAGTAGTGAGTCATTTAGCAGACTCTCTTATCCAGAGCCACTATAGTAGTGAGTCATTTAGCAGACTCTCTTATCCAGAGCCACTATAGTAGTGAGTCATTTAGCAGACTCTCTTATCCAGAGCCACTATAGTAGTGAGTCATTTAGCAGACTCTCTTATCCAGAGCCACTATAGTAGTGAGTCATTTAGCAGACTCTCTTATCCAGAGCCACTATAGTAGTGAGTCATTTAGCAGACTCTCTTATCCAGAGCCACTACAGTAGTGAGTCATTTAGCAGACTCTCTTATCCAGAGCCACTATAGTAGTGAGTCATTTAGCAGACTCTCTTATCCAGAGCCACTATAGTAGTGAGTCATTTAGCAGACTCTCTTATCCAGAGCCACTCCAGTAGTGAGTCATTTAGCAGACTCTTTTCCAGAGAGACTTAGTAGTGAGTCATTTAGCAGACTCTTATCCAGGGAGACTTAGTAGTGAGTCATTTAGCAGACTCTTATCCAGGGAGACTTAGTAGTGAGTCATTTAGCAGACTCTCTGATCCAGAGAGACATTTTCAAATTTGTTGGTACTGGTCCCTCGTGGGAATCGAACCCACAACCCTGCCGCTGCAACTGCCAACTGAGCCACACGGGACCAATCAGAATGCATGGATGTAATATCGGAGGAAAAAGCCCTTTCTCCTCCTCTGTGTTTCCCAGCTGTTTAAGCTGCCACCCTGATCCCTCTTTTCTCTCCAGACGGTGTACTCCATGGCTGTGTTTCCATTCCCTCAGCTGGCTGAACTCCGAGAGAAATACACCTACAACATCACCCCCTTCCCCACCTCCAACCCCAACGGCAGGTTGGTCAATGTCCCTACAGCATCACCCCCTCCCCCACCTCCAACCCCAGGTTGGTCAATGTCCCTACAGCATCACCCCCTTCCCCACCTCCAACCCCAACGGCAGGTTGGTCAATGTCCCTACAGCATCACCCCCTCCCCCACCTCCAACCCCAGGTTGGTCAATGTCCCTACAGCATCAACGCCTTCCCCACCTCCAACCCCAACGGCAGGTTGGTCAATGTCCCTACAGCATCACCCCCTTCCCCACCTCCAACCCCAACGGCAGGTTGGTCAATGTCCCATAATGTGTCTATCAGCTGATATCTACAGGCTGGTAAAGTGATGTTGTATCCCAGAGGAGGTCTCTGGGGCTGGTAAAGTGATGATGTTGTGTCCCAGAGGAGGTCTCTGGGGACGGTAAAGTGATGATGATGATGATGTATCCCAGAGGAGGTCTCTGGGGCTGGTAAAGTGATGATGATGTTGTATCCCAGAGGAGGTCTCTGGGGCTGGTAAAGTGATGATGATGTTGTATCCCAGAGGAGGTCTCTGGGGCTGGTAAAGTGATGATGATGTTGTATCCCAGAGGTGGTCTCTGGGGCTGGTAAAGTGATGATGATGATGTTGTATCCCAGAGGAGGTCTCTGGGGCTGGTAAAGTGATGATGATGATGATGATGATGTATCCCAGAGGAGGTCTCTGGGGCTGGTAAAGTGATGATGATGTTGTATCCCAGAGGAGGTCTCTGGGGCTGGTATAGTGATGATGTTGTATCCCAGAGGAGGTCTCTGGGGCTGGTAAAGTGATGATGATGATGTATCCCAGAGGAGGTCTCTGGGGCTGGTAAAGTGATGATGTTTTATCCCAGAGGAGGTCTCTGGGGCTGGTAAAGTGATGATGTTGTATCCCAGAGGAGGTCTCTGGGGCTGGTAAAGTGATGTTGATGTTGTATCCCAGAGGAGGTCTCTGGGGCTGGTAAAGTGATGATGATGTTGTATCCCAGAGGAGGTCTCTGGGGCTGGTAAAGTGATGATGATGTTGTATCCCAGAGGAGGTCTCTGGGGCTGGTAAAGTGATGATGATGTTGTATCCCAGAGGAGGTCTCTGGGGCTGGTAAAGTGATGATGATGTTGTATCCCAGAGGAGGTCTCTGGGGCTGGTAAAGTGATGATGATGATGATGTTGTATCCCAGAGGAGGTCTCTGGGGCTGGTAAAGTGATGATGTTGTATCCCAGAGGAGGTCTCTGGGGCTGGTAAAGTGATGATGTTGTATCCCAGAGGAGGTCTCTGGGGATGGTAAAGTGATGATGTATTCCAGTGGTGGTCTAGGTGGCTGGGAGGGTGATGAAGACGAGGATGAAGATGAAGATGCAGTGGTGACAGCAGCGTTGGGATGTTTGGGTCCACTGGGGGGGCTGTTAGCTCCAGAACTACAGCGGTACCAGAGACACATTAAAGGTTGGTCTGACCCCTGACCTCTTACCTATTATCATGTACAGGACCCATACGTCAGCATCTTACTGTTAGTCTACACCTGTTGTTTACCAAGAATGTGACAAATAACATGTGATTTAATCCTCATCAAGAGTTAATGTTTGTACCAGTGTCTCTCTACCCCCCCCCCCCCCCACTTGATCCTTCAATCTCTCATTCTCTAAAAGGGTCAAGGCCTTCACACCATTCTTTAGTCTCAACACTGTTAGCACCTTGATGCACTTCTGAGGGAGATTGGAATCAAATCTGTCACTGAACGTGGAATGTTAGTGATTATCTAGTAAGCCAAGTAGACATCCATGAGACTGGACAGAGTAGGTGACCTGTATATACAGAATAAAGACTGGACAGAGTAGATGACCTGTATATACAGAATAAAGACTGGACAGAGTAGATTACCTGTATATACAGAATAAAGACTGGACAGAGTAGATGACCTGTATATACAGAATAAAGACTGGACAGAGTAGGTGACCTGTATATACAGAATAAAGACTGGACAGAGTAGATGACCTGTATATAAGGAATAAAGACTGGACAGAGTAGGTGACCTGTATATGCAGAATAAAGACTGGACAGAGTAGATGACCTGTATATAAGGAATAAAGACTGGACAGAGTAGGTGACCTGTATATGCAGAATAAAGACTGGACAGAGTAGGTGACCTGTATATACAGAATAAAGACTGGACAGAGTAGATGACCTGTATATACAGAATAAAGACTGGACAGAGTAGATGACCTGTATATAAGGAATAAAGACTGGACAGAGTAGATGACCTGTATATAAGGAATAAAGACTGGACAGAGTAGATGACCTGTATATAAGGAATAAAGACTGGACAGAGTAGGTGACCTGTATATGCAGAATAAAGACTGGACAGAGTAGATGACCTGTATATGCAGAATAAAGACTGGACAGAGTAGATGACCTGTATATAAGGAATAAAGACTGGACAGAGTAGATGACCTGTATATAAGGAATAAAGACTGGACAGAGTAGATGACCTGTATATGCAGAATAAAGACTGGACAGAGTAGATGACCTGTATATAAGGAATAAAGACTGGACAGAGTAGATGACCTGTATATGCAGAATAAAGACTGGACAGAGTAGATGACCTGTATATAAGGAATAAAGACTGGACAGAGTAGATGACCTGTATATACAGAATAAAGACTGGACAGAGTAGATGACCTGTATATAAGGAATAAAGACTGGACAGAGTAGATGACCTGTATATGCAGAATAAAGACTGGACAGAGTAGGTGACCTGTATATACAGAATAAAGACTGGACAGAGTAGATGACCTGTATATAAGGAATAAAGACTGGACAGAGTAGATGACCTGTATATACAGAATAAAGACTGGACAGAGTAGATGACCTGTATATAAGGAATAAAGACTGGACAGAGTAGATGACCTGTATATACAGAATAAAGACTGGACAGAGTAGATGACCTGTATATGCAGAATAAAGACTGGACAGAGTAGATGCACTGGGTTTATATAAAATAAAGGCTGGACAGAGTAGATGACCTGTATATACAGAATAAAGACTGGACAGAGTAGATGACCTGTATATACAGAATAAAGACTGGACAGAGTAGATGACCTGTATATACAGAATAAAGACTGGACAGAGTAGATGACCTGTATATAAGGAATAAAGGCTGGACAGAGTAGGTGACCTGTATATAAGGAATAAAGACTGGACAGAGTAGGTGACCTGTATATACAGAATAAAGGCTGGACAGAGTAGGTGACCTGTATATACAGAATAAAGGCTGGACAGAGTAGATCCACTGTGTATATATAAAATAACTGAATACCCTTCAAATTAGTGGGTTTGGCTATTTGAGCCACACCCATCGCTGACAGGTGCATAAAATCGAGCACACAGCCATGCAATCTCCATAGACAAACATTAGCAGTAGAATGGCCTTACTGAAGAGCTCAGTGACTTTCAACTTTGCACCGTCATAGGATGCCACCTTTCCAACGAGTCAGTTCGTCAAATTTCTGTCCTGGTCTATATAGAGAAGATGTGTTGGCGTGTGTGATCATCTGTCTGTATAGATACAACGCTCACTACCGAGTTCCAAACTGCCTCTGAAAGCAACGTCAGCACAAGAACTGTTAGTCGGGAGCTTCATGAATTGGGTTTCCATGGCCGAGCAGCCGCACACAAGCCTAAGATCACCATGCACAATGCCAAGCCTTGGCTAGTGTGGACGCCATTGGACTCTGGAGCAGTGGAATCGCGTTCTCTGGAGTGATGAATCATGGTACAGCATATAATGAAATTCTAGATGATTCTGTGCTTCCAACTTTGTTAACAGTTTGGGGAAGGCCTTTCCCGTTTCAGCATAACAAAGCCCCCGTGCACAAAGCAAGGTCCATACAGAAATGGTTTGTTGAGATTGGTGTGGAAGAACTTTACTGGCCTGCACAGAGCCCTGACCTCAACCCATCAAACAACTTTGGGATGAATCGCCCAACATCAGTGCCCGACCTCACTAATGCTATTGTTGCTGAATGGAAGCAAGTCCCCGCAGCAATGTTCCAACATTGGAAAGCCTTCCCAGAAGAGTGGAGGCTGTTATAGCAGCAATGTTCCTACATCTAGTGGAAAGCCTTCCCAGAAGAGTGGAGGCTGTTATAGCAGCAATGTTCCTACATCTAGTGGAAAGCCTTCCCAGAAGAGTGGAGGCTGTTATAGCAGCAATGTACCAACATCTAGTGGAAAGCCTTCCCAGAAGAGGCTGTTATAACAGCAATGTTCCAACATCTAGTGGAAAGCCTTCCCAGAAGAGTGGAGGCTGTTATAACAGCAATGTTCCAACATCTAGTGGAAAGCCTTCCCAGAAGAATGGAGGAGGCTGTTATAGCAGCAATGTTCCAACCTCTAGTGGAAAGCCTTCCCAGAAGAGTGGAGGCTGTTATAGCAGCAAAGGAGGGACCAACTCCATATTAATGCCCATGACTTTGTAATGAGATGATGGCTGAGCAGGTCTCCACATACTTTTACAGTGCAGTGTATGTAGACCTAGAGTCCTGCTCTCTCCTCCAGCAAGGTCCATTAGTTTCATGTAGTGGTAGACAGGACTCCAGCCAGGTCCCATTAGTTTAATGTAGTGGTAGACAGGACTCCAGCCAGGTCCCATTAGTTTAATGTAGTGGTAGACAGGACTCCAGCCAGGTCCCATTAGTTTAATGTAGTGGTAGACAGGACTCCAGCCAGGTCCCATTAGTTTAATGTAGTGGTAGACAGGACTCCAGCCAGGTCCCATTAGTTTAATGTAGTGGTAGACAGGACTCCAGCCAGGTCCCATTAGTTTAATGTAGTGGTAGACAGGACTCCAGCCAGGTCCCATTAGTTTCATGTAGTGGTAGACAGGACTCCAGCCAGGTCCATTAGTTTAATGTAGTGGTAGACAGGACTCCAGCCAGGTCCATTAGTTTAATGTAGTGGTAGACAGGACTCCAACCAGGTCCCATTAGTTTAATGTAGACAGGACTCCAACCAGGTCCCATTAGTTTAATGTAGTGGTAGACAGGACTCCAGCCAGGTCCATTAGTTTAATGTAGTGGTAGACAGGACTCCAGCCAGGTCCCATTAGTTTAATGTAGTGGTAGACAGGACTCCAGCCAGGTCCCATTAGTTTAATGTAGTGGTAGACAGGACTCCAGCCAGGTCCCATTGGTTTAATGTAGTGGTAGACAGGACTCCAGCCAGGTCCCATTAGTTTAATGTAGTGGTAGACAGGACTCCAGCCAGGTCCCATTAGTTTCATGTAGTGGTAGACAGGACTCCAGCCAGGTCCATTAGTTTAATGTAGTGGTAGACAGGACTCCAGCCAGGTCCATTAGTTTAATGTAGTGGTAGACAGGACTCCAGCCAGGTCCCATTTAGTTTAATGTAGTGGTAGACAGGACTCCAGCCAGGTCCCATTGGTTTAATGTAGTGGTAGACAGGACTCCAGCCAGGTCCCATTAGTTTAATGTAGTGGTAGACAGGACTCCAGCCAGGTCCCATTGGTTTAATGTAGTGGTAGACAGGACTCCAGCCAGGTCCATTAGTTTAATGTAGACAGGACTCCAGCCAGGTCCCATTAGTTTAATGTAGTGGTAGACAGGACTCCAGCCAGGTCCCATTAGTTTAATGTAGTGGTAGACAGGACTCCAGCCAGGTCCCATTAGTTTAATGTAGTGGTAGACAGGACTCCAGCCAGGTCCCATTAGTTTAATGTAGACAGGACTCCAGCCAGGTCCCATTAGTTTAATGTAGTGGTAGACAGGACTCCAGCCAGGTCCCATTAGTTTAATGTAGTGGTAGACAGGACTCCAGCCAGGTCCCATTAGTTTAATGTAGTGGTAGACAGGACTCCAGCCAGGTCCATTAGTTTCATGTAGTGGTAGACAGGACTCCAGCCAGGTCCCATTAGTTTAATGTAGTGGTAGACAGGACTCCAGCCAGGTCCCATTAGTTTAATGTAGACAGGACTCCAGCCAGGTCCCATTAGTTTAATGTAGACAGGACTCCAGCCAGGTCCCATTAGTTTAATGTAGTGGTAGACAGGACTCCAGCCAGGTCCCATTAGTTTAATGTAGTGGTAGACAGGACTCCAGCCAGGTCCCATTAGTTTAATGTAGACAGGACTCCAGCCAGGTCCCATTAGTTTAATGTAGACAGGACTCCAGCCAGGTCCCATTAGTTTAATGTAGACAGGACTCCAGCCAGGTCCCATTAGTTTAATGTAGACAGGACTCCAGCCAGGTCCCATTAGTTTAATGTAGACAGGACTCCAGCCAGGTCCCATTAGTTTAATTTAGACAGGACTCCAGCCAGGTCCCATTAGTTTAATGTAGACAGGACTCCAGCCAGGTCCCATTAGTTTAATGTAGACAGAAATCCAGCCAGGTCCCATTAGTTTAATGTAGACAGGACTCCAGCCAGGTCCCATTCGTTTAATGTAGACAGGACTCCAGCCAGGTCCCATTAGTTTAATGTAGACAGGACTCCAGCCAGGTCCCATTAGTTTAATGTAGACAGGACTCCAGCCAGGTCCCATTAGTTTAATGTAGACAGGACTCCAGCCAGGTCCCATTAGTTTAATGTAGACAGGACTCCAGCCAGGTCCCATTAGTTTAATGTAGACAGGACTCCAGCCAGGTCCCATTAGTTTAATGTAGTGGTAGACGGGGTTATCTGGGAAGGTGTCATGTCAGCTGCTGTTGATGTCAGACCTGAAAACACAGGAACAGCTGTGTCTCTCTACATGGTGTCAACACTGAGGTAATTTCCGAGGTGATAATTGAATCTCTCCTCTCCAGACCAGCGTGGGGGGGAGCAGGGCGGTAACATGGCAGACCTGAGTCCCGGGGCGGTGGATGGTGGCGGCAGAGCGGAGCATCAAGCGGCCATCAACAGCATGCTGCAGGAGAGGATGAGTACTGACATCAGCGCTCTGAAGAAACAATACTCACGTATCAAGAGACATCAGCAACAACAGGCCAGGCAGCTGTACATACACACAGGTAACACACTGTCAACTCTACACACACACTGTCAACTCTACACAACAACAGGCCAGGCAGCTGTACACACACAGAGGTAACACACTGTCAACTCTACACAACAACAGGCCAGGCGGCTGTACATACACACAGGTAACACACTGTCAACTCTACACACACACTGTCAACTCTACACACACACACACTGTCAACTCTACACACACACACACACACACACACACACACACACACACACACACACACACACAGGTAACACACTGTCAACTCTACACACACACACACACACACAGGTAACACACTGTCAACTCTACACAACAACAGGCCAGGCAGCTGTACACACACACAGGTAACACACTGTCAACTCTACACACACACACTGTCAACTCTACACAACAACAGGCCAGGCAGATGTACACACACACAGGTAACACACTGTCAACTCTACACAACAACAGGCCAGGCAGCTGTACACACACACAGGTAACACACTGTCAACTCTACACACACACACTGTCAACTCTACACAACAACAGGCCAGGCAGATGTACACACACACAGGTAACACACTGTCAACTCTACACAACAACAGGCCAGGCAGCTGTACACACACACAGGTAACACACTGTCAACTCTACACACACACACTGTCAACTCTACACAACAACAGGCCAGGCAGATGTACACACACACAGGTAACACACTGTCAACTCTACACAACAACAGGCCAGGCAGCAGTACATACACACAGGTAACACACTGTCAACTCTACACAACAACAGGCCAGGCAGCAGTACATACACACAGGTAACACACTGTCAACTCTATACACACACACACACACACACACAGGTAACACTCTGTCAACTCTACACACACACAGGTAACACACTGTCAACTCTATACACACACACACACACACACACAGGTAACACTCTGTCAACTCTACACACACACAGGTAACACACTGTCAACTCTATACACACACACACACACACACACACACAGGTAACACTCTGTCAACTCTACACACACACAGGTAACACACTGTCAACTCTATACACACACACACACACACACACAGGTAACACTCTGTCAACTCTACACACACACAGGTAACACACTGTCAACTCTATACACACACACACACACACACACACAGGTAACACTCTGTCAACTCTACACACACACAGGTAACACACTGTCAACTCTATACACACACACACACACACACACACACACACAGGTAACACTCTGTCAACTCTACACACACACAGGTAACACACTGTCAACTCTATACACACACACACACACACACACAGGTAACACTCTGTCAACTCTACACACACACAGGTAACACACTGTCAACTCTATACACACACACACACACACACACAGGTAACACTCTGTCAACTCTACACACACACAGGTAACACACTGTCAACTCTACACACACACACACACACACACACACAGGTAACACTCTGTCAACTCTACACACACACAGGTAACACACTGTCAACTCTACACACACACACACACACACACACACGTATATTGATCCGTATACCACGGGTATTACAAAGCATTTATTTATACTGTTATAATTATGTTGGTAACCAGCAACACATCTGTATACATCTATACAGACAGACGGACAGATGGTCACACCAACACATCTGTATACATCTATACAGACAGATGGTCACACCAACACATCTGTATACATCTATACAGACAGATGGTCACACCAACACATCTGTATACATCTATACAGACAGATGGTCACACCAACACATCTGTATACATCTATACGGACAGATGGTCACACCAACACATCTGTATACATCTATACAGACAGATGGTCACACCAACACATCTGTATACATCTATACGGACAGATGGTCACACCAACACATCTGTATACATCTATACAGACAGATGGTCACACCAACACATCTGTATACATCTATACAGACAGATGGTCACACCAACACATCTGTATACATCTATACAGACAGATGGTCACACCAACACATCTGTATACATCTATACGGACAGATGGTCACACCAACACATCTGTATACATCTATACAGACAGATGGTCACACCAACACATCTGTATACATCTATACAGACAGATGGTCACACCAACACATCTGTATACATCTATACGGACAGATGGTCACACCAACACATCTGTATACATCTATACAGACAGATGGTCACACCAACACATCTGTATACATCTATACGGACAGATGGTCACACCAACACATCTGTATACATCTATACGGACAGATGGTCACACCAACACATCTGTATACATCTATACGGACAGATGGTCACACCAACACATCTGTATACATCTATACGGACAGATGGTCACACCAACACATCTGTATACATCTATACGGACAGATGGTCACACCAACACATCTGTATACATCTATACAGACAGATGGTCACACCAACACATCTGTATACATCTCTACGGACAGATGGTCACACCAACACATCTGTATACATCTCTACGGACAGATGGTCACACCAACACATCTGTATACATCTATACGGACAGATGGTCACACCAACACATCTGTATACATCTATACGGACAGATGGTCACACCAACACATCTGTATACATCTATACGGACAGATGGTCACACCAACACATCTGTATACATCTATACAGACAGATGGTCACACCAACACATCTGTATACATCTATACAGACAGATGGTCACACCAACACATCTGTATACATCTATACGGACAGATGGTCACACCAACACATCTGTATACATCTATACAGACAGATGGTCACACCAACACATCTGTATACATCTATACAGACAGATGGTCACACCAACACATCTGTATACATCTATACAGACAGATGGTCACACCAACACATCTGTATACATCTATACGGACAGATGGTCACACCAACACATCTGTATACATCTATACAGACAGATGGTCACACCAACACATCTGTATACATCTATACAGACAGATGGTCACACCAACACATCTGTATACATCTATACAGACAGATGGTCACACCAACACATCTGTATACATCTATACAGACAGATGGTCACACCAACACATCTGTATACATCTATACAGACAGATGGTCACACCAACACATCTGTATACATCTATACGGACAGATGGTCACACCAACACATCTGTATACATCTATACAGACAGATGGTCACACCAACACATCTGTATACATCTATACAGACAGATGGTCACACCAACACATCTGTATACATCTATACGGACAGATGGTCACACCAACACATCTGTATACATCTATACAGACAGATGGTCACACCAACACATCTGTATACATCTATACAGACAGATGGTCACACCAACACATCTGTATACATCTATACGGACAGATGGTCACACCAACACATCTGTATACATCTATACGGACAGATGGTCACACCAACACATCTGTATACATCTATACAGACAGATGGTCACACCAACACATCTGTATACATCTATACAGACAGATGGTCACACCAACACATCTGTATACATCTATACGGACAGATGGTCACACCAACACATCTGTATACATCTATACGGACAGATGGTCACACCAACACATCTGTATACATCTATACAGACAGATGGTCACACCAACACATCTGTATACATCTATACAGACAGATGGTCACACCAACACATCTGTATACATCTATACAGACAGATGGTCACACCAACACATCTGTATACATCTATACAGACAGATGGTCACACCAACACATCTGTATACATCTATACGGACAGATGGTCACACCAACACATCTGTATACATCTATACGGACAGATGGTCACACCAACACATCTGTATACATCTATACGGACAGATGGTCACACCAACACATCTGTATACATCTATACGGACAGATGGTCACACCAACACATCTGTATACATCTATACAGACAGATGGTCACACCAACACATCTGTATACATCTATACAGACAGATGGTCACACCAACACATCTGTATACATCTATACAGACAGATGGTCACACCAAACACATCTGTATACATCTATACGGACAGATGGTCACACCAACACATCTGTATACATCTATACGGACAGATGGTCACACCAACACATCTGTATACATCTATACAGACAGATGGTCACACCAACACATCTGTATACATCTATACGGACAGATGGTCACACCAACACATCTGTATACATCTATACGGACAGATGGTCACACCAACACATCTGTATACATCTATACGGACAGATGGTCACACCAACACATCTGTATACATCTATACGGACAGATGGTCACACCAACACATCTGTATACATCTATACAGACAGATGGTCACACCAACACATCTGTATACATCTATACAGACAGATGGTCACACCAACACATCTGTATACATCTATACGGACAGATGGTCACACCAACACATCTGTATACATCTATACGGACAGATGGTCACACCAACACATCTGTATACATCTATACGGACAGATGGTCACACCAACACATCTGTATACATCTATACGGACAGATGGTCACACCAACACATCTGTATACATCTATACGGACAGATGGTCACACCAACACATCTGTATACATCTATACAGACAGATGGTCACACCAACACATCTGTATACATCTATACAGACAGATGGTCACACCAACACATCTGTATACATCTATACAGACAGATGGTCACACCAACACATCTGTATACATCTATACAGACAGATGGTCACACCAACACATCTGTATACATCTATACGGACAGATGGTCACACCAACACATCTGTATACATCTATACAGACAGATGGTCACACCAACACATCTGTATACATCTATACAGACAGATGGTCACACCAACACATCTGTATACATCTATACGGACAGATGGTCACACCAACACATCTGTATACATCTATACGGACAGATGGTCACACCAACACATCTGTATACATCTATACAGACAGATGGTCACACCAACACATCTGTATACATCTATACAGACAGATGGTCACACCAACACATCTGTATACATCTATACAGACAGATGGTCACACCAACACATCTGTATACATCTATACAGACAGATGGTCACACCAACACATCTGTATACATCTATACAGACAGATGGTCACACCAACACATCTGTATACATCTATACAGACAGATGGTCACACCAACACATCTGTATACATCTATACAGACAGATGGTCACACCAACACATCTGTATACATCTATACAGACAGATGGTCACACCAACACATCTGTATACATCTATACGGACAGATGGTCACACCAACACATCTGTATACATCTATACGGACAGATGGTCACACCAACACATCTGTATACATCTATACGGACAGATGGTCACACCAACACATCTGTATACATCTATACGGACAGATGGTCACACCAACACATCTGTATACATCTATACGGACAGATGGTCACACCAACACATCTGTATACATCTATACAGACAGATGGTCACACCAACACATCTGTATACATCTATACGGACAGATGGTCACACCAACACATCTGTATACATCTATACGGACAGATGGTCACACCAACACATCTGTATACATCTATACGGACAGATGGTCACACCAACACATCTGTATACATCTATACGGACAGATGGTCACACCAACACATCTGTATACATCTATACGGACAGATGGTCACACCAACACATCTGTATACATCTATACGGACAGATGGTCACACCAACACATCTGTATACATCTATACAGACAGATGGTCACACCAACACATCTGTATACATCTATACAGACAGATGGTCACACCAACACATCTGTATACATCTATACGGACAGATGGTCACACCAACACATCTGTATACATCTATACGGACAGATGGTCACACCAACACATCTGTATACATCTATACGGACAGATGGTCACACCAACACATCTGTATACATCTATACGGACAGATGGTCACACCAACACATCTGTATACATCTATACAGACAGATGGTCACACCAACACATCTGTATACATCTATACAGACAGATGGTCACACCAACACATCTGTATACATCTATACGGACAGATGGTCACACCAACACATCTGTATACATCTATACGGACAGATGGTCACACCAACACATCTGTATACATCTATACGGACAGATGGTCACACCAACACATCTGTATACATCTATACAGACAGATGGTCACACCAACACATCTGTATACATCTATACAGACAGATGGTCACACCAACACATCTGTATACATCTATACAGACAGATGGTCACACCAACACATCTGTATACATCTATACAGGACAGATGGTCACACCAACACATCTGTATACATCTATACGGACAGATGGTCACACCAACACATCTGTATACATCTATACGGACAGATGGTCACACCAACACATCTGTATACATCTATACGGACAGATGGTCACACCAACACATCTGTATACATCTATACGGACAGATGGTCACACCAACACATCTGTATACATCTATACGGACAGATGGTCACACCAACACATCTGTATACATCTATACGGACAGATGGTCACACCAACACATCTGTATACATCTATACGGACAGATGGTCACACCAACACATCTGTATACATCTATACGGACAGATGGTCACACCAACACATCTGTATACATCTATACGGACAGATGGTCACACCAACACATCTGTATACATCTATACGGACAGATGGTCACACCAACACATCTGTATACATCTATACGGACAGATGGTCACACCAACACATCTGTATACATCTATACGGACAGATGGTCACACCAACACATCTGTATACATCTATACGGACAGATGGTCACACCAACACATCTGTATACATCTATACGGACAGATGGTCACACCAACACATCTGTATACATCTATACGGACAGATGGTCACACCAACACATCTGTATACATCTATACGGACAGATGGTCACACCAACACATCTGTATACATCTATACAGACAGATGGTCACACCAACACATCTGTATACATCTATACAGACAGATGGTCACACCAACACATCTGTATACATCTATACGGACAGATGGTCACACCAACACATCTGTATACATCTATACGGACAGATGGTCACACCAACACATCTGTATACATCTATACGGACAGATGGTCACACCAACACATCTGTATACATCTATACAGACAGATGGTCACACCAACACATCTGTATACATCTATACGGACAGATGGTCACACCAACACATCTGTATACATCTATACGGACAGATGGTCACACCAACACATCTGTATACATCTATACGGACAGATGGTCACACCAACACATCTGTATACATCTATACGGACAGATGGTCACACCAACACATCTGTATACATCTATACGGACAGATGGTCACACCAACACATCTGTATACATCTATACGGACAGATGGTCACACCAACACATCTGTATACATCTATACGGACAGATGGTCACACCAACACATCTGTATACATCTATACGGACAGATGGTCACACCAACACATCTGTATACATCTATACGGACAGATGGTCACACCAACACATCTGTATACATCTATACGGACAGATGGTCACACCAACACATCTGTATACATCTATACGGACAGATGGTCACACCAACACATCTGTATACATCTATACGGACAGATGGTCACACCAACACATCTGTATACATCTATACGGACAGATGGTCACACCAACACATCTGTATACATCTATACGGACAGATGGTCACACCAACACATCTGTATACATCTATACGGACAGATGGTCACACCAACACATCTGTATACATCTATACAGACAGATGTGGTGGTGTCTATAGATGGATAGATTGAGGAGGTGTTTGTGACCGTCTCTCTGTCAGGAAGCAGCAGGCTCTGGAACGGAGGGGGGTTTCTGGGCTGCTGTTAGCTGGTCTGGGGTTAGGATCTGCTGTTAGCTGGTCTGGGGTCAGGATCTGCTGTTAGCTGGTCTGGGGTCAGGATCTGCTGTTAGCTGGTCTGGGGTCAGGATCTGCTGTTAGCTGGTCTGGGGTCAGGATCTGCTGTTAGCTGGTCTGGGGTCAGGATCTGCTGTTAGCTGGTCTGGGGTCAGGATCTGCTGTTAGCTGGTCTGGGGTCAGGATCTGCTGTTAGCTGGTCTGGGGTCAGGATCTGCTGTTAGCTGGTCTGGGGTCAGGATCTGCTGTTAGCTGGTCTGGGGTCAGGATCTGCTGTTAGCTGGTCTGGGGTCAGGATCTGCTGTTAGCTGGTCTGGGGTCAGGATCTGCTGTTAGCTGGTCTGGGGTCAGGATCTGCTGTTAGCTGGTCTGGGGTCAGGATCTGCTGTTAGCTGGTCTGGGGTCAGGATCTGCTGTTAGCTGGTCTGGGGTCAGGATCTGCTGTCAGCTGGTCTGGGGTCAGGATCTGCTGTCAGCTGGTCTGGGGTCAGGATCTGCTGTCAGCTGGTCTGGGGTCAGGATCTGCTGTCAGCTGGTCTGGGGTCAGGATCTGCTGTCAGCTGGTCTGGGGTCAGGATCTGCTGTCAGCTGGTCTGGGGTCAGGATCTGCTGGTCTGGGGTCAGGATCTGCTGGTCTGGGGTCAGGATCTGCTGGTCTGGGGTTAGGATCTGTAGTTGGCTGGTCTGGGGTTGGATGGTGTTGGCCTGGGGTTGGATGGTGTTGGCCTGGGGTTGGATGGTGCTGGCCTGGGTTGGATGGTGCTGGCCTGGGTTGGATGGTGCTGGCCTGGGTTGGATGGTGCTGGCTCTTATCTGTGACTGACAGAAGAGTGTCAGTCTGTCTTTCCTGTTGGCTCCCCATCTGAACACGGCATCACTTAATAGCGATCTACTACTTGTGTAACAGACTTCCATTGGATTTGGCTCCCGAGCTTCTATTCCCCAAACTATTTTTCTAACTCCCAGATGTGTCTGTCTTCAGTAATCAGGACTCAAAGCTCCTTATAACCCAAAGCAGTATTTTATGTAACTCTGTAAGCTTCTTCATCTTGTTCCCATGATAAATGTAAGCTCTGTGCTGAGGTCTGAGGTTGAGCCAGAGCCAGATTGTTGTCTTAATGCTAGATGTTTCTTATTGCTGCATGTGGAATCCTCTTTATATTCACGTCATGCTATGGTGTTATTATTGTCCTGCTGCTGCAGTAGGCAGACAACATTGACCTGTGTGTGTTCTCTCTGTAGATAGATGTCCAGCCACCAGCGTGTTAGCATCTCAGCTACATCCTTCTCCTGTCGTCAACCACCTGTTGCTAGGCAGGAAGCCCAGGAACAGCCTGAAACACCCTCCCTCCAGCCTGCGAGGTGTCCCCCTGCCTCAGGCACAGTCCAGCCCTGCCACCCCTGGCCCCGCCCCTAACCCCACCCCTAGCGGGGAGAGGGGGAGGAACAGACTGGGAGCTCAGGCTGAAGACTGTCAGAGCAGGGTGGGGTCCCCCTGGCGTGCCCACGTACGTGCCCACCGCAGGAACATATCCCGGGCACGGGTACAGCTAGGGTATGGAGACATGGAGGATAGACACCCTCATCAGGCGGAGGAGGACAGACACCCTCATCAGGCGGAGGAGGACAGACACCCTCATCAGGCGGAGGAGGACAGACACCCTCATCAGGCGGAGGAGGACAGACACCCTCATCAGGCGGAGGAGGACAGACACCCTCATCAGGCGGAGGAGGACAGACACCCTCATCAGGCGGAGGAGAGAGATGGAGTGGGTGAGGGAAAGGCTGATGATGAGGGTAGTCACCTCCCTGTGTCTCCTGCCCAGGCCTCCAGTAAGGAGGTGCCAGCTGTGGTGGAAGAGGAGGAGCACCTGTTGTCTCTAGAGCTGGACTCTGGATCAGAACTAAACCAGACCCCACCTCCACTACCCTCCTCTCCTAGAGAGACTGACCCAGACACACTACCCTCCTCTCCTAGAGAGACTGACCCAGACACACTACCCTCCTCTCCTAGAGAGACTGACCCAGACACACTACCCTGCTCTCCTAGAGAGACTGACCCAGACACACTACCCTCCTCTCCTAGAGAGACTGACCCAGACACACTACCCTCCTCTCCTAGAGAGACTGACCCAGACACACTACCCTCCTCTCCTAGAGGGACTGACCCAGACACACTACCCTCCTCTCCCACCATCCCAGAGCTGCCTGTCCTGCCTCCTCTTCCTCGACCACCCTCATCACACCACCACCACCATCAACAGTCTGACCCTTTAATCTCCTCTCAGAACATCTACTGTATGAGACTCTCTCCTGGTAGCCCTGTTACCCTCACTAACCCCCCTCCCCCTGTTACCCTCACTAACCCCCCTCCCCCTGTTACTCTCACTAACCCCCCTCCCCCTGTTACCCTCACTAACCCCCCTCCCCCTGTTACCCTCACTAACCCCCCACCCCCTGTTACCCTCCCTAACCCTCCTCCTCCTGTTACCCTCACTAACCCCCCTCCCTCTGTTACCCTCTCTAACCCCCCTCCTCCTGTTACCCTCTCTAACCCCCCTACTCCTGTTACCCTCTCTAACCCCCCTACTCCTGTTACCCTCTCTAACCCCCCTCCTCCTACTCCCCTCTCTAACCCCCCTCCTCCTGGTACCCTCACTAACCCCCCTCCTCCCCTCTCTATCCCTCCTCCCCTCTCTATCCCTCCTCCCCTTACTAACCCCCCTACTCCTGTTAACCTCTCTAACCCTCCTCCTCCCCTCTCTAACCCCCCTACTACCCTCACTAACCCTCCTCCTGGTACCCTCTCTAACCCCCCTACTACCCTCACTAACCCTCCTCCTGTTACCCTCACTAACCCTCCTCCCCCTACTCCCCTCTCTAACCCCCCTCCTCCCCTCACTAAGCCTCCTCCTGGTACCCTCTCTAACCCCCCTACTCCCCTCTCTAACCCCCCTACTCCTCCCCTCTCTAACCCCCCTACTACCCTCACTAACCCTCCTCCTGGTACCCTCACTAACCCTCCTCCTGGTACCCTCTCTAACCCCCCTACTCCCCTCTCTAACCCCCCTACTCCTGTTACCCTCTCCAACCCCCCTCCTACACTCTCTAACCCCCCTACTACCCTCACTAAGCCTCCTCCTGGTACACTCTCTAACCCCCCTACTCCCCTCTCTAACCCCCCTACTCCTGTTACCCCCCCTCCTCCCCTCTCTAACCCCCCTACTCCCCTCTCTAACCCCCCTACTACCCTCACTAACCCTCCTCCTGGTACCCTCACTAACCCTCCCCCTGTTACCCTCACTAACCCCCCACCCCCTGTTACCCTCCCTAACCCTCCTCCTCCTGTTACCCTCACTAACCCCCCTCCCTCTGTTACCCTCTCTAACCCCCCTCCTCCTGTTACCCTCTCTAACCCCCCTACTCCTGTTACCCTCTCTAACCCCCCTACTCCTGTTACCCTCTCTAACCCCCCTCCTCCTACTCCCCTCTCTAACCCCCCTCCTCCTGGTACCCTCACTAACCCCCCTCCTCCCCTCTCTATCCCTCCTCCCCTCTCTATCCCTCCTCCCCTTACTAACCCCCCTACTCCTGTTAACCTCTCTAACCCTCCTCCTCCCCTCTCTAACCCCCCTCCTCCCCTCTCTAACCCCCCTACTACCCTCACTAACCCTCCTCCTGGTACCCTCTCTAACCCCCCTACTACCCTCACTAACCCTCCTCCTGTTACCCTCACTAACCCTCCTCCCCCTACTCCCCTCTCTAACCCCCCTCCTCCCCTCACTAAGCCTCCTCCTGGTACCCTCTCTAACCCCCCTACTCCCCTCTCTAACCCCCCTACTCCTGTTACCCCCCCTCCTCCCCTCTCTAACCCCCCTACTACCCTCACTAACCCTCCTCCTGGTACCCTCACTAACCCTCCTCCTGGTACCCTCTCTAACCCCCCTACTCCCCTCTCTAACCCCCCTACTCCTGTTACCCTCTCCAACCCCCCTCCTACACTCTCTAACCCCCCTACTACCCTCACTAAGCCTCCTCCTGGTACACTCTCTAACCCCCCTACTCCCCTCTCTAACCCCCCTACTCCTGTTACCCCCCCTCCTCCCCTCTCTAACCCCCCTACTCCCCTCTCTAACCCCCCTACTACCCTCACTAACCCTCCTCCTGGTACCCTCACTAACCCTCCTCCTGGTACCCTCTCTAACCCCCCTACTCCCCTCTCTAACCCCCCTACTCCTGTTACCCTCTCCAACCCCCCTCCTACCCTCTCTAACCCCCCTCCTACCCTCACTAACCCCCCTACTCCCGTCTCTAACCCCCCTACTCCTGTTACCCTCACTAACCCCCCTACTCCCGTCTTTAACCCCCCTACTCCCCTCTCTAACCCCCATACTCCTGGTACACCGCTATCCCCCTCCCTCCCTCTCTTCTGCCCCCCCACGCCCCAGGACCAACCCGGGGCCACCCCCCAGCAGGTGTTCTCTCCCTCCCTCCCTCTCTCCTGCCCCTCCACCCCCCAGCAGGTGTTCTCTCCCTTCCCGAGTGTGAAACAGCACAGGAGGTCAGCTGCAGCCCGTAACCTGGGTCTCTACGGTCCCACAGCCAGAACCCCCACAGTTCACTTCCCTCAGCTCAGCCTGAACCGTCCCTCCTCCACTCTCTCCACCAGGAAGCGCTAGAGGCCACGCTTCACTGACTGACTGGCTCTGGAAAATATACAGCCAGATTCTCTCTGATGGTCTGGATCTGTGGCATTGGGACAGGGGACTGTACCTGAGAGGAACAGGCAGGGACAGTATCAGCTATGGTCTGATCCACTGCTGTAGTTAGGCCCTTAACTCTTCACAGTGTAGGCCACTCCCCTCTCAACCACTGGGAGAGGAAGAGCTGCTATGAAACCCACTATGTTGTAGTCATCTCCCTGCAGGAAGCTGTAAACTGGGTCTGTCTGGCTGAATGTCATCATGGGACATCTCTGTCCACTCACCTTCTCTTCCAGGTCAAGTTCTCTTCACCATAACACAATGTTGAACCCTTAAAGCTCCTTCCTCCTCTCAGCTGATTTCTGTTTCCACTTCCTGTCTGCCTGTTACTTCCTGTCAATGTCTCTCCACAGTAAGACTCCATACTGAAAGATCCATAGACCATATCATGCCATTGATCTGATTGTATTGTTGGTAAATGAACCCCCACCATCCTGGTGTCAGAGGTCACTGCACTCCTAATAAAGAAGGTGAAAGGATGCTGTCGGCTGTTTCATTTTATCTTGGTAAGAGCTCCATTCAATGTTCTGAGACGATAACACAGACCTTCCATGCTACAGGTTGACCGTCTCGCCCGGTTTCAGAGCTTTAGCGAGCTTGAAATGTACAAGTACTTTCCCATTGAGCAGATATATGCAGCGTCTCCACTAACGTTGCCTTTACACTTCAGTAACACTGTAGCTCTGAACTCAGGGTTATAACACTGTAGCTCTGAACTCAGGGTTATAACACTGTAGCTCTGAACTCAGGGTTATAACACTGTAGCTCTGAACTCAGGGTTATAACACTGTAGCTCTGAACTCAGGGTTATAACACTGTAGCTCTGAACTCAGGGTTATAACACTGTAGCTCTGAACTCAGGGTTATAACACTGTAGCTCTGAACTCAGGGTTATAACACTGTAGCTCTGATCTCAGACCATATAACACTGTAGCTCTGAACTCAGACCATATAACACTGTAGCTCTGAACTCAGGGTTATAACACTGTAGCTCTGAACTCAGGGTTATAACACTGTAGCTCTGAACTCAGGGTTATAACACTGTAGCTCTGAACTCAGACCATATAACACTGTAGCTCTGAACTCAGACCATATAACACTGTAGCTCTGAACTCAGACCATATAACACTGTAGCTCTGAACTCCGACCATATAACACTGTAGCTCTGAACTCAGGGTTATAACACTGTAGCTCTGAACTCAGGGTTATAACACTGTAGCTCTGAACTCAGGGTTATAACACTGTAGCTCTGAACTCAGACCATATAACACTGTAGCTCTGAACTCAGACCATATAACACTGTAGCTCTGAACTCAGACCATATAACACTGTAGCTCTGAACTCCGACCATATAACACTGTAGCTCTGAACTCAGGGTTATAACACTGTAGCTCTGAACTCAGGGTTATAACACTGTAGCTCTGAACTCAGGGTTATAACACTGTAGCTCTGAACTCAGACCATATAACACTGTAGCTCTGAACTCAGACCATATAACACTGTAGCTCTGAACTCAGACCATATAACACTGTAGCTCTGAACTCAGACCATATAACACTGTAGCTCTGAACTCAGGCCGTACGGATTGAATCGAGCCCTCCGTCTCCTTGAGATATCTATTTTTCCAGAGTGCATCATGTGCCTCAACCTGGGCGACTATAAAAAGGTTCAGGCCAAAAGGAAGGTACAGATTTACCAGTGATTGGATAGGTGTAAGGCTCTGTGATTACCTCCGAGAAGGTAGGATGCCAGGGTGGTCTAGGGGGAGCCAGGGTGGTCTAGGGAGGAACCAGGGTGGTCTAGGAGGGAGCCAGGGTGGTATGGGAGGAACCAGGGTGGTCTAGGAGGGAGCCAGGGTGGTCTAGGGAGGAACCAGGGTGGTCTGGGAGGGAGCCAGGGTGGTCTAGGGAGGGAGCCAGGGTGGTCTAGGGAGGGAGCCAGGGCTGTGTAGGGGGGAGCCAGGGTGGTCTAGGGGGGAGCCAGGGTGGTCTAGGGGGGGAGCCAGGGTGGTCTAGGGAGGGAGCCAGGGCTGTGTACGGGGGAGCCAGGGTGGTCTAGGGAGGGAGCCAGGGTGGTGTAGGGAGGGAGCCAGGGTGGTGTAGGGAGAGAGCCAGGGTGGTCTAGGAGGGAGCCAGGGTGGTCTAGGGAGGAACCAGGGTGGTCTAGGAGGGAGCCAGGGTGGTCTAGGGGGGAACCAGGGTGGTCTAGGGAGGGAGCCAGGGTGGTCTAGGGAGGGAGCCAGGGTGGTCTAGGGAGGGAGCCAGGGCTGTCTAGGGGGGAACCAGGGTGGTCTAGGGAGGGAGCCAGGGTGGTGTAGGGAGAGAGCCAGGGTGGTGTAGGGAGGGAGCCAGGGTGGTCTAGGGAGGGAGCCAGATGGGGACAGGAGAAACATTAGCAAGAGGAACTTCACAGGGTAAAGAGTGTGTGCCAGTGTGTGTAGCATTTCATAAACTAAAGGAATGTCCCATCTAGATGATGAGGGAAAGTCATTAAGAACATGGAAAGTCATTAAGCTCTTCTGTCCACATACTGGTTATTTTGGATATTACTGCTGTCCTCCTCATGGTTATAATGGGTATTACTGCTGTACTCTACATGGTTAACATGGATATTACTGCTGTCCTCCTCATGGTTATCATGAATATTACTACTGTACTCTACATGGTTAACATGGATATTACTGATGTCCTCCTCATGGTTATAATGGGTATTACTGCTGTACTCTACATGGTTATGAGTATTACTGCTGTCCTCTACATGGTTATAATGGGTATTACTGCTGTACTCTACATGGTTATAATGGGTATTACTGCTGTACTCTACATGGTTATAATGGGTATTACTGCTGTACTCTACATGGTTATAATGGGTATTACTGCTGTACTCTACATGGTTAAAATGGATATTACTGCTGTACTCTACATGGTTATAATGGGTATTACTGCTGTACTCTTCATGGTTATTATGGATATTACTGCTGTCCTCCTCATGGTTATAATGGGTATTACTGCTGTACTCTACATGGCTATAATGGGTATTACTGCTGTACTCTACATGGTTATTATAGTTATCACTGCCGCCCGTCTAGCATCACTACTCTGGACGGTTCTGAATATGTGGACAACTACAAATACCTAGGTGTCTGGTTTAACTGTAAACTCTCCTTCGAGACTCATGTTAAGCATCTCCAATCCAAAATTAAATCTAGAATCGGCTTCCTAATTTGAAACAAAGCATCCTTCACTCATGCTGCCAAACATACCCTCGTAAAACTGACTACTCCCTAGAAAGGCCAGAACCTAGGAAGAAACCTAGAGAGGAACCAGGCTATGAGGAGTGGCCAGTCCTCTTCTGGCTGTGCCAGGTGGACATTATAACAGAACATGGCCAAGATGTTCAAATGTTCATAGATGACCAGCAGGGTCAAATAATAATAATCTCAGTGGTTGTAGAGGGTGCAACAGGGTCAGCACCTTGAGTAAATGTCATTTGGCATTTCATAGCTGAGCATTGATAGTATCTCTACCGCTCCTGCTGTCTCTAGAGAGTTGAAAACAGCAGGTCTGGGACAAGGTAGCACGTTCGGTAAACAGGTCAGTATTCCATAGCCGCAGGCAGAACAGTTGAAACTGGAGCAGCAGCACGGCCAGGTGGACTGGGGACAACAAGAAGTCATCATGCCAGGTAGTCCTGAGGAATGGTCCTAGGGCTCAGGTCCTCCGAGAGAAAGAAAGACAGAGAGAATTAGAGAGAGCATACTTAGATTCACACAGGACACCGGATAAGACAGGAGAAATACTCCAGATATAACAGACTGACCCTAGCCCCCCGACACATAAACTACTGCAGCATAAATACTGGAGGCTGAGACAGGAGGGGTCAGGAGACACTGTGGCCCCATCCAACGATACCCCCGGACAGGGCCAGGCAGGATATGACCCCACCCACTTTGCCAAAGCACAGCCCCCACACCACTTGAGGGATATCTTCAACCACCAACTTACCATCCTGAGACAAGGCCGAGTATAGCCCACGAAGATCTCCGCCTCGACACAAACCCAAGGGGGGTGCCAACCCAGACAGGAAGATCACGTCAGTGACTCAACCCACTCAAATGACACACCCCTCCTAGGGACGGCATGGAAGAGCACCAGTAAGCCAGTGACTCAGCCCCTGTAATAGGGTTAGAGGCAGAGAATTCCAGTGGAGAGAGGGGAACCAGCAAGGGTGGTTCGTTGCTCTAGTGCCTTTCCGTTCACCTTCACACTCCTGGGCCAGACTAAACTCAATCATATGACCCACTGAAGAGATGAGTCTTCAATAAAGACTTAAAGGTTGAGACTGAGTCTGCGTCTCTGACATGGGTAGGCAGACCATTCCATAAAAATGGAGCTCTATAGACGATAGACCTGCCTCCAGCTGTTTGCTTAGAAATTCTAGGGACAATTAGGAGGCCTGCGTCTTGTGACCGTAGCGTACGTGTAGGTATGTACAGCAGGACCAAATCAGAGAGATAGATAGGAGCCAGCCCATGTAATGCTTTGTAGGTTAGCAGTAAAACCTTTAAATCAGCCCTTGCCTTAACAGGAAGCCAGTGTAGGGAGGCTAGGGAGACCCTGTATACAGCCTCACATTTCCGGAGGACGTCATTTCCGGTCACAACTTGCAGACTTGTTTTCGAGTTGCTGTGCGTTTTGTTGCCAACCTATTTTGCTACCTGACAACTTTACGGTTTTTACTTTTAATTACCGTTTATATATATATATATATATTTTTTTTTCCTCAACTTTTTCACTCCGGACGCTTTATCTGGACACGATTCCTCAGGACCTCCAACAGCCGAAGCTAAGTAGTAACATTAACATGATGCCTTCTAATTGCAGTCGCTGTACTCGCCTTACGGCTTATGACGAGGATAGCTGTGCTGCAAGCCCAGCTTCAGACGCAATCGTTAAGGCAAGGGTAATTTCAGTGTAGGAAAGGATGAAACAGCGTCTGTGCCACCAGTAAGTACAGATAGTTGTATAAATCCCCTGGCACAGACCCCGCAGCCGGACAACTTTCTCACGGTTTCTGGAAGGAAATGCTGTAGGAACGCTCAACCGGTGTCGCTCATTCAGCCGACAGAAACTTTCAACCTGTTTTCCCCATTAAGCAGCGAGTCGGAGTCAGAGGCCGAGTCTTCTCTGGTCTCTACTCCTCTCGTTACGGGGTCTGAGACGCCAAAGCTTCCCACCATTAGCTCTGACAAATTGAAAACTCTAGTCATTGGCGACTCCATTACCCGCAGTATTAGACTTAAAACGAATCATCCAGCGATCATACACTGTTTACCGGGGGGCAGGGCTACCGACGTTAAGGCTAATCTGAAGATGGTGCTGGCTAAAGCTAAAACTGCAGAGTGTAGAGAGTATAGAGATATTGTTATCCACGTCGGCACCAACGATGTTAGGATGAAACAGTCAGAGATCACCAAGCGCAACATAGCTTCTGCGTGTAAATCAGCTAGAAAGATGTGTCGGCATCGAGTAATTGTCTCTGGCCCCCTCCCAGTTATAGGGAGTGATGAGCTCTACAGCAGAGTCTCACAACTCAATCGCTGGTTGAAAACTGTTTTCTGCCCCTCCCAAAAGATAGAATTTGTAGATAATTGGCCCTCTTTCTGGGACTCACCCACAAACAGGACCAAGCCTGACCTGCTGAGGAGTGACGGACTCCATCCTAGCTGGAGGGGTGCTCTCATCTTATCTACCAACATAGACAGGGCTCTAACTCCTCTAGCTCCACAATGAAATAGGGTGCAGGCCAGGCAGCAGGCTGTTAGCCAGCCTGCCAGCATAGCGGAGTCTGCCACTAGCATAGTCAGTGTAGTCAGCTCAGCTATCACCATTGAGACCGTGTCTGTGCCTCGACCTGGGTTGGGCAAAACTAAACATGGCGGTGTTCGCCTTAGCAATCTCACTAGGATAAAGACCACCTCCATTCCTGTCAGTATTGAAAGAGATCATGATACCTCACATCTCAAAATAGGGCTACTTAATGTTAGATCCCTTACTTCAAAGGAAATTATAGTCAATGAACTAATCACTGATCATAATCTTGATGTGATTGGCCAGACTGAAACATGGCTTAAGCCTGATGAATTTACTGTGTTAAATGAGGCCTCACCTCCTGGCTACACTAGTGACCATATCCCACGTGCATCCCGCAAAGGCGGAGGTGTTAGCAAATTTAAATTTACCCAAAAAAAAATGACGTTTTCGTCTTTTGAGCTTCTAGTCATGAAATCTAGACATGTTGGACAAAACCCACTGAGTCGACGATGGCTCCCAAAGCCTTTTGGAGTGGGTCTGAGGACTTTTCTATGTGAATTTTAAACTCACCAAAAATTAGAATATTATCTGCTATGACTACAAGGTCCAATAGGAATTCAGGGAACTCAGTGAGGAATGCTGTATATGGCCCAGGAGGCCTGTAAACAGTAGCTATAAAAAGTGATTGAGTAGCTGCATAGATTTCATGACTAGAAGCTCTTTTTTTTTGTAAATTGAAATTTGCTATCATAAATGTTAGCAACACCTCCACCTTTGTGGGATGCGTGGGGGGTATGGTCACTAGTGTAACCAGGAGGTGAGGCCTCATTTAACACATCAAATTCATCAGGCTTAAGCCATGTTTCAGTCAGGCCAATCACATCAAGATTACAATCTCTTTCAATAATGGCAGGAATGGAGGAGGTCTTTATCCTGGTGAGATTGCTAAAGCGAACACCTCCATGTTTAGTTTTGCCCAACCCAGGTCGAGGCACGGACATGGTCTCAATGAGGATTGCTGAGCTGACTACTGTACACTGACTGTGCTAGTGGCAGACTCCACTAAGCTGGCAGGCTGGCTAACAGCCTGCTGCCTGGCCTGCACCCTATCTCATTGTGGAGCTAGAGGAGTTAGAGCCCTGTCTATGTTGGTAGATAAGATGAGAGCACCCCTCCAGCTAGGATGGAGCCCGGCACTCCTCAAGCAAGTCAGGCTTGGTCCTGTTTGTGGGTGAGTCCCAGAAAGAGGGCCAATTATCTACAAATTCTAACTTTTGGGAGGGGTAGAAAACAGTTTTCCATCAGCGATTGAGTTGTGAGACTGCTGTAGAGCTCACCACTCCCTATAACTGGGAGGGGGCCAGAGACAATTACTCGATGCCGACACATCTTTCTAGCTGATTTACACGCTGAAGCTATGTTGCGCTTGGTGACCTCTGACTGTTTCATCCTAACATTGTTGGTGCCGATGAGGATAACATCTCAATACTCTCTACACTCGCCAGTTTTAGCTTTAGCCAGCACCACCTTCAGATTAGCCTTAACGTCGGTGGCCCTGCCCCCTGGTAAAGTGTATGATCGCTGGATGATTCGTTTTAAGTCTAATATTGAGAGTAATGGAGTCTCCAATGACTAGGGTTTTCAATTTGTCAGAGCTAGTGGTGGGAAGCTTCGAGGTCTAAGACCCCGTAATGGGAGGAGGAGAGACCAGAGAAGGCTCGGCATCTCAGACCACGTAATGGGAGGAGGAGAGACCAGAGAAGGCTCGGCATCTCAGACCCCGTAATGGGAGGAGGAGAGACCAGGCAAGGCTCGGCATCTCAGACCCCGTAATGGGAGGAGGAGAGACCAGAGAAGGCTCGGCATCTCAGACCCCGTAATGGGAGGAGGAGAGACCAGAGAAGGCTCGGCATCTCAGACCCCGTAATGGGAGGAGGAGAGACCAGAGAATGCTCGGCATCTCAGACCCCGTAATGGGAGGAGGAGAGACCAGAGAAGGCTCGGCATCTCAGACCCCGTAATGGGAGGAGGAGAGACCAGAGAAGGCTCGGCATCTCAGACCCCGTAACGGGAGGAGGAGAGACCAGAGAAGGCTCGGCATCTCAGACCCCGTAATGGGAGGAGTAGAGACCAGAGAAGGCTCGGCCTCTGACACCGTAATGGGAGGAGTAGAGACCAGAGAAGGCTCGGCATCTCAGACCCCGTAATGGGAGAAGTAGAGACCAGAGAAGGCTCGGCCTCTGACACCGTAATGGGAGGAGTAGAGACCAGAGAAGGCTCGGCATCTCAGACCCCGTAATGGGAGGAGGAGAGACCAGAGAAGGCTCGGCCTCTGACACCGACCCGTTGCTTAATGAGGAGAACCGGTTGAAAGTTTCTGTCTGCTGAATGAGCAACACCGGTTGATTCCTACAGCATTTCCCTCCAGAAACCATGAGAAAGTTGTCCGGCTGCGAGAAGATTTCTACAACTATCTGTACTTACTGGTGGCACAGACGCTGTTTCATCCTTTCCTACACTGAAATTACCCTTGCCTAACGATTGCATCTGAAGCTGGGCTTGTAGCACAGCTATCCTCGCCATAAGGCGATCGTTCTCCTGTATATTATGAGAACAGCGACTGCAATTAGAAGGCATCATGTTAATGTTACTACTTAGCTTCGGCTGTTGGAGGTCCTGATGAACCATGTCCAGATAAAGTGTCCGGAGTGAAAAAGTTGAATGAAAAGTTGAGCGAGTGGAAAAAATTTAAATATAAAACGGTAATTATAAAGTAAAAACCGTAAAGTTGGCAGTTAGCAGAGTAATGTTAGCAACAAACCTCACAGCAGCACGTAAACATGGGTAGAACTACCTCCACCCTGTCTGGACTGATGGGTAGAGCTACTACCACCCTGTCTGACTGATGGGTAGAACTACTACCACCCTGTCTGACTGATGGGTAGAACTACCTCCACCCTGTCTGACTGATGGGTAGAACTACTACCACCCTGTCTGACTGATGGGTAGAACTACCTCCACCCTGTCTGACTGATGGGTAGAACTACTACCACCCTGTCTGACTGATGGGTAGAACTACTACCACCCTGTCTGACTGATGGGTAGAACTACTACCACCCTGTCTGACTGATGGGTAGAACTACCTCCACCCTGTCTGACTGATGGGTAGAACTACCTCCACCCTGTCTGACTGATGGGTAGAACTACTACCACCCTGTCTGATTGATGGGTAGAACTACTACCACCCTGTCTGACTGATGGGTAGAACTACAACCACCCTGTCTGACTGATGGGTAGAACTACCAACACCCTGTCTGACTGATGGGTAGAACTACCTCCACCCTGTCTGACTGATGGGTAGAACTACCACCACCCTGTCTGACTGATGGGTAGAACTACCTCCACCCTGTCTGACTGATGGGTAGAACTACTACCACCCTGTCTGACTGATGGGTAGAACTACTACCACCCTGTCTGACTGATGGGTAGAACTACTACCACCCTGTCTGACTGATGGGTAGAACTACTTCCACCCTGTCTGACTGATGGGTAGAACTACTACCACCCTGTCTGACTGATGGGTAGAACTACTACCACCCTGTCTGACTGATGGGTAGAATTACTACCACCCTGTCTGACTGATGGGTAGAACTACTACCACCCTGTCTGACTGATGGGTAGAACTACCTCCACCCTGCCTGACTGATGGGTATAACTACTACCACCCTGTCTGACTGATGGGTAGAACTACTACCACCTGGTCTTACTGATGGGTAGAACTACTACCACCCTGTCTGACTGATGGGTAGAACTACTACCACCTGGTCTTACTGATGGGTAGAACTACTACCACCCTGTCTGACTGATGGGTAGGAGTACTACCACCCTGTCTGACTGATGGGTACGACTACTACCACCCTGTCTGACTGATGGGTAGAACTACTACCACCCTGTCTGACTGATGGGTAGAACTACTACCACCCTGTCTGACTGATGGGTAGAACTACTCCCACCCTATCTGACTGATGGTTAGAACTACTACCACCCTGTCTGACTGATGGGTAGAACTACTACCACCCTGTCTGACTGATGGGTAGAACTACCTCCACCCTGTTTTACTGATGGGTAGAACTACTACCACCCTGTCTGACTGATGGGTAGAACTACCTTCACCCTGTCTGACTGATGGGTAGAACTACTACCACCCTGTCTGACTGATGGGTAGAACTACTACCACTCTGTCTGACTGATGGGTAGAACTACCTCCACCCTGTCTGACTGATGGGTAGAACTACTACCACCCTGTCTGACTGATGGGTAGAACTACTACCACCCTGTCTGACTGATGGGTAGAACTACCTCCACCCTGTCTGACTGATGGGTAGAACTACTTCCACCCTGTCCTCTTTCTGAGGACCTCTTCATCTCACTAACCTTGCCAGTCTGTCTGTTCTGTTCTGGAGGATTCTTTACTGAGATCTAATTAAACCATTAATCTGTTTCTAATCTGACGCACACAGCTCGAGACAGCTCCTAGCCAGTCACACACAGCCCGAGACAGCTCCTAGCCAGTCACACACAGCCCGAGACAGCTCCTAGCCAGTCGCACACAGCCCGAGACAGCTCCTAGCCAGTCACACACAGCCGTAGATAGCTCCTAGCCAGTCCCGCACAGCTCTAGATAGCTCCTAGCCAGTCACACACAGCCGTAGATAGCTCCTAGCCAGTCACACACAGCCGTAGATAGCTCCTAGCCAGTCACACACAGATCGAGACAGCTCCTAGCCAGTCCCGCACAGCCCTAGATAGCTCCTAGCCAGTCCCGCACAGCCCTAGATAGCTCCTAGCCAGTCCCGCACAGCCCTAGATAGCTCCTAGCCAGTCACACACAGCCATAGATAGCTCCTAGCCAGTCACACACAGCCATAGATAGCTCCTAGCCAGTCCCGCACAGCTCTAGATAGCTCCTAGCCAGTCCCGCACAGCTCTAGATAGCTCCTAGCCAGTCACACACAGCCATAGATAGCTCCTAGCCAGTCACACACAGCCATAGATAGCTCCTAGCCAGTCCCGCACAGCTCTAGACAGCTCCTAGCCAGTCACACACAGCTCGAGACAGCTCCTAGCCAGTCCCACAGAGCTCCTAGCCAGTCCCACACAGCCCTACAGAGCTCCTAGCCAGTCCCACACAGCCCTACAGAGCCCCTAGCCAGTCACACACAGCCCTACAGAGACCCTAGCCAGTCACACACAGCCCTACAGAGCTTGTAGCCAGTCACACACAGCCCTACAGAGCTCATAGCCAGTCCCACACAGCCCTACAGAGCTCCTAGCCAGTCACACACAGCCCTACAGAGCCCCTAGCCAGTCACACACAGCTCTACAGAGCTCCTAGCCAGTCACACACAGCTCGAGACAGCTCCTAGCCAGTCCCACAGAGCTCCTAGCCAGTCCCACACAGCCCTACAGAGCTCCTAGCCAGTCCCACACAGCCCTACAGAGCCCCTAGCCAGTCACACACAGCCCTACAGAGACCCTAGCCAGTCACACACAGCCCTACAGAGCTCGTAGCCAGTCACACACAGCCCTACAGAGCTCATAGCCAGTCCCACACAGCCCTACAGAGCTCCTAGCCAGTCACACACAGCCCTACAGAGCTCCTAGCCAGTCACACACAGCGCTACAGAGCTCCTAGCCAGTCAGACTCCCAGAGACAGCTTCTAGCTAGTCACACAAACACACACACCCTTACATATTCCCACAACCCTGAGTGGCCCCTAGCCAGTTCCATCCAGTAAATATCCCGTAAAGACCTGACTCTGGAGAGGAGATGGTAACAGAGAGGCATCAGGAGTCTCATGGGAGAGCTGTCTCCAGCTGTTTCTCAAACATTTAACAAGACTCCTAGACACTCTCACATAAAGAGACATAGTGGCACTGAGGGATGCAGATATCTACAGGGAAGAGAGACTACACCCAGACCAGACATACGTTACTGTGTTCTACTCTACTGGCTCCATGCATTACTGTGTTCTACACTACTGTCTCCGTACATTGCTGTGTTCTACACTACTGGCTCCATGCATTACTGTGTTCTACACTACTGTCTCCGTACATTACTGTGTTCTACACTACTGGCTCCATGCATTACTGTGTTCTACACTACTGTCTCTGTACATTACTGTGTTCTACACTACGGTCTCCATACATTACTGTGTTCTACACTACTGTCTCCATACATTACTGTGTTCTACACTACTGTCTCCATACATTCCTGTGTTCTACACTACTATCTCCATGCATTACTGTGTTCTACACTACTGTCTCCATACATTACTGTGTTCTACACTACTGTCTCCATACATTACTGTGTTCTACACTACTGTCTCCATACATTACTGTGTTCTACACTACTGTCTCCATACATTGCTGTGTTCTACACTACTGTCTCTGTACATCACTGTGTTCTACTCTACTGTCTACCATACATTACTGTGTTCTACACTACTGTCTCCATACATTACTGTGTTCTACACTACTGTCTCCATACATTCCTGTGTTCTACACTACTGTCTCCATACATTACTGTGTTCTACACTACTGTCTCCATACATTACTGTGTTCTACACTACTGTCTCCACACATTACTGTGTTCTACACTACTGTCTCCGTACATTACTGTGTTCTGCACTACTGTCTCCATACATTACTGTGTTCTACACTACTGTCTCCATACATTACTGTGTTCTACACTACTGTCTCCACACATTACTGTGTTCTACACTACTGTCTCTGTACATTACTGCGTTCTGCACTACTGTCTCCATACATTACTGTGTTCTACACTACCATATATAGATCCCTATGGGCCCTGCTTAAAAGTTGTGCACTACTAAGGGAATAGGGTGCCATTTTGAGGTGGGGTGAAAGTGAGGAGGAAGGGACTGGTGTCCCCTCAGAGCATCTTGTGGTGTTTTACATCAGTGTTCCTCAGTGTGCGTACCACCACCAGTCTATCAGGGGAAGCTGGTGGACAATGGAAGAATTGTTATAGAGGGGCTGGATGTGTATTGGGGCTGGTCCCAAAAGGCAAACTATTCTCTATGTAGTGCACTACTTTTGACCATCGCCCATAGGGAATAGGATGCTATTTGTAGCAGGGGCTGGCTGCTGGCGGGACGGAGAGTGATGACATCACAGCTCTTATAACAGACCAGGTTAACCCCAACTCTAACCCTAACGGACCACATGGACCCAATTAACACTACAGCCTCTCTGTCTGGACCAGGAGAAACAACCCTAACAGACCACATGGACCCAATTAACACTACAGCCTCTCTGTCTGGACCAGGAGAAACAACCCTAACAGACCACATGGACCCAATTAACACTACAGCCTCTCTGTCTGGACCAGGAGAAACAACCCTAATAGACCACATGGACCCAATTAACACTACAGCCTCTCTGTCTGGACCAGGAGAAACAACCCTAACAGACCACATGGACCCAATTAACACATCACAGCCTTTTACCTGCAGACTGTCATCACAGCCTTTTACCTGCAGACTGTCATCACAGCCTTTTATCTGCAGACTGTCATCACAGCCTTTTACCTGCAGACTGTCATCACAGCCTTTTATCTGCAGACTGTCATCACAGCCTTTTATCTGCAGACTGTCATCACAGCCTTTTACCTGCAGACTGTCATCACAGCCTTTTATCTGCAGACTGTCATCACAGCCTTTTACCTGCAGACTGTCATCACAGCCTTTTATCTGCAGACTGTCATCATGTCATCACAGCCTTTTACCTGCAGACTGTCATCATGTCATCACAGCCTTTTACCTGCAGACTGTCATCATGTCATCACAGCCTTTTACCTGCAGACTGTCATCACAGCCTTTTACCTACAGACTGTCATCACAGCCTTTTACCTACAGACTGTCATCATGTCATCACAGCCTTTTACCTGCAGACTGTCATCACAGTCTTTTACCTACAGACTGTCATCATGTCATCACAGCCTTTTATCTACAGACTGTCATCACAGCCTTTTATCTGCAGACTGTCATCACAGCCTTTTACCTGCAGACTGTCATCACAGCCTTTTATCTGCAGACTGTCATCATGTCATCACAGCCTTTTACCTGCAGACTGTCATCATGTCATCACAGCCTTTTACCTGCAGACTGTCATCATGTCATCACAGCCTTTTACCTGCAGACTGTCATCACAGTCTTTTACCTACAGACTGTCATCATGTCATCACAGCCTTTTATCTACAGACTGTCATCACAGCCTTTTACCTGCAGACTGTCATCACAGCCTTTTATCTGCAGACTGTCATCATGTCATCACAGCCTTTTACCTGCAGACTGTCATCATGTCATCACAGCCTTTTACCTGCAGACTGTCATCATGTCATCACAGCCTTTTACCTGCAGACTGTCATCACAGTCTTTTACCTACAGACTGTCATCATGTCATCACAGCCTTTTACCTACAGACTGTCATCATGTCATCACAGCCTTTTACCTGCAGACTGTCATCACAGCCTTTTATCTGCAGACTGTCATCACAGCCTTTTATCTGCAGACTGTCATCATGTCATCACAGCCTTTTACCTGCAGACTGTCATCATGTCATCACAGCCTTTTACCTGCAGACTGTCATCATGTCATCACAGCCTTTTACCTGCAGACTGTCATCACAGTCTTTTACCTACAGACTGTCATCATGTCATCACAGCCTTTTATCTACAGACTGTCATCACAGCCTTTTACCTGCAGACTGTCATCACAGCCTTTTATCTGCAGACTGTCATCATGTCATCACAGCCTTTTACCTGCAGACTGTCATCACAGTCTTTTACCTACAGACTGTCATCATGTCATCACAGCCTTTTACCTACAGACTGTCATCATGTCATCACAGCCTTTTACCTGCAGACTGTCATCACAGCCTTTTACCTGCAGACTGTCATCACAGCCTTTTACCTGCAGACTGTCATCATGTCATCACAGCCTTTTACCTGCAGACTGTCATCACAGTCTTTTACCTACAGACTGTCATCATGTCATCACAGCCTTTTATCTACAGACTGTCATCACAGCCTTTTACCTGCAGACTGTCATCACAGCCTTTTATCTGCAGACTGTCATCATGTCATCACAGCCTTTTACCTGCAGACTGTCATCATGTCATCACAGCCTTTTACCTGCAGACTGTCATCATGTCATCACAGCCTTTTACCTGCAGACTGTCATCACAGTCTTTTACCTACAGACTGTCATCATGTCATCACAGCCTTTTACCTACAGACTGTCATCATGTCATCACAGCCTTTTATCTGCAGACTGTCATCACAGCCTTTTACCTGCAGACTGTCATCACAGCCTTTTATCTGCAGACTGTCATCATGTCATCACAGCCTTTTACCTGCAGACTGTCATCATGTCATCACAGCCTTTTACCTGCAGACTGTCATCATGTCATCACAGCCTTTTACCTGCAGACTGTCATCACAGTCTTTTACCTACAGACTGTCATCATGTCATCACAGCCTTTTATCTACAGACTGTCATCACAGCCTTTTACCTGCAGACTGTCATCACAGCCTTTTATCTGCAGACTGTCATCATGTCATCACAGCCTTTTACCTGCAGACTGTCATCACAGTCTTTTACCTACAGACTGTCATCATGTCATCACAGCCTTTTACCTACAGACTGTCATCATGTCATCACAGCCTTTTACCTGCAGACTGTCATCACAGCCTTTTACCTGCAGACTGTCATCACAGCCTTTTACCTGCAGACTGTCATCATGTCATCACAGCCTTTTACCTGCAGACTGTCATCACAGTCTTTTACCTACAGACTGTCATCATGTCATCACAGCCTTTTATCTACAGACTGTCATCACAGCCTTTTACCTGCAGACTGTCATCACAGCCTTTTATCTGCAGACTGTCATCATGTCATCACAGCCTTTTACCTGCAGACTGTCATCATGTCATCACAGCCTTTTACCTGCAGACTGTCATCATGTCATCACAGCCTTTTACCTGCAGACTGTCATCACAGTCTTTTACCTACAGACTGTCATCATGTCATCACAGCCTTTTACCTACAGACTGTCATCATGTCATCACAGCCTTTTACCTGCAGACTGTCATCACAGCCTTTTACCTGCAGACTGTCATCACAGCCTTTTACCTGCAGACTGTCATCACAGCCTTTTACCTGCAGACTGTCATCACAGCCTTTTATCTACAGACTGTCATCACATCCTGTTATCTGTTGTTGGAGATTGCCAAGCCTTCCATAGGCCTACAAGGTACAAATACAAACCATAAAAGTTCCCGTCATGTCATGCTTTGTTTATTGGTTGTGTGGTGCATTGGCACAGAAACCTGTTGCTGGGGAAATTCTATGCATATATTTCATTATAAATATGGCATCAATGTTGGAAATCAGATTTTTCCCCTAGCTGATCATTGATCATAGTGTAATGAAACAAGCAGGAAGTGGGACTTCGTCTGTGGTGGTCGGCGAACCCTCAACCTTCAAAATTCAGCCTGTTTGAGGTTCTCGCCACAATCCAGGCCCCCTTCGTAAGAGACAGACAGTGGCCAATTTGTGAGGAAGATCAGAAACTGCCTGAGTTCAGGCCCCCTCTGTGGGAGGCTGAGAGTGGCCAATTTGTGAGGAAGATCAGAAACTGCCTGAGTTCAGGCCCCCTCTGTGGGAGGTCAAAAGTGGCCAATTTGTGAGGAAGATCAGAGTCTGGGAAGCACTGAAGCATTGTGCTTTTTATGAGTCAATGAAGGAAAAATGGGAGTTAAACAGGTGTGGCCTATAAAAAAGACTTGTTTGTTCTTTTGTTTGCGAGGTTAGACCTACCAGGTTATTTTTCATTGCCTGTAGCCTAAATGTGTGAAATGCTATTATACATTTGTTTGGCTGGCTCTCGAGAACCAGTCTGCTACAATTAGATTTGGCCTACATACAATTCACTATAGGTACTCAGAAACAATCTGTTTTTCATCATGAACTTCCCATATTCCCCCAGTAGCCAGGTACAAGAGGAGAGAAAAGGACCAGGCTGCATCTTTTAGTCAAAGGTTAAAGGTTAAATCAACAGTGAATTTCACTAGACTGTAATCATGTTTCCCCAGTGGGACAGCAGGGTTCCATAGGCCTGTTAAACCAGGCTACATCTTTTAGTCAAAGGTTAAAGGTTAAATCAACAGTGAATTTCACTAGACTGTAATCATGTTTCCCCAGTGGTACAGCAGGGCTCCATAGGCCTGTTAAACCAGGCTACATCTTTTAGTCAAAGGTTAAAGGTTAAATCAACAGTGAATTTCACTAGACTGTAATCATGTTTCCCCAGTGGGACAGCAGGGTTCCATAGGCCTGTTAAACCAGGCTACATCTTTTAGTCAAAGGTTAAAGGTTAAATCAACAGTGAATTTCACTAGACTGTAATCATGTTTCCCCAGTGGGACAGCAGGGCTCCATAGGCCTGTTAAACCAGGCTACATCTTTTAGTCAAAGGTTAAAGGTTAAATCAACAGTGAATTTCACTAGACTGTAATCATGTTTCCCCAGTGGGACAGCAGGGCTCCATAGGCCTGTTAAACCAGACTACATCAACAGAATAGTATGGTCACTATGGGAGAACATTATTACATTGTAATAAATACAACATGCAACCATTAGATTAATGAGTATATTTCTCCATTTGATATAATCATGTCTGATTATTTTCCCCTGTATTATATGCTTTTAAATAGCGCTTCAGGATTGAACAGGGAAGCCCAAAAATAACTTGCAATTGGTAGATTCTCTGGAAAATATTAAACCCTAGTTGGGTTTAGAGACATTAGTGTCTAGGAGACAGGGAGCGGGACTGAGGTTGGGTCTATAGACTAGTGTCTATAGGGGAGACAGGGAGCGGGACTGAGGTTGGGTCTATAGACTAGTGTCTATAGGGGAGACAGGGAGCGGGACTGAGGTTGGGTCTATAGACTAGTGTCTATAGGGGAGACAGGAAGCAGGACTGAGGTTGGGTCTATAGACTAGTGTCTATAGGGGAGACAGGGAGCGGGACTGAGGTTGGGTCTATAGACTAGTGTCTATAGGGGAGACAGGGAGCGGGACTGAGGTTGGGTCTATAGACTAGTGTCTATAGGGGAGACAGGGAGCGGGACTGAGGTTGGGTCTATAGACTAGTGTCTATAGGGGAGACAGGGAGCGGGACTGAGGTTGGGTCTATAGACTAGTGTCTATAGGGGAGACAGGGAGCGGGACTGAGGTTGGGTCTATAGACTAGTGTCTATAGGGGAGACAGGGAGCGGGACTGAGGTTGGGTCTATAGACTAGTGTCTATAGGGGAGACAGGGAGCGGGACTGAGGTTGGGTCTATAGACTAGTGTCTATAGGGGAGACAGGGAGCGGGACTGAGGTTGGGTCTATAGACTAGTGTCTATAGGGGAGACAGGGAGCGGACTGAGGTTGGGTCTATAGACTAGTGTCTATAGGGGAGACAGGGAGTGGGACTGAGGTTGGGTCTATAGACTAGTGTCTATAGGGGAGACAGGGAGCGGGACTGAGGTTGGGTCTATAGACTAGTGTCTATAGGGGAGACAGGGAGCGGCACTGAGGTTGGGTCTATAGACTAGTGTCTATAGGGGAGACAGGGAGCGGGACTGAGGTTGGGTCTATAGACTAGTGTCTATAGGGGAGACAGGGAGCGGGACTGAGGTTGGGTCTATAGACTAGTGTCTATAGGGGAGACAGGGAGCGGGACTGAGGTTGAGTCTATAGACTAGTATCTATAGGGGAGACAGGGAGCGGGACTGAGGTTGGGTCTATAGACTAGTGTCTATAGGGGAGACAGGAAGCGGGACTGAGGTTGGGTCTATAGACTAGTGTCTATAGGGGAGACAGGGAGCGGGACTGAGGTTGGGTCTATAGACTAGTGTCTATAGGGGAGACAGGGAGCGGGACTGAGGTTGGGTCTATAGACTAGTGTCTATAGGGGAGACAGGGAGCGGGACTGAGGTTGGGTCTATAGACTAGTGTCTATAGGGGAGACAGGGAGCGGGACTGAGGTTGGGTCTATAGACTAGTGTCTATAGGGGAGACAGGGAGCGGGACTGAGGTTGGGTCTATAGACTAGTGTCTATAGGGGAGACAGGGAGCGGGACTGAGGTTGGGTCTATAGACTAGTGTCTATAGGGGAGACAGGGAGCAGGACTGAGGTTGGGTCTATAGACTAGTGTCTATAGGGGAGACAGGGAGCGGGACTGAGGTTGGGTCTATAGACTAGTGTCTATAGGGGAGACAGGGAGCGGGACTGAGGTTGGGTCTATAGACTAGTGTCTAGAAGGAGACAGGGAGCGGGACTGAGGTTGGGTCTATAGACTAGTGTCTAGAAGGAGACAGGGAGCGGGACTGAGGTTGGGTCTATAGACTAGTGTCTAGAAGGAGACAGGGAGCGGGACTGAGGTTGGGTCTATAGACTAGTGTCTATAGGGGAGACAGGGAGCGGGACTGAGGTTGGGTCTATAGACTAGTGTCTATAGGGGAGACAGGGAGTGGGACTGAGGTTGGGTCTATAGACTAGTGTCTATAGGGGAGACAGGGAGCGGGACTGAGGTTGGGTCTATAGACTAGTGTCTATAGGGGAGACAGGGAGCGGGACTGAGGTTGGGTCTATAGACTAGTGTCTATAGGGGAGACAGGGAGCGGGACTGAGGTTGGGTCTATAGACTAGTGTCTAGTCGGAGACAGGGAGCGGGACTGAGGTTGGGTCTATAGACTAGTGTCTAGAAGGAGACAGGGAGCGGGACTGAGGTTGGGTCTATAGACTAGTGTCTAGAAGGAGACAGGGAGCGGGACTGAGGTTGGGTCTATAGACTAGTGTCTAGAAGGAGACAGGGAGCGGGACTGAGGTTGGGTCTATAGACTAGTGTCTAGAAGGAGACAGGGAGTGGGACTGAGGTTGGGTCTATAGACTAGTGTCTATAGGGGAGACAGGGAGCGGGACTGAGGTTGGGTCTATAGACTAGTGTCTATAGGGGAGACAGGGAGCGGGACTGAGGTTGGGTCTATAGACTAGTGTCTATAGGGGAGACAGGGAGCGGGACTGAGGTTGGGTCTATAGACTAGTGTCTATAGGGGAGACAGGGAGCGGGACTGAGGTTGGGTCTATAGACTAGTGTCTATAGGGGAGACAGGGAGCGGGACTGAGGTTGGGTCTATAGACTAGTGTCTATAGGGGAGACAGGGAGCGGGACTGAGGTTGGGTCTATAGACTAGTGTCTATAGGGGAGACAGGGAGCGGGACTGAGGTTGGGTCTATAGACTAGTGTCTATAGGGGAGACAGGGAGCGGGACTGAGGTTGGGTCTATAGACTAGTGTCTAGAAGGAGACAGGGAGCGGGACTGAGGTTGGGTCTATAGACTAGTGTCTATAGGGGAGACAGGGAGCGGGACTGAGGTTGGGTCTATAGACTAGTGTCTATAGGGGAGACAGGGAGCGGGACTGAGGTTGGGTCTATAGACTAGTGTCTATAGGGGAGACAGGGAGCGGGACTGAGGTTGGGTCTATAGACTAGTGTCTATAGGGGAGACAGGAAGCAGGACTGAGGTTGGGTCTATAGACTAGTGTCTATAGGGGAGACAGGGAGCGGGACTGAGGTTGGGTCTATAGACTAGTGCCTAGAAGGAGACAGGAAGCAGGACTGAGGTTGGGTCTATAGACTAGTGTCTAGAAGGAGACAGGGAGCGGGACTGAGGTTGGGTCTATAGACTAGTGTCTATAGGGGAGACAGGGAGCGGGACTGAGGTTGGGTCTATAGACTAGTGTCTATAGGGGAGACAGGAAGCAGGACTGAGGTTGGGTCTATAGACTAGTGCCTAGAAGGAGACAGGAAGCAGGACTGAGGTTGGGTCTATAGACTAGTGTCTAGAAGGAGACAGGGAGCGGGACTGAGGTTGGGTCTATAGACTAGTGTCTATAGGGGAGACAGGGAGCGGGACTGAGGTTGGGTCTATAGACTAGTGTCTATAGGGGAGACAGGGAGCGGGACTGAGGTTGGGTCTATAGACTAGTGTCTAGAAGGAGACAGGGAGCGGGACTGAGGTTGGGTCTATAGACTAGTGTCTATAGGGGAGACAGGGAGCGGGACTGAGGTTGGGTCTATAGACTAGTATATATTAGAGGTAGGGAGAGGGGCTGGGGGTTTCTACAGACTATAGTATATATTAGAGGCATGGAGAGGGGCTGAGGGTTTCTGCAGACTGTAGTGTCTAGTCGTAGACAGGGAGGTAGAGGGGCTGAGGGTTTCTGCAGACTGTAGTGTCTAGTAAGGGACAGGGAGAGGGGCTGAGGGTTTCTGCAGACTGTAGTGTCTAGTAAAGGACAGGGAGAGGGGCTGAGGGCTTCTACAGACTGTAGTGTCTAGTAAGGGACAGGGAGAGGGGCTGAGGGTTTCTACAGACTATAGTATATATTAGAGGCAGGGAGAGGGGCTGAGGGTTTCTACAGACTATAGTGTATATTAGAGAGAGGGAGAGGGGCTGGGGGTTTCTAGACTATAGTATATATTAGAGGCAGGGAGAGGGGCTGGGGGTTTCTAGACAATAGTATATATTAGAGGCAGGGAGAGGGGCTGGGGGTTTCTACAGACTATAGTATATATTAGAGGCAGGGAGAGGGGCTGGGGGTTTCTACAGACTATAGTATATATTAGAGGCAGGGAGAGGGGCTGGGGGTTTCTACAGACTATAGTATATATTAGAGGCAGGGAGAGGGGCTGAGGGTTTCTAGACTATAGTATATATTAGAGGCAGGGAGAGGGGCTGGGGGTTTCTAGACTATAGTATATATTAGAGGCAGGGAGAGGGGCTGGGGGTTTCTAGACTATATTATATATTAGAGGCAGGGAGAGGGGCTGGGGGTTTCTACAGACTATATTATATATTAGAGGCAGGGAGAGGGGCTGGGGGTTTCTAGACTATGGTATATATTAGAGGCAGGGAGAGGGGCTGAGGGTTTCTAGACTATAGTATATATTAGAGGCATGGAGAGGGGCTGGGGGTTTCTACAGACTATAGTATATATTAGAGGCAGGGAGAGGGGCTGGGGGTTTCTAGACTATAGTATATATTAGAGGCAGGGAGAGGGGCTGGGGGTTTCTAGACTAGTATATATTAGAGGCAGGGAGAGGGGCTGGGGGTTTCTAGACTATAGTATATATTAGAGGCAGGGAGAGGGGCTGGGGGTTTCTAGACTATAGTATATATTAGAGGCAGGGAGAGGGGCTGAGGGTTTCTACAGACTATAGTATATATTAGAGGAAGGGAGAGGGGCTGGTGGTTTCTACAGACTATAGTATATATTAGAGGCAGGGAGAGGGGCTGGGGGTTTCTACAGACTATAGTATATATTAGAGGCAGGGAGAGGGGCTGGGGGTTTCTACAGACTATAGTATATATTAGAGGCAGGGAGAGGGACTGGGGGTTTCTAGACTATAGTATATATTAGAGGCAGGGAGAGGGGCTGAGGGTTTCTAGACTATAGTATATATTAGAGGCATGGAGAGGGGCTGGGGGTTTCTACAGACTATAGTATATATTAGAGGCAGGGAGAGGGGCTGGGGGTTTCTAGACTATAGTATATATTAGAGGCAGGGAGAGGGGCTGAGGGTTTCTAGACTATAGTATATATTAGAGGCATGGAGAGGGGCTGGGGGTTTCTACAGACTATAGTATATATTAGAGGCAGGGAGAGGGGCTGGGGGTTTCTAGACTATAGTATATATTAGAGGCAGGGAGAGGGGCTGGGGGTTTCTAGACTATAGTATATATTAGAGGCAGGGAGAGGGGCTGAGGGTTTCTAGACTATAGTATATATTAGAGGCAGGGAGAGGGGCTGGGGGTTTCTAGACTATAGTATATATTAGAGGCATGGAGAGGGGCTTTGGGGTTTCTAGACTATAGTATATATTAGAGGCAGGGAGAGGGGCTGAGGGTTTCTACAGACTATAGTATATATTAGAGGCAGGGAGAGGGGCTGGTGGTTTCTACAGACTATAGTATATATTAGAGGCAGGGAGAGGGGCTGGGGGTTTCTACAGACTATAGTATATATTAGAGGCAGGGAGAGGGACTGGGGGTTTCTAGACTATAGTATATATTAGAGGCAGGGAGAGGGGCTGAGGGTTTCTAGACTATAGTATATATTAGAGGCATGGAGAGGGGCTGGGGGTTTCTACAGACTATAGTATATATTAGAGGCAGGGAGAGGGGCTGGGGGTTTCTAGACTATAGTATATATTAGAGGCAGGGAGAGGGGCTGAGGGTTTCTAGACTATAGTATATATTAGAGGCATGGAGAGGGGCTGGGGGTTTCTACAGACTATAGTATATATTAGAGGCAGGGAGAGGGGCTGGGGGTTTCTAGACTATAGTATATATTAGAGGCAGGGAGAGGGGCTGGGGGTTTCTAGACTATAGTATATATTAGAGGCAGGGAGAGGGGCTGGGGGTTTCTAGACTATATATTAGAGGCAGGGAGAGGGGCTGGGGGTTTCTACAGACTATAGTATATATTAGAGGCAGGGAGAGGGGCTGAGGGTTTCTAGACTATATATTAGAGGCAGTGAGAGGGGCTGAGGGTTTCTGTAGTATATATTAGAGGCAGGGATAGGGGCTGGGGGTTTCTAGACTATATATTAGAGGCAGGGAGAGGGGCTGGGGGTTTCTAGACTAGTTGTTGAAGCCAAACCCAGGAATTCATTATGTTCTATTAAAACTGTTTCCAGCGTTAGACAGAGATAATCTTGCTGTTGCACGGAGAGAGAGTCAACAGAAACCACTCTTGGATTCAATTTACACTTCATTGTGAACAAAACAAACTATTTTCAAAAAACACAAAATGCTTCCTTGGGAGAGAAGAAAAACCTGGAAATGATCTGAACATTTCACATCAAGGCAGGGATCCTAGGGCTCCTCGTCTGATTGGTTCGGTTGTTTGACAGCTGTATTGGCTCAGGGCCAGATGTCTTTGTTTCAGTTGAGTAATCACACACATAGTTGAACCTCGTCCAGCTTCTCTCTGGTTCTCTCTCTTCTCCCCCTCGTTTCTACATTCTGTGACCATAATGAACCACATCAGCCCTGTTTTCTCCATCAGCTCTGTCGTTCCCAAGAAAATACATTTTCCACTAGTAAGCTATATAGCTACTACATCAGATAAGGATAATACAGTAAGGTAGGCCTACGGCCCAAATGGCACCTTATTCCCTTTATAGTGCACAGGCTCTGGTCAAAAGTAGTGCACTACATAGGGAATAGAGGACCATTTAGGACAGTCTAAATTAGGACTGGAAGGAAAACAACAAACTGACGTGAGAAACAGAACGAGGATAGCCTGGTCCCAGGTCTGAAACAGAACGAGGATAGCCCGGTCCCAGGTCTGAAACAGAACGATGATAGCCCGGTCCCAGGTCTGAAACAGAACGAGGATAGCCTGGTCCCAGGTCTGAAACAGAACGAGGATAGCCTGGTCCCAGGTCTGAAACAGAACGAGGATAGCCCGGTCACAGGTCTGAAACAGAACGAGGATAGCCTGGTCCCAGGTCTGAAACAGAACGAGGATAGCCTGGTCCCAGGTCTGTAACAGAACGAGGATAGCCCGGTCACAGGTCTGAAACAGAACGAGGATAGCCTGGTCCCAGGTCTGAAACAGAACGAGGATAGCCCGGTCACAGGTCTGAAACAGAACGAGGATAGCCTGGTCCCAGGTCTGAAACAGAACGAGGATAGCCTGGTCCCAGGTCTGAAACAGAACGAGGAAAGCCTGGTCCCAGGTCTGTAACAGAACGAGGATAGCCTGGTCCCAGGTCTGAAACAGAACGAGGATAGCCTGGTCCCAGGTCTGAAACAGAACGAGGATAGCCCGGTCCCAGGTCTGAAACAGAACGAGGATTGCCCGGTCCCAGACCTGTTTGTGCTCTAACTCAATTGCTGTCAGTGTAAAACTAGAACCCAGACTAGAACTAGGAGGCCTTGGTTCAGAGATTGTGACCCTCAGATAGAGAGGCAGGAAGTCGTTACAGAACTGTTGGGTTAACATCACGATTCGTAACCAACGAGTGGGATTGAACAGCAGACATGTGAACACACACACCCTCTCTGATCAGAGCGTGTTTAACCGCTCCGTCTCTTCGGAGAGGAAGGCAGGAAGTGTTCCCTGTGTGATGTCACGCTGGGATTACGGCCCACCACCACCTCTCTGATAGATGATCTCTACATTAGGACATACAGATAAACCCTAACCCAACGGGTTACACGCATCATATACACTACAGTCCTCTCCTCCATCTCACACCCCCCTTATCATATCTCTCTGCTCAGGGCCAGTCCTGCTGTGTGGGTGAGAGGGGGAGATAATCCCTGCATACGTGCAGGACTGCAGAGAGAGAAAGTGAAGGGGTGAGGGAATTGGAGAGAGAGAGGGAGAATTATAGCGTAAGGGAGGGGGGGGGGAACTGAGTAAATTGGAGAGAGAGAGGGAGAATTATAGCGTAAGGGAGGGGGGGGGGGGGGGAACTGAGGGAATTGGAGAGAGAGAGGGAGAATTATAGCGTAAGGGAGGGGGGGGGGGGAACTGAGGGAATTGGAGAGAGAGAGGGAGAATTATAGCGTAAGGGAGGGGGGGGGGAACTGAGTGAATTGGAGAGAGAGAGGGAGAATTATAGCGTAAGGGAGGGGGGGGGGAACTGAGTGAATTGGGAGAGAGAGAGGGAGAATTATAGCGTAAGGGAGGGGGGGGGGGGGGGGGGAACTGAGTGAATTGGAGAGAGAGAGGGAGAATTATAGCGTAGGGGTGGGGAACTGAGTGAATTGGAGAGAGAGAGAGAATTATAGCGTAAGGGAGGGGGGGGGGACTGAGTGAATCAAAGAGAGAGAGGGAGAATTATAGCGTAAGGGAGGGGGGGGAACTGAGTGAATTGGAGAGAGAGAGGGAGAATTATAGCGTAAGGGGGGGGGGGGGGGGGGACTGAGTGAATCAAAGAGAAAGAGGGAGAATTATAGCGTAGGGGGGGGGACTGAGTGAATTGGAGAGAGAACGAAAGAGTGAATGAGAGAGGTAGAGAGATGGTGAATGAGCAGAGAGAAAAGTAGAGCAGGATAGTGTGATTTATGTTTCAGATTATTTCCTGTGGATTACAGAGTGATGCGTAGAGAAGCCGTCCCCAAGAGGAAGTCTCCAATTATGGAGATTTTCATTGTAGAGACACACCCAGCTCAGGAGTGTGTGTGTGTGTGTGTGTGTGGGGGTTTTAAAGGGAGTGTACCTTGGTGCTCTGAACACAGCGTGGGTGGATGTCAGTACAGAAAGACCTCTACCTCTAAATCCCCTGCATCCATCCATCCATCTGACTGACAGGCTGGGATGGTGCTGTACCCTGACAGACTGGGATGGTGCTGTACCCTGACAGGCTGGGATGGTGCTGTGCCCTGACAGACTGACAGGCTGGGATGGTGCTGTACCCTGACAGACTGGGATGGTGCTGTACCCTGACAGACTGGGATGGTGCTGTACCCTGACTGACTGACAGGCTGGGATGGTGCTGTACCCTGACAGGCTGGGATGGTGCTGTACCCTGACAGGCTGGGATGGTGCTGTACCCTGACAGACTGACAGGCTGGGATGGTGCTGTACCCTGACAGACTGACAGGCTGGGATGGTGCTGTACCCAGACTGACTGACAGGCTGGGATGGTGCTGTACCCTGACAGACTGGGATGGTGCTGTACCCTGACAGACTGACAGGCTGGGATGGTGCTGTACCCTGACTGACTGACAGGCTGGGATGGTGCTGTACCATGACAGGCTGGGATGGTGCTGTACCCTGACAGGCTGGGACTGACTGACAGACTGGGATGGTGCTGTTACCCTGACAGGCTGGGATGGTGCTGTACTCTGACTGACTGACAGGATGGAATGGTGCTGTATCCTGACAGGCTGGGATGGTGCTGTACCCTGACAGACTGACTGACTGGGATGGTGCTGTACCCTGACAGGCTGGGATTTTGCTGTACCCTCACAGACTGGGATGGCGCTGTACCCTGACAGTCTGGAATGGTGCTGGACACTGACAGGCTGGGATGGTGCTGTACCCTGACAGACTGGGATGGTGCTGTACCCTGACAGGCTGGGATGGTGCTGTACCCTGACAGGCTGGGATGGTGCTGTACCCTGACTGACTGGGATGGTGCTGTACCCTGACTGACTGGGATGGTGCTGTACCCTGACAGGCAGGGATGGTGCTGTACCCTGACTGACTGACCAGGCTGGGATGTTTCTGTACCCTGACTGACTGAGAGAGATAGAGCCCTCCGAAGAAGCAGAGATGTAGAAGGAGGCAGACAATTAAAAAACAAATCACCTTCTGCCCCATTCCTCCAGTCACATCACCTTCTGCCCCCACTCTCCACCTACAACATCTCTGCCCCCACTCTCCCCCTACAACATCTCTGCCCCCACTCTCCCCCCTACAACTCTCTGCCCCACTCTCCCCCTACAACATCTCTGCCCCACTCTCCCCCCTACAACATCTCTGGCCCCCACTCTCCCCCTACACCATCTCTTCCCCCACTCTCCCCCCTACAACATCTCTGCCCCCACTCTCCCCCCTACAACATCTCTGCCCCCACTCTCCCCTACAACATCTCTGCCCCCACTCTCCCCCTACAACATCTCTGCCCCCAACTCTCCCCCTACACCATCTCTTCCCCCACTCCTCCCCCCTATACCATCTTTGCCCCCACTCTCCCCACTACACCATCTCTTCCCCACTCTCCCCCCTACACCATCTCTGCCCCCACTCTCCCCCCTACACCATCTCTTCCCCCACTCTCCCCCTACACCATCTCTGCCCCCACTCTCCCCCCTACACCATCTCTGCCCCCACTCTACCCCCTACACCATCTCTGCCCCCCACTCTCCCCCTACAACATCTCTGCCCCCACTCTCCCCCTACAACATCTCTTCCCCCACTCTCCCCCCTACACCATCTCTGCCCCCACTCTACCCCCTACACCATCTCTGCCCCCACTCTCCCCCTACAACATCTCTGCCCCCCACTCTCCCCCTACAACATCTCTTCCCCCACTCTCCCCCCAGTCAACATGACCCAGGTGTTTTATGGAGTCAGTCAACATGACCCAGGTGTTTATGGAGTCAGTCAACACTGAACATGACCCAGGTGTTTTATGGAGCCAGTCAACACTGAACATGACCCAGGTGTTTTATGGAGTCAGTCAACATGACCCAGGTGTTTTATGGAGTCAGTCAACATGGCCCAGGTGTTTTATGGAGTCAGTCAACATGACCCAGGTGTTTTATGGAGTCAGTCAACATGACCCAGGTGTTTATGGAGTCAGTCAACATGACCCAGGTGATTTATGGAGTCAGTCAACATGACCCAGGTGTTTTATGGAGTCAGTCAACACTGAACATGACCCAGGTGTTTTATGGAGCCAGTCAACATGACCCAGGGGTTTTATGGAGCCAGTCAACACTGAACATGACCCAGGTGTTTTATGGAGCCAGTCAACATGACCCAGGTGTTTTATGGAGCCAGTCAACACTGAACATGACCCAGGTGTTTTATGGAGCCAGTCAACACTGAACATGACCCAGGTGTTTATGGAGCCAGTCAACACTGAACATAACCCAGGTGTTTTATGGAGTCAGTCAACACTGAACATGACCCAGGTGTTTTATGGAGCCAGTCAACACTGAACATGACCCAGGTGTTTTATGGAGCCAGTCAACACTGAACATGACCAAGGTGTTTTATGGAGTCAGTTAACACTGAACATGACCCAGGTGTTTTATGGTGGTCAGTCAACATGACCCAGGTGTTTTATGGAGCCAGTCAACACTGAACATGACCCAGGTGTTTTATGGAGCCAGTCAACACTGAACATGACCCAGGTGTTTTATGGAGCCAGTCAACACTGAACATGACCCAGGTGTTTTATGGAGTCAGTCAACATGACCCAGGTGTTTTATGGAGTCAGTCAATATGACCCAGGTGTTTATGGAGTCAGTCAACATGACCCAGGTGTTTTATGGAGTCAGTCAACACTGAACATGACCCAGGTGTTTTATGGAGTCAGTCAACATGACCCAGGTGTTTTATGGAGTCAGTCAACATGACCCAGGTGTTTTATGGAGTCAGTCAACACTGAACATGACCCAGGTGTTTTATGGAGTCAGTCAACATGACCCAGGTGTTTTATGGAGTCAGTCAACATGACCCAGGTGTTTATGGAGTCAGTCAACACTGAACATGACCCAGGTGTTTTATGGAGTCAGTCAACATGACCCAGGTGTTTTATGGAGCCAGTCAACATGACCCAGGGGTTTTATGGAGCCAGTCAACACTGAACATGACCCAGATGTTTTATGGAGTCAGTCAACATGACCCAGGTGTTTTATGGAGTCAGTCAACATGACCCAGGTGTTTTATGGAGTCAGTCAACATGACCCAGGTGTTTTATGGAGTCAGTCAACATGACCCAGGTGTTTTATGGAGTCAGTCAACATGACCCAGGTGTTTTATGGAGTCAGTCAACATGACCCAGGTGTTTTATGGAGTCAGTCAACATGACCCAGGTGTTTTATGGAGCCAGTCAACACTGAACATGACCCAGGTGTTTTATGGAGTCAGTCAACACTGAACATGACCCAGGTGTTTTATGGAGTCAGTCAACACTGAACATTGCCCAGGTGTTTATGGAGTCAGTCAACACTGAACATGACCCAGGTGTTTTATGGAGTCAGTCAACACTGAACATGACCCAGATGTTTTATGGAGCCAGTCAAAATGCCCCAGGTGTTTTATGGAGTCAGTCAACACTGAACATGACCCAGGTGTTTTATGGAGTCAGTCAACACTGAACATGACCCAGGTGTTTTATGGAGCCAGTCAACATGACCGAGGTGTTTTATGGAGTCAGTCAACACTGAACATGACCCAGGTGTTTTATGGAGCCAGTCAACATGACCCAGGTGTTTTATGGAGCCAGTCAACACTGAACATGACCCAGGTGTTTTATGGAGCCAGTCAACATGACCCAGGTGTTTTATGGAGCCAGTCAACATGACGCAGGTGTTTTATGGAATCAGTCAACACTGAACATGACCCAGGTGTTTTATGGAGCCAGTCAACACTGAACATGACCCAGGTGTTTATGGAGTCAGTCAACATGACCCAGGTGTTTTATGGAGTCAGTCAACACTGAACATGACCCAGGTGTTTTATGGAGTCAGTCAACATGACCCAGGTGTTTTATGGAGTCAGTCAACATGACCCAGGTGTTTTATGGAGTCAGTCAACACTGAACATGACCCAGGTGTTTTATGGAGCCAGTCAACATGACCCAGGTGTTTTATGGAGCCAGTCAACACTGAACATGACCCAGGTGTTTTATGGAGCCAGTCAACATGACCCAGGTGTTTTATGGAGCCAGTCAACATGACGCAGGTGTTTTATGGAATCAGTCAACACTGAACATGACCCAGGTGTTTATGGAGTCAGTCAACACTGAACATAACCCAGGTGTTTTATGGAGTCAGTCAACACTGAACATAACCCATGTGTTTTATGGAGTCAGTCAACACTGAACATGACCCAGGTGTTTTATGGAGCCAGTCAACACTGAACATGACCCAGGTGTTTTATGTAGTCAGTCAACACTGAACATGACTGAGGTGTTTTATGGAGTCAGTCAACACTGAACATGACCCAGGTGTTTTATGGAGCCAGTCAACATGACCCAGGTGTTTTATGGAGCCAGTCAACACTGAACATGACCCAGGTGTTTTATGTAGTCAGTCAACACTGAACATGACTGAGGTGTTTTATGGAGTCAGTCAACACTGAACATGACCCAGGTGTTTTATGGAGCCAGTCAACATGACCCAGGTGTTTATGGATCCAGTCAACACTGAACATGACCCAGGGGTTTTATGGAGTCGGTCAACACTGAACATGACCCAGGTGTTTTATGGAGCCAGTCAACACTGAACATGACCCAGGTGTTTTATGGAGTCAGTCAACACTGAACATGACCCAGGTGTTTTATGGAGCCAGTCAACACTGAACATGACCCAGGTGTTTTATGGAGTCAGTCAACATGACCCAGGTGTTTTATGGAGTCAGTCAACATGACCCAGGTGTTTATGGAGCCAGTCAACACTCAACATGACCCAGATGTTTTATGGAGTCAGTCAACATGACCCAGGTGTTTATGGAGTCAGTCAACACTGAACATGACCCAGGTGTTTTATGGAGCCAGTCAACACTGAACATGACCCAGGTGTTTTATGGAGTCAGTCAACATGACCCAGGTGTTTATGGAGCCAGTCAACATGACCCAGGTGTTTTATGGAGCCAGTCAACACTGAACATGACCCAGGTGTTTATGGAGCCAGTCAAGACTGAACATGACCCAGGTGTTTATGGAGTCAGTCAACACTGAACATGACCCAGGTGTTTTATGGAGCCAGTCAACACTGAACATGACCCAGGTGTTTTATGGAGTCAGTCAACATGACCCAGGTGTTTTATGGAGTCAGTCAACATGACCCAGGTGTTTATGGAGTCAGTCAACACTGAACATGACCCAGGTGTTTTATGGAGTCAGTCAACATGACCCAGGTGTTTATGGAGTCAGTCAACACTGAACATGACCCAGGTGTTTTATGGAGTCAGTCAACATGACCCAGGTGTTTATGGAGCCAGTCAACACTGAACATGACCCAGGGGTTTTATGGAGTCGGTCAACACTGAACATGACCCAGGTGTTTTATGGAGCCAGTCAACACTGAACATGACCCAGGTGTTTTATGGAGTCAGTCAACATGACCCAGGTGTTTTATGGAGTCAGTCAACACTGAACATGACCCAGGTGTTTTATGGAGTCAGTCAACATGACCCAGGTGTTTTATGGAGTCAGTCAACATGACCCAGGTGTTTATGGAGCCAGTCAACACTCAACATGACCCAGGTGTTTTATGGAGTCAGTCAACATGACCCAGGTGTTTATGGAGTCAGTCAACACTGAACATGACCCAGGTGTTTTATGGAGTCAGTCAACATGACCCAGGTGTTTATGGAGTCAGTCAACACTGAACATGACCCAGGTGTTTATGGAGACAGTCAACATGACCCAGGTGTTTTATGGAGCCAGTCAACACTGAACATGACCCAGGTGTTTTATGGAGCCAGTCAAGACTGAACATGACCCAGGTGTTTATGGAGTCAGTCAACACTGAACATGACCCAGGGGTTTTATGGAGTCAGTCAACACTGAACATGACCCAGGTGTTTTATGGAGCCAGTGAACACTGAACATGACCCAGGTGTTTTATGGAGTCAGTCAACATGACCCAGGTGTTTTATGGAGTCAGTCAACATGACCCAGGTGTTTATGGAGCCAGTCAACACTGAACATGACCCAGGTGTTTTATGGAGTCAGTCAACATGACCCAGGTGTTTATGGAGCCAGTCAACACTGAACATGACCCAGGGGTTTTATGGAGTCGGTCAACACTGAACATGACCCAGGTGTTTTATGGAGCCAGTCAACACTGAACATGACCCAGGTGTTTTATGGAGTCAGTCAACACTGAACATGACCCAGGTGTTTTATGGAGCCAGTCAACACTGAACATGACCCAGGTGTTTTATGGAGTCAGTCAACATGACCCAGCTGTTTTATGGAGTCAGTCAACACTGAACATGACCCAGGTGTTTTATGGAGCCAGTCAACACTGAACATGACCCAGGTGTTTTATGGAGCCAGTCAACACTGAACATGACCCAGGTGTTTTATGGAGTCAGTCAACACTGAACATGACCCAGGTGTTTTATGGAGCCAGTCAACACTGAACATGACCCAGGTGTTTTATGGAGCCAGTCAACATGACCCAGGTGTTTTATGGAGCCAGTCTATACTCCTGGGAGGTTAGTTATGAGGTCAGAATTCACTTTACACTGATAAACTCTTTCTATATGTAACATAGTGCTCTATATACTGGGAGGGAGGGAGGGAGAGAGGGAGAGAGAGAGACAATCATGTCTTTAGAGGAGGACAATAGTCTGTTCACCTGGTCTAGTTTGCTGACCTTAGCAGAGATCTGAAGATCTCTCTCTCTCTCTCTGTCTCTGTCTCTGTTGCCCCACTCCTCAGTAGTCTTAATGTACTGTAGTAAGTGATACAGGGTGTGGGTAGGGGCTCGGAAGGGGGGGAGCTCCTGAGGTTACCCAGCCTCTTGTTCTGAAGCAGGGCCATAGCAGAGAGGAGGAAGCTTACCCCTGGGAACTGGAAGAGAGTGAAACTGAGACAGTGTGAAAAGGGAGAGGGGGGAAGAGGAGGAAGAGGGGGAAGGAGAGAGAGGAGGAAGAGGGGGAAGAGGGGAAGAAGTGGTTGGGCTCCTCCATATCGGCTCTGCATTCTGTTGTTTTATCTTCAGGTGTTCCCAAACTGGGGAACACGCAATGCCGTCGGGGGTATGCCAAATAAAAATGTGATTCACATAAAAATAAAACACCAAGCTACTGTCCCCCTTACCAGGAAAACACCAAGCTACTGCCCCCCTTACCCAGGAAAACACCAAGCTACTGCCCCCCTTACCCAGGAAAACACCAAGCTACTGCCCCCCTTACCCAGGAAAACACCAAGCTACTGCCCCCCTTACCCAGGAAAACACCAAGCTACTGCCCCCCTTACCCAGGAAAACACCAAGCTACTGCCCCCCTTACCCAGGAAAACACCAAACTACTGTCCCCTTACCTGGGAAAACACCAAGCTACTGACCCCTTACCCAGGAAAACACCAAGCTACTGTCCCCTTACCCAGGAAAACACCAAACTACTGTCTCCTTACCTGGGAAAACACCAAGCTACTGTCCCCTTACCCAGGAAAACACCAAGCTACTGACCCCTTACCTGGGAAAACACCAAACTACTGTCCCCTTACCTGGGAAAACACCAAGCTACTGACCCCTTACCCAGGAAAGCACCAAGCTACTGTCCCCTTACCCAGGAAAACACCAAGCTACTGACCCCTTACCTGGGAAAGCACCAAGCTACTGTCCCCTTACCCAGGAAAGCACCAAGCTACTGTCCCCTTACCCAGGAAAACACCAAACTACTGTCCCCTTACCCAGGAAAACACCAAGCTACTGTCCCCTTACCCAGGAAAACACCAAGCTACTGTCCCCTTACCCAGGAAAACACCAAGCTACTGTCCCCTTACCCAGGAAAACACCAAGCTACTGTCCCCTTACCCAGGAAAGCACCAAGCTACTGTCCCTTACCTGGGAAAGCACCAAGCTACTGACCCTTACCTGGGAAAACACCAAGCTACTGTCCCCTTACCCAGGAAAACACCAAACTACTGTCCCCTTACCTGGGAAAACACCAAGCTACTGTCCCCTTACCCAGGAAAACACCGAACAACAGACAGGGACGTTGGACCATCGAAGAGGTGCAGATATGATGAGAACTACATTGATTTGGGGTTCACTGATATTGGGAGTAGTGCCTTTCCTCAGCCACAGTGTGTAATATGTGCAAAAGTACTATCTCACAACTCAATGAAACCTTCACTCTTGCAAAGACATTTAGAAACAAAACATGCCAATTTGAAAAATAAGCCACAGGAGTTTTTTGAGCGAGAATAAAGACTTTTGAGTAGTAAGACATGTATAAAAGCAACAGATACCATTAATAAGAAGGAGCTAGAAGCGTTTTATATGGTGAGCTACCGAGTGGGTGGGATAGGCAAGTCCCATACTATTGTGGAGGACTTCATTCTTTCTGTTGGCTGGGACAATACTGGGGGAAAAGGCCCCAAAACTATACAGACAATGGCTCCATCAAACACTGTTTCCCGACGCATCAGTGACATGGCAGGAGATGTTTTGAAACAATTACTGCTTCACACAACAGCCAGTGAATTATATGCATTACAGCTGGATGAGTCAACAGACACCTGGCTCAGCTCCTGGTATATGTCTGTTACAGCTGGATGAGTCAACAGGCCTGGCTCAGCTCCTGGTATATGTCTGTTACAGCTGGATGAGTCAACAGGCCTGGCTCAGCTCCTGGTATATGTCTGTTACAGCTGGATGAGTCAACAGACGTGGAGGGCCTGGCTCAGCTCCTGGTATATGTCTGTTACAGCTGGATGAGTCAACAGGCCTGGCACAGCTCCTGGTATATGTCTGTTACAGCTGGATGAGTCAACAGGCCTGGCTCAGCTCCTGGTATATGTCTGTTACAGCTGGATGAGTCAACAGGCCTGGCACAGCTCCTGGTATATGTCTGTTACAGCTGGATGAGTCAACAGACGTGGCAGGCCTGGCTCAGCTCCTGGTATATGTCTGTTACAGCTGGATGAGTCAACAGGCCTGGCTCAGCTCCTGGTATATGTCTGTTACAGCTGGATGAGTCAACAGGCCTGGCTCAGCTCCTGGTATATGTCTGTTACAGCTGGATGAGTCAACAGACGTGGCTCAGCTCCTGGTATATGTCTGTTACAGCTGGATGAGTCAACAGGCCTGGCTCAGCTCCTGGTATATGTCTGTTACAGCTGGATGAGTCAACAGGCCTGGCTCAGCTCCTGGTATATGTCTGTTACAGCTGGATGAGTCAACAGGCCTGGCTCAGCTCCTGGTATATGTCTGTTACAGCTGGATGAGTCAACAGGCCTGGGACAGCTCCTGGTATATGTCTGTTACAGCTGGATGAGTCAACAGGCCTGGCACAGCTCCTGGTATATGTCTGTTACAGCTGGATGAGTCAACAGACCTGACTCAGCTCCAGGTATATGTCTGTTACAGCTGGATGAGTCAACAGACGTGGTGGGCCTGGCACAGCTCCTGGTATATGTCTGTTACAGCTGGATGAGTCGAGGCTCTTGGGTAGACTGCAGCATCCACCGAGAGGCTTTTGGGTACACTGTAGAATCCACCGAGAGGCTCTTGGGTAGACTGCAGTATCCACCTAGAGGCTTTTGGGTACACTGTAGCATCCACCGAGAGGCTCTTGAGTAGACTGCAGCATCCACCGAGAGGCTCTTGGGTAGACTGCAGCATCCACCGAGAGGCTCTTGGGTAGACTGCAGCATCCACCCAGAGGCTCTTCGGTACACTGTAGCATCCACCGAGAGGCTCTTGGGTACACTGCAGCATCCACCGAGAGGCTCTTGGGTACACTGCAGCATCCACCCAGGCTCTTGGATACACTGCAGCATCCACCGAGAGGCTCTTGGATACACTGCAGCATCCACCGAGAGGCTCTTGGGTACACTGCAGCATCCACCGAGAGGCTCTTGGGTACACTGCAGCATCCACCGAGAGGCTCTTGGGTACACTGCAGCATCCCCCGAGAGGCTCTTGGGTACACTGCAGCATCCACTGAGAGGCTCTTGGGTACACTGCAGCATCCACTGAGAGGCTCTTGGGTACACTGCAGCATCCACCGAGAGGCTCTTGGGTACACTGCAGCATCCACTGAGAGGCTCTTGGGTACACTGCAGCATCCACCGAGAGGCTCTTGGGTACACTGCAGCATCCCCCGAGAGGCTCTTGGGTACACTGCAGCATCCACTGAGAGGCTCTTGCTGCCAAGGGCATGCCTGACAGCATGAAAAACATTTTGAAAAACATTTACATTACATGATGATGAGTTTCTCACAAGACTGGCCTCTCTGCCTGAATGATCTGAATCTAGGATTACAGGGACTCTCCGCAACTATATTCATTGTGCGGGACAAAATTGAGGCTATGATTAAGAAGTTGGAGCTCTTCTCTGTCTGGATTAACAAGGACAACACACAGGTCTTTCTATCATTGCATGATTTTTTGTGTGCAAATGAACTCAAGCTTATGGACAATGTCAAATGTGATATAGTGAAGCACCTGAGTGAGTTGGGTGCACAATTACCCAGGTAATTTCCTGAAACAGATGACACAACTGGATATGTTATCCCTTTTCATGCCCTGCCTCCAGTCCACTTACCGATATCTGAACAAGAGAGCCTCATCGAAATTGCAACAAGCGGTTCTGTGAAAATGTAATTTAATCAGAAGCCACTGCCAGATTTCTGGATTGGGCTGCGCTCAGAGTATCCTGCCTTGGCAAATCCTGCTGTTAAGACACTGATGCCCTTTATATTATTTGTGCCCTGGTCCTATAAGAGCTCTTTGTCACTTCCTACGAGCCGGGTTGTGACAAACTCATTCATATGTTTAATAAATGTATTGTATTGTGTGTGGCAGGCTTACAATGATGGCAAAAAACAACATTTGGGAGTATGCTGACCCTGGTGCTAGAGGGGGTACACAGCTGGAGGTTGAATAGAGGGGGTAGGCAGCTGGAGGTTGAATAGAGGGGGTAGAATAGAGGGGGTAGGCAGCTGGAGGTTGAATAGAGGGGGTAGGCAGCTGGAGGTTGAATAGAGGGGATAGGCAGCTGGAGGTTGAATAGAGGGGGTTGAATAGAGGGGTAGGCAGCTGGAGGTTGAATAGAGGGGGTACGCAGCTGGAGGTTGAATAGAGGGTAGGCAGCTGGAGGGTGAATAGAGGGGGTTGAATAGAGGGGGTAGGTAGCTGGAGGTTGAATAGAGGGGGTACGCAGCTGGAGGTTGAATAGAGGGGGTAGACAGCTGGAGGTTGAATAGAGGGGGTAGGCAGCTGGAGGTTGAATAGAGGGGGTAGGCAGCTGGAGGTTGAATAGAGGGGGTAGGCAGCTGGAGGTTGAATAGAGGGGGTTGAATAGAGGGGGTACGCAGCTGGAGGTCGAATAGAGGGGGTAGGCAGCTGGAGGTTGAATAGAGGGGGTAGGCAGCTGGAGGTTGAATAGAGGGGGTTGAATAGAGGGGGTACGCAGCTGAAGGTTGAATAGAGGGGGTTGAATAGAGGGGGTAGGCAGCTGGAGGTTGAATAGAGGGGGTAGACAGCTGGAGGTTGAATAGAGGGGGTATGCAACCGGAGGTTGAATAGAGGGGGTAGGCAGCTGGAGGTTGAATAGAGGGGGTAGGCAGCTTTTGGTTGAATAGAGGGGGTACGCAGCTGGAGGTTGAATAGAAGGGGTAGACAGCTGGAGGTTGAATAGAGGGGGTAGGCAGCTGGAGGTTGAATAGAAGGGGTAGACAGCTGGAGATTGAATAGAAGGGGTAGACAGCTGGAGGTTAAATTCAATGTTGACAGAATGCTATCCCAATGTTCTGTTTGATACCTTTTAATAAGGAATACATTAGGACAGTAGCAAGAGGTAGTGAGGACCTTCCTGTGGAGGACACACAGATATACAGTACTGATGCAGTACTGAGCAGATTGAACATGGTAATACTATTAGCTACACACAGAACTGCCACAGTTGTTGACTCTCGACCTGATTCTCGGAATGAGAGTGAGGAACAGTTTTTTAAATGAGAAAGACAGTGTGATAACAGCTAGGAATGTTCCTACTGTACAGCACCCTTCTAAATACAGACAGAAACCACCCAACAGATAGAAAACACTTTGTTTCCTTCAGCAGATTGATACAGTCAGTCGTTTTAATATAAAGATCATTTATGACGGATCCTCCTCTCGGTCCTAATGCTGGGGACAGATGTTGCTCTGATGACGTTCTCTGGTTAGTTGATGACGATCATTAGAATAAATATGATTAAATGGGATTATAGAGGAAGTTACCCCTCAGAACATCCACCCTACATAACACACTGGTTCATTACAACACAATAACACTCTGCTACACACCACACACACACACTCTGCCACACACACACACACACTCTGCTACACACCACACACACACACACACACACAATAACACTCTGCCACACACACACACACACACACACACACACACACACACACACACACACACACACACACACACACACACACACACACACACACTCTGCCACTTCACACAACACACACACACACACACACACTCTGCCACACACACTCTGCCACACACACACACACTCTGCCACACACACGCACACGCACACACACACACTCTGCCACTTCACACAACACAAACACACTCTGCCACACCACACACACACACTCTGCCACTCCACACCACTGCTCTCCTACACATCAGCCGGGTCCAGCGACTCCACCGCCGCTGACCTCAAGGCTCTACAGAGGGTGGTAACACCAGGTGTCACAGGAAGGCCAAGAAGATCAGTGACCTCATCCACCCGAGCCATGGTTCTCCCCACTTCCATCACTCAGACATGGGCAGTACAGGACGATCATGACTAAAACTAACAGAATGGCCAATAGTTTCTACCCTCAGATCATCAGGCTGCTGAATAGACACCACTAGTCAGCTGTTTCTACCCCCAGACCATCAGGCTGCTGAATAGACACCACTAGTCAGCTGTTTCTACCCCCAGACCATCAGGCTGCTGAATAGACACCACTAGTCAGCTGTTTCTACCATCAGACCATCAGGCTGCTGAATAGACACCACTAGTCAGCTGTTTCTACCATCAGACCATCAGGCTGCTGAATAGACACCACTAGTCAGCTGTTTCTACCATCAGGCTGCTGAATAGACACCACTAGTCAGCTGTTTCTACCCCCAGACCATCAGGCTGCTGAATAGACACCACTAGTCAGCTGTTTCTACCATCAGACCATCAGGCTGCTGAATAGACACCACTAGTCAGCTGTTTCTACCATCAGACCATCAGGCTGCTGAATAGACACCACTAGTCAGCTGTTTCTACCATCAGGCTGCTGAATAGACACCACTAGTCAGCTGTTTCTACCCCCAGACCATCAGGCTGCTGAATAGACACCACTAGTCAGCTGTTTCTACCATCAGGCTGCTGAATAGACACCACTAGTCAGCTGTTTCTACCATCAGGCTGCTGAATAGACACCACTAGTCAGCTGTTTCTACCATCAGACCATCAGGCTGTTGAATAGACGCCACTTGTCAGCTGTTTCTACCCCCAGACCATCAGGCTGTTGAATAGACACCACTAGTCAGCTGTTTCTACCATCAGACCATCAGGCTGCTGAATAGACACCACTAGTCAGCTGTTTTTACCATCAGACCATCATGTTTACCAATAAGTAGACCAGTGGAGGCTCCTCAGAACAGGAAGGGGAGGACCAAACTCCTCAGTGATTTTTATCTAGAAAGTAATGCTTTTTAGATTAAACTATACTAAGTAAAATCATGTCACCAAATAATTGATTAAAATACACTATTCTGCAATGACGGTCTACAGTAGCCTCAACAGCACTCTGTAGGGTAGCACCTGGTGTAGCCGGAGGACAGCTAGCTTCCATCCTCCTCTGGGTACATTGACTTTAATACAAACCCTAGGAGGCTCATGGTTCTCACCTCCTTCCATAGACTTACACAGTAATTATGACAACTTCCGAAGGACGTCCTCCAACCTATCAGAGCTCTTGCAGCATGAATTGACATGTTTTCTACCCAATCAAAGGATCAGAGAATGAATCTAGTACTGAAAGCATAAGCTACAGCTAGCTAGGACTGCAGTGCATAAAATGTGGTGAGTAGTTGGCTCAAAGAGAGAGAAAGAAAATAGTTGAACAGTTTTGAGCAAATTAATTTCTTCAAAAATGAAGGAGAATCTGGATTTTTTTTCCCTCCCCAATTTCATGATAACCAATCGCTGCAAGTCCCCTAAATCAAATCAAAGTGATTTGTCACGTGCGCCGAATACAACAGTGAAATAATTACTTACACTGGAGCACTGGTTACTTACAGGCACTAACCAATAGTGCGAAAAAGGTGTGTGCGTGTGCGTGTAAGTAAGGAAATAAAACAACAGTGAAAAGAAATGTGAAAATAAGAGTAGCAATGCAATATACAGACACCTGTTAGTCAGGCTGATTGAGGTAGAATGTACATGTCGTTAAAGTGATTATGCATATATGATGAACAGAGAGTAGCAATGCCATATACAGACACCTGTTAGTCAGGCTGATTGAGGTAGAATGTAAATGTAGATATGGTTAAAGTGACTATGCATATATGATGAACAGAGAGTAGCAATGCCATATACAGACACCTGTTAGTCAGGCTGATTGAGGTAGAATGTACATGTAGGTATGGTTAAAGTGACTATGCATATATGATGAACAGAGAGTAGCAATGCAATATACAGACACCTGTTAGTCAGGCTGATTGAGGTAGAATGTACATGTCGTTAAAGTGATTATGCATATATGATGAACAGAGAGTAGCAATGCAATATACAGACACCTGTTAGTCAGGCTGATTGAGGTAGAATGTACATGTCGTTAAAGTGATTATGCATATATGATGAACAAAGAGTAGCAGAAGCGTAAAAGAGAGGTTGGCGGGTGGTGGGACACAATGCAGATAGCCCGGTTAACCATTTGGTTACCTGTTCAGGAGTCTTATGGCTTGGGGGTAAAAACTGTTGAGAAGCCTTTTTGTCCTAGACTTGGCACTCCGGTACCTCCGGTTGTTATTCTGGCACCACCCGGCCAGGTTTCTGAGGCGGTGGAGGTGTAGATTACATCACATTCTGATGTAATAATGAGGATATCTATCATCCTAATGGAGGTGTAGATTACATCACATTCTGATGTAATAATGAGGACGTCTATCATCCTAATGGAGGTGTAGATTACATCACATTCTGATGTAATAATGAGGATGTCTATCATCCTAATGGAGGTGTAGATTACATCACATTCTGATGTAATAATGAGGATGTCTGTGATCCTAATGGAGGTGTAGATTACATCACATTCTGATGTAATAATGAGGACGTCTATGATCCTAATGGAGGTGTAGATTACATCACATTCCAGTGTTGCACTTGAAAACAAGGCTACATGGGATTTCTGAGAGGCCATCCAGTGGGCAATGTCCGCTTTAGGTCAACAATACGCAATACCAACACAGTCTCTCCTCAGGGATGTGTTGTGTCTCCACTCCACCACCAACACAGTCTCTCCTCAGGGATGTGTTGTGTCCCCACTCCACCAACAACACAGGGATGTGTTTTGTCCCCACTCCACCACCAACACAGTCTCTCCTCAGGGATGTGTTTTGTCCCCACTCCACCACCAACACAGTCTCTCCTCAGGGATGTGTTGTGTCCCCACTCCACCACCAACACAGTCTCTCCTCAGGGATGTGTTTTGTCTCCACTCCACCACCAACACAGGGATGTGTATTGTCCCCACTCCACCACCAACACAGTCTCTCCTCAGGGATGTGTTTTGTCCCCCACTCCACCACCAACACAGTCTCTCCTCAGGGAGGTGTTTTGTCCCCCACTCCAACACCAACACAGGGATGTGTTTTGTCCCCACTCCACCACCAACACAGGCTCTCCTCAGAGGTGTGTTTTGTCCCCCACTCCAACACAGGGATGTGTTTTGTCTCCACTCCACCACCAACACAGGGATGTGTTGTGTCTCCACTCCACCACCAACACAGTCTCTCCTCAGGGATGTGTTTTGTCTCCACTCCACCACCAACACAGTCTCTCCTCAGGGATGTGTTTTGTCCCCACTCCACCATCAACACAGTCTCTCCTCAGGGATGTGTTTTGTCCCCACTCCACCACCAACACAGTCTCTCCTCAGGGATGTGTTTTGTCCCCACTCCACCACCAACACAGTCTCTCCTCAGGGATGTGTTTTGTCCCCACTCCACCACCAACACAGTCTCTCCTCAGGGATGTGTTGTGTCTCCACTCCACCACCAACACAGGGATGTGTTTTGTCCCCACTCCAACACAGTCTCTCCTCAGGGATGTGTTGTGTCTCCACTCCACCACCAACACAGGGATGTGTTGTGTCTCCACTCCACCACCAACACAGTCTCTCCTCAGGGATGTGTTTTGTCCCCACTCCACCACCAACACAGGCTCTCCTCAGAGGTGTGTTTTGTCCCCCACTCCAACACAGGGATGTGTTTTGTCTCCACTCCACCACCAACACAGGGATGTGTTGTGTCTCCACTCCACCACCAACACAGTCTCTCCTCAGGGATGTGTTTTGTCTCCACTCCACCACCAACACAGTCTCTCCTCAGGGATGTGTTTTGTCCCCACTCCACCACCAACACAGTCTCTCCTCAGGGATGTGTTTTGTCCCCACTCCACCACCAACACAGTCTCTCCTCAGGGATGTGTTTTGTCCCCACTCCACCACCAACACAGTCTCTCCTCAGGGATGTGTTTTGTCCCCACTCCACCACCAACACAGTCTCTCCTCAGGGATGTGTTGTGTCTCCACTCCACCACCAACACAGGGATGTGTTTTGTCCCCACTCCACCACCAACACAGGCTCTCCTCAGGGATGTGTTGTGTCTCCACTCCACCACCAACACAGGGATGTGTTGTGGCTCCACTCCACCACCAACACAGTCTCTCCTCAGGGATGTGTTGTGTCTCCACTCCACCACCAACACAGGGATGTGTTTTGTCTCCACTCCACCACCAACACAGGGAGGTGTTTTGTCCCCACTCCACCACCAACACAGTCTCTCCCCAGGGATGTGTTTTGTCCCCCACTCCACCACCAACACAGTCTCTCCTCAGGGAGGTGTTTTGTCCCCCACTCCACCACCAACACAGTCTCTCCTCAGGGAGGTGTTTTGTCCCCACTCCTCCACCAACACAGTCTCTCCTCAGGGATGTGTTTTGTCCCCCACTCCACCACCAACACAGTCTCTCCTCAGGGAGGTGTTTTGTCCCCACTCCACCACCAACACAGTCTCTCCTCAGGGATGTGTTTTGTCCCCACTCCACCACCAACACAGTCTCTCCTCAGGGATGTGTTGTGTCTCCACTCCACCACCAACACAGTCTCTCCTCAGGGATGTGTTTTGTCCCCACTCCACCACCAACACAGGGATGTGTTTTGTCTCCACTCCACCACCAACACAGTCTCTCCTCAGGGAGGTGTTTTGTCCCCCACTCCACCACCAACACAGTCTCTCCTCAGGGATGTGTTTTGTCCCTCACTCCCCCACCAACACAGTCTCTCCTCAGGGATGTGTTTTGTCCCCCACTCCACCACCAACACAGTCTCTCCTCAGGGATGTGTTGTGTTCCCACTCCACCACCAACACAGGGATGTGTTTTGTCCTCACTCCACCACCAACACAGTCTCTTCTCAGGGATGTGTTTTGTCCTCACTCCACCACCAACACAGTCTCTTCTCAGCTCCCTAAACCTTAACCTTAACCCTAAACCTTAACCCTAAACTTTAACTGTAACCCTTAACCCTAAACATTAACCCTAAACCTTAACCCTTAACCTTAACCCTAAACCTTAACCCTAAACCTTAACCCTAAACCTTAAACCTTAACTGTAACCCTTAACACTAAACCTTAACTGTAAACCTTAACCCCAAACTGTAACCCTGAACCCTAAACCTTAACTGTAAACCTTAACCCTTACCTTAACCCTAAACCCTAAACCTTAATCGTAAACCTTAACCCTTACCTTAACCCTAAACCTTAACCCTAAACCTTAACCCTAAACTTAAACCTTAACCCTAAACCTTAATCGTAAACCTTAACACTAAACCTTAACTGTAAACCTTAACCCTAACCCTAAACCTTAACTGTAAACCTTAACCCTATACCTTAACTGTAAACCTTATCCCTGAACCGTAACCCTAAACTTTAACCTTGACCCTTACCTTAACCCTAAACCTTAACTGTAACCCTTAACCCTAAACCTTAACTGTAACCCTTAACCCTAAACCTTAACCCTAAACCTTAACCCTAAACCTTAAACCTTAACTGTAACTCTTAACACTAAAACGTAACTGTAAACCTTAACCCTTACATTAACCCTACACCTTAACCTTAACCATAAATCTTAACCCCAAACTGTAACCCTGAACCCTAAACCTTAACTGTAAACCTTAACCCTTACCTTAACGCTAAACCTTAACTCTAAACCTTAATCGTAAACCTTAACACTAAACCTTAACCCTTACCTTAACTCTAAAACTTAACTGTAAACCTTAACCCTTACCTTAACCCTAAACATTAACCCTAAACCTTAACCCTAAACCTAAACCTTAACCCTAAAGCTTAATCCTAAACCTTAACACTAAACCTTAACTGTAAACCTTAACCCTAACCCTAAACCTTAACTGTAAACCTTAACCCTGTACCTTAACTGTAAACCTTATCCCTGAACCGTAACCCTAAACTTTAACCTTAACCCTTACCTTAACCCTAAACCTTAACTGTAACCCTTAACCCTAAACCTTAACTGTAACCCTTAACCCTAAACCTTAACCCTAAACCTTAACCCTAAACCTTAACCCTAAACCTTAACCCTAAACCTTAACTCTAAACTTTAACTGTAAACCTTAACCCTAAACCTTAACCCTTAACCTCAACCCTAAACCTTAACCCTAAACCTTAACCCTAAACCTTAACCCTTAACCCTTACCTTAACCCTTACCTTAACCCTAAACCTTAACCCTAACCTTAACCCTAAACCTTAACCCTAAACCTTAACCCTAAACCTTAACCCTAAACCTTAACCCTAAACCTTAACTCTAAACTTTAACTGTAAACCTTAACCCTATACCTTAACTGTAAACCTTATCCCTGAACCGTAACTCTAAACTTTAACCTTAAACCTTAACCCTAAACCTTAACCTTAACCCTTACCTTAACCCTAAACCTTAACTGTAAACCTTAACCCTAAACCTTAACTGTAAACCTTAACTGTAACCCTTAACCCTAAACCTTAACTGTAAAGCTTAACCCTAAACCTTAACTGTAAAGCTTAACCCTAAACCGTAACTGTAAACCTTAACCCTAAACCTTAATCGTAAAGCTTAACCCTAAACCTTAACTGTAAACCTTAACCCTAAACCTTAACTGTAAACCTTAACCCTAAACCTTAACCCTAAACCTTAACTGTAAACCTTAACCCTAAACTTTAACCTTAAACCTTAACCCTAAACCTTAACCTTAACCCTAAACCTTAACCCTAAACTTGAACTGTAACCCTTAACCCTAAACCTTAACCCTAAACCTTAACCCTAAACCTTAACCCTAAACCTTAACCCTAAACCTTAAACCTTTACTGTAACCCTTAACACTAAACCTTAACTGTAAACCTTAACCCTTACATTAACCCTACACCTTAACCTTAACCATAAACCTTAACCCCATACTGTAACCCTTAACCCCAAATGTTAACTGTTAACCTTAACCGCAAACCTTAACTGTAAACCATAACCCCAAACCTTAACTGTAAACCCTAACCCTAAACCTTAACCCTAAACCTTAACCCTAAACCTTAACTGTAAACCTTAACCCTGAACTGTAACCCTAAACCTTAACGTTAAACCTTAACCCTAAACCTTAACCCTTACCTTAACCCTAAACCTTAACCCTAAACTTTAACTGTAAACCTTAACCCTACACCTTAAACCTTAACTGTAACCCTAAACCTTAACCCTTACCTTAAGCCTAAACCTTACCCCAAACTGTAACCCTGAACCCTAAACCTTACCCCTAACCCTGAACCCTAAACCTGAACCGCTCTGAATTAATGCCTGAACTGTTGAGTTGTTTCTGTTTGAACCTAAACCCTTAACCTTGTTGCCCTGCTAACAGGCCATAGAGCACAGCATACAGCAGTCCCTTAGAGTACAGCATACAGCAGTCCCTTAGAGCACAGCATACAGCAGTCCCTTAGAGCACAGCATACAGCAGTCCCTTAGAGCACAGCATACAGCAGTCCCTTAGAGCACAGCATACAGCAGTCCCTTAGAGCACAGCATACAGCAGTCCCTTAGAGCACAGCATACAGCAGTCCCTCAGAGCACAGCATACAGCAGTCCCTTAGAGCACAGCATACAGCAGTCCCTTAGAGCACAGCATACAGCAGTCCCTTAGAGCACAGCATACAGCAGTCCCTTAGAGCACAGCATACAGCAGTCCCATAGAGCACAGCATACAGCAGTCCCTTAGAGCACAGCATACAGCAGTCCCTTAGAGCACAGCATACAGCAGTCCCTTAGAGCACAGCATACAGCAGTCCCTTAGAGCACAGCATACAGCAGTCGCTTAGAGCACAGCATACAGCAGTCCCTTAGAGCACAGCATACAGCAGTCCCTTAGAGCACAGCATACAGCAGTCCCTTAGAGCACAGCATACAGCAGTCCCTTAGAGCACAGCATACAGCAGTCCCTTAGAGCACAGCATACAGCAGTCCCTTAGAGCACAGCATACAGCAGTCCCTTAGAGCACAGCATACAGCAGTCCCTTAGAGCACAGCATACTACCTAAACACACACACTGGCTGCCTGCTAACTAAACACACACACTGGCTGCCTGCTACCTAAACACACACACTGGCTGCCTGCTACCTAAACACACACACACACACACACACACACACACTGGCTGCCTGCTACCTAAACACACACACACACACACACACACACACACACACACTGGCTGCCTGCTACCTAAACACACACACACACACACACACACACACACACACACTGGCTGCCTGCTACCTAAACACACACACTGGCTGCTTGCTACCTAAACACACACACTGGCTGCCTGCTGCCTAAACACACACACAGGCTGCCTGCTACCTAAACACACACACAGGCTGCCTGCTACCTAAACACACACACTGGCTGCCTGCTCCCTAAACACACACACTGGCTGCCTGTTACCTAAACACACACACACACACTGGCTGCCTGCTACCTAAACACACACACACACACACTGGCTGCCTGCTACCTAAACACACACACTGGCTGCCTGTCACCTAAACACACACACACACACTGGCTGCCTGCTACCTAAACACACACACACACACTGGCTGCCTGCTACCTAAACACACACGCTGGCTGCCTGCTACCTAAACACACACACTGGCTGCCTGCTACCTAAACACACACACTGGCTGCCTGCTACCTAAACACACACACTGACTGCCTGCTACCTAAACACACACGCTGGCTGCCTGCTACCTAAACACACACACACACACTGGCTGCCTGCTACCTAAACACACACTGGCTGCCTGTTACATAAACACACACACTGGCTGCCTGCTACCTAAACACACACACACACACACACACACTGGCTGCCTGCTACCTAATCACACACACACACACACACACACACACACACACACACACACACACACACACACACACACACACACACACACACACACACACACACTGGCTGCCTGCTACCTAAACACACACACACACACACACACACACACACACACACACACACACTGGCTGCCTGCTACCTAAACACACACACTGGCTGCTTGCTACCTAAACACACACACTGGCTGCCTGCTGCCTAAACACACACACAGGCTGCCTGCTACCTAAACACACACACAGGCTGCCTGCTACCTAAACACACACACTGGCTGCCTGCTCCCTAAACACACACACTGGCTGCCTGTTACCTAAACACACACACACACACTGGCTGCCTGCTACCTAAACACACACACACACACACACTGGCTGCCTGCTACCTAAACACACACACTGGCTGCCTGTCACCTAAACACACACACACACACTGGCTGCCTGCTACCTAAACACACACACACACACTGGCTGCCTGCTACCTAAACACACACGCTGGCTGCCTGCTACCTAAACACACACACTGGCTGCCTGCTACCTAAACACACACACTGGCTGCCTGCTACCTAAACACACACACTGGCTGCCTGCTACCTAAACACACACACTGGCTGCCTGCTACCTAAACACACACACTGGCTGCCTGTTACCTAAACACACACACACATACACTGGCTGCCTGCTACCTAAACACACACACTGGCTGCCTGCTATCTAAACACACACACTGACTGCCTGCTACCTAAACACACACGCTGGCTGCCTGCTACCTAAACACACACACACACACTGGCTGCCTGCTACCTAAACACACACTGGCTGCCTGTTACATAAACACACACACTGGCTGCCTGCTACCTAAACACACACACTGGCTGCCTGCTACCTAAACACACACACACACACACAGGCTGCCTGCTAGCTAAACAAACACACTGGCTGCCTGTTACCTAAACACACACACACACACACACACACACTGGCTGCCTGCTACCTAAACACACACACTGGCTGCCTGCTAGCTAAACACACACACTGGCAGCCTGCTACCTAAACACACACACACACTGGCTGCCTGCTACCTAAACACACACACACACTGGCTGCCTGCTACCTAAACACACACACACACTGGCTGCCTGCTACCTAAACACACACACTGGCTGCCTGCTAGCTAAACACACACACTGGCTGCCTGCTAGCTAAACACACACACACACACTGGCTGCCTGCTAGCTAAACACACACACTGGCTGCCTGCTACCTAAACACACACACTGGCTGCCTGCTAGCTAAACACACACACACACTGGCTGCCTGCTAGCTAAACACACACACACACTGGCTGCCTGCTAGCTAAACACACACACTGGCTGCCTGCTACCTAAACACACACACACTGGCTGCCTGCTACCTAAACACACACACACACACACTGGCTGCCTGTTACCTAAACACACACACACACACACACACTGGCTGCCTGCTACCTAAACACACACACTGGCTGCCTGCTACCTAAACACACACACTGGCTGCCTGCTACCTAAACACACACACACACACTGGCTGCCTGCTACCTAAACACACACACTGTCTGCCTGCTACCTAAACACACATACACTGGCTGCCTGCTACCTAAACAGACACACTGGCTGCCTGCTATCTAAACACACACACTGACTGCCTGCTACCTAAACACACACGCTGGCTGCCTGCTACCTAAACACACACACACACACACTGGCTGCCTGCTACCTAAACACACACTGGCTGCCTGTTACATAAACACACACACTGGCTGCCTGCTACCTAAACACACACACTGGCTGCCTGCTACCTAAACACACACACACACAGGCTGCCTGCTAGCTAAACAAACACACTCGCTGCCTGTTACCTAAACACACACACACACACACACACTGGCTGCCTGCTACCTAAACACACACACTGGCTGCCTGCTAGCTAAACACACACACTGGCTGCCTGCTACCTAAACACACACACACACTGGCTGCCTGCTACCTAAACACACACACACACTGGCTGCCTGCTACCTAAACACACACACACACTGGCTGCCTGCTACCTAAACACACACACTGGCTGCCTGCTAGCTAAACACACACACTGGCTGCCTGCTAGCTAAACACACACACACACTGGCTGCCTGCTAGCTAAACACACACACTGGCTGCCTGCTACCTAAACACACACACTGGCTGCCTGTTACCTAAACACACACACTGGCTGCCTGTTACCTAAACACACACACACACTGGCTGCCTGTTACCTAAACACACACACTGGCTGCCTGCTACCTAAACACACACACACACACACACTGGCTGCCTGCTACCTAAACACACACACACACACACACACACACTGACTGGCTGCTACCTAAACACACACACTGGCAGCCTGCTACCTAAACACACACACACACACACACACACACACTGGCTGCCTGCTACCTAAACACACACACTGGCTGCCTGCTACCTAAACACACACACACACACACTGGCTGCCTGCTACCTAAACACACACACACACACACACACTGGCTGCCTGCTACCTAAACACACACACTGGCAGCCTGCTACCTAAACACACACACACACACACACTGGCTGCCTGCTACCTAAACACACACACTGGCTGCCTGCTACCTAAACACACACACACACTGGCTGCCTGCTACGTAAACACACACACACACTGGCTGCCTGTTACCTAAACACACACACACACTGGCTGCCTGTTACCTAAACACACACACAGGCGGCCTGTTTGCTGCTCGCTACATAAGTCCATAAGTACAGGTGTAATTCGGTAACAACGTCAACATCGATGCCTGGATCACAGTGTTGGTTATCCTGTCATTGACTCCCATCTGACCTGATCAATTCATCAGATGGCTGTAAAACCCCCTGATATGTTCCTCTGTCTGTTCAGACTATTGGAGTTGGAGTTGATCCCCAAGATATAGAAGTATATGGAGGGAAGCTGCAGGGTTTAAAGCGCTCACACAGACGGCCAGTTAGACTAGTTTGTTGAAAACAACATCACCTGCCTGCTGGAGAGCCTTTCTGTTGGAGACAAAAGAAGGATCAGAGCTTTGTGGTTTGTTGACACACAGTTACCAGGCTATCAGCTCTACTAGCAGGAATACTGACACAGTTACCAGGCTGTCAGCTCTACTAACAGGAATACTGACACACAGTTACCAGGCTATCAGCTCTACTAACAGTAATACTGACACAGTTACCAGGCTGTCAGCTCTACTAGCAGGAATACTGACACACAGTTACCAGGCTATCAGCTCTACTAACAGTAATACTGACACAGTTACCAGGCTGTCAGCTCTACTAGCAGGAATACTGACACACAGTTACCAGGCTATCATCTCTACTAGCAGGAATACTGACACAGTTACCAGGCTATCAGCTCTACTAACAGTAATACTGACACAGTTACCAGGCTATCAGCTCTACTAACAGGAATACTGACACAGTTACCAGGCTATCATCTCTACTAGCAGGAATACTGACACAGTTACCAGGCTATCAGCTCTACTAACAGTAATACTGACACAGTTACCAGCCTGTCAGCTCTACTAACAGGAATACTGTATGTCCCAGCTAAACCACATGAACAACAGGAATACTGACACAGTTACCAGGCTATCAGCTCTACTAGCAGGAATACTGACACAGTTACCAGGCTATCAGCTCTACTAGCAGGAATACTGACACAGTTACCAGGCTATCAGCTCTACTAACAGGAATACTGTATGTCCCAGCTAAACCACATGAACAACAGGAATACTGACACAGTTACCAGGCTATCAGCTCTACTAGCAGGAATACTGACAGTTACCAGCCTGTCAGCTCTACTAACAGGAATACTGACACAGTTACCAGGCTATCAGCTCTACTAACAGGAATACTGACACACAGTTACCAGGCTATCAGCTCTACTAACAGGAATACTGACACAGTTACCAGGCTATCAGCTCTACTAACAGGAATACTGTATGTCCCAGCTAAACCACATGAACAACAGGAGGGAAGCTTTTAGAAACACCAGCTGCTAAATAGGATCCCAGAAGGCATGAATCATTGAGTAACTATTCGTTTTACACATCAGACATGACTCTGCCGTTGTACTGTAGAATTTGTGAATGTTGTCTCTTGTATAATCAATTCTGTACATTAGTTTATAATCATAAATTGTCATTAACTGTAATTCCATTAGTTATGTTCCAACACTCCTCCACCTTGTGCCAATATCAGTTCTTTTTTAGTTTTGCTTCCAATAGTTTATATTTTTTTCTAAGAGACTGTCAGGTGGATTGGCTCTCTGCAGGATGTTGTATCTTCTCTAGGTAGGGGGCACTATTTTCACCTCCGGATGAAAAGCGTGCCCAAAATAAACTGCCTGCTACTCAGGCCCAGACGCTAGGATATGCATGTAATTGGTAGATTTGGATAGAAAACACTCTAAAGTTTCCAAAACTGTTAAAAATAATGTGTGTGAGTATAACAGAACTGATTTGGCAGGCGAAAACCTGAGAAAAATCCATCCAGGAAGTAGGATTTATTTTCATTTGTTATTTTTATTTTGAATGCCTTTAAATTGCACTTCCTATGCCTTCCACTAGATGTCAACAGTCTTTAGGAATTATTTCAGGCTTGTATTCTGAAAAATGAGGGAGTAAGACCTCTCTGAATGTGTGGACACTACAGTGTCCCAGAGCTATTTTATGCGTGAGACCCAAGCGCGCGCCTTTCTTGTTTACCTTTTATATTGACGACGTTAATTGTCCGGTTGAAATATTATCGATTATTTAGGCTAAAAACAACCTGAGGATTGATTATGAACATCGTTTGACATGTTTCTACGAACTTTACGGATACTATTTGGATTTTTCTTCTGCCTGTGACTGTGTTTGAGCCTGTGGATTACTGAAGAAAACGCGCAAACAAAACTGAGGTTTTTGGATATCAAGAGAGACTTTATCGAACAAAACAAACATTTATTGAGTAAATTAATGTCTTCTGAGTGCAACCATATGGAGATCATCAAAGGTAAGTGATTATTTTTCTCTCTATTTCTTCCTTGTGAAACTCTTCTACTTGGCTGGTTACTGTTTGTAATTATTGTTCTGCTGGGCGCTGTTCTCAGATAATCGCATGGTATGCTTTCACCGTAAAGCCTTTTTGAAATCTGACACCATTGTTGGATTAACAAGAAGTTCATCTTTAAACCGATGTATAACACTTGTAAGTTTCATTAATTTTTATAATGAGTATTTCTGTTTTTGAATTTGGCGCACTGCAATTTCACTGGATGTTGGCCAGGTGGGAAGCTAGCGTCCCAAGTACCCTAGTGAGGATATCTTACCTATCATATGAGTAATGTTTTCTGACTCAAATAAAATTCCCTCAACATTGCAGATGTCTAAAAGATTTCAGATCTAATTTTCTTGATATAAACTATAAGTTATGGGTGGAGGTGGAAAGATGCCTGTCAGAAGTTTACTTTTAATCCGTCTATCTGCATATTTCAAGATGGGGCATTTGGGGCGCGGTGAGATACCCAATGGGTTTCAAATGACTCTCCATCGTTAAGACAGTGGATGAATCAAATGACTCTCCATCGTTAAGACAGTGGATGAATCAAATGACTCTCCATCGTTAAGACAGTGGATGAATCAAATGACTCTCCATCGTTAAGACAGTGGATGAATCAAATGACTCTCCATTGTTAAGACAGTGGATGAATCAAATGACTCTCCATCGTTAAGACAGTGGATGAATCAAATCACCCTCCATCGTTAAGACAGTGGATGAATCAAATGACTCTCCATCGTTAAGACAGTGGATGAATCAAATGATCCCCCATCATTAAGACAGTGGATGAATCCAAATGATCCCCCATCGTTAAGACAGTGGATGAATCAAATGACCCTTCATCTTTAAGACAGTGGATGAATCAAATGATCCTCCATCGGTAAGACAGTGGATGAATCAAATGACTTTCCATCGTTAAAACAGTGGATGAATCAAAGGACTTTCCATCGTTAAGACAGTGGATGAATCAAATGATCCTCCATCGTTAAGACAGTGGATGAATCAAATGACTTTCCATCGTTAAGACAGTGGATGAATCCAAATGACTCTCCATCGTTAAGACAGTGGATGAATCAAATGATCCTCCATCGTTAAGACAGTGGATGAATCAAATGACTTTCCATCGTTAAGACAGTGGATGAATCCAAATGACTCTCCATCGTTAAGACAGTGGATGAATCAAATGACTTTCCATCGTTAAGACAGTGGATGAATCCAAAGACTCTTATTATCTAAATATGGAACAAAATTGGGCAATAGTACAATTTGAAGCCATATGGAAGGGGTACTCAAGAGCTATTTGAGAAGGTCTGTCACACAAATTTCCTTGATGGCAACAGTGCCATTGCCACCTCGCAACCCATGCTGATAAATCTAATTTAGCAGCATAGTAACAAACCCCCACCTAGCAACCCATGTGACCCCAAACTGTTCACACCCCTTTTGTTCGAGGAGAGAAAATTTTGCAATTTTAAAGACAATTTCCCACAATTCTACACATTTTTTTTTGCTGTTTTAAAGCTAATTTCCTGCAACTCTACGCATGCTTCCAAGTCTTATGTGTGTTTATATAATACCAGGTGTCGAAGACCAGGTGAGTAAAACATAAAAAACAGCAGTCCGTATTGACCCTGTTCTGGGTCCGGATCTGGTCCGCGGTCCACCAGTTGAGTATGGGGGCTAGATGGCATAAAATATTACAAACACTGGAGATATTCAAAGGATGAGGAAGGAGCTAAATGTGATTGTGAGACAGGCAGGATGGGTGGATATGTTGGGATCATGTGGGTCAGAGCAGGTGAGACAGGCAGGATGGGTGGATATGTTGGGAACATGTGGGTCAGAGCAGGTGAGACAGGCAGGATGGGTGGATTTGTTGGGAACATGTGGGTTACCTTTATTTAACCAGGTAGGCCAGTTGAGAACAAGTTCTCATTTACAATTGCGACCTGGCCAAGATAAAGCAAAGCAGTTCGACAGATAAAACGACACAGAGTTACACATGGAGTAAAAACAAACATACAGTCAATAATGCAGTATAAACAAGTCTATATACAATGTGAGCAAATGAGGTGAGAAGGGAGGTAAAGGCAAAAAAGGCCATGATGGCAAAGTAAATACAATATAGCAAGTAAAATACTGGAATGGTAGTTTTGCAATGGAAGAATGTGCAAAGTAGAAATAAAAATAAGGGGGTGCAAAGGAGCAAAATAAATAAATAAATTAAAATGAAATACAGTTGGGAAAGAGGTAGTTGTTTGGGCTAAATTATAGGTGGGCTATGTACAGGTGCAGTAATCTGTGAGCTGCTCTGACAGTTGGTGCTTAAAGCTAGTGAGGGAGATAAGTGTTTCCAGTTTCAGAGATTTTTGTAGTTCGTTCCAGTCATTGGCAGCAGAGAACTGGAAGGAGAGGCGGCCAAAGAAAGAATTGGTTTTGGGGGTGACTAGAGAGATATACCTGCTGGAGCGTGTGCTACAGGTGGGAGATGCTATGGTGACCAGCGAGCTGAGATAAGGGGGGACTTTACCTAGCAGGGTCTTGTAGATGACATGGAGCCAGTGGGTTTGGCGACGAGTATGAAGCGAGGGCCAGCCAACGAGAGCGTACAGGTCGCAATGGTGGGTAGTATATGTGGCTTTGGAGATAAAACGGATTGCACTGTGATAGACTGCATCCAATTTGTTGAGTAGGGTATTGGAGGCTATTTTGTAAATGACATCGCCAAAGTCGAGGATTGGTAGGATGGTCAGTTTTACAAGGGTATGTTTGGCAGCATGAGTGAAGGATGCTTTGTTGCGAAATAGGAAGCCAATTCTAGATTTAACTTTGGATTGGAGATGTTTGATATGGGTCTGGAAGGAGAGTTTACAGTCTAACCAGACACCTAAGTATTTGTAGTTGTCCACGTATTCTAAGTCAGAGCCGTCCAGAGTAGTGATGTTGGACAGGCGGGTAGGTGCAGGTAGCGATCGGTTGAAGAGCATGCATTTCGTTTTACTTGTATTTAAGAGCAATTGGAGGCCACGGAAGGAGAGTTGTATGGCATTGAAGCTTGCCTGGAGGGTTGTTAACACAGTGTCCAAAGAAGGGCCGGAAGTATACAGAATGGTGTCATCTGCGTAGAGGTGGATCAGGGACTCACCAGCAGCAAGAGCGACCTCATTGATGTATACAGAGAAGAGAGTCGGTCCAAGAATTGAACCCTGTGGCACCCCCATAGAGACTGCCAGAGGTCCGGACAGCAGACACTCCGATTTGACACACTGAACTCTATCAGAGAAGTAGTTGGTGAACCAGGCGAGGCAATCATTTGAGAAACCAAGGCTGTCGAGTCTGCCGATGAGGATATGGTGATTGACAGAGTCGAAAGCCTTGGCCATATGTTGGGAACATGTGGGTCAGAGAAGGTGAGACGGGCAGGATGGGTGGATATGTTGGGAACATGTGGGTCAGAGCAGGTGAGACAGGCAGGATGGGTGGATTTGTTGGGAACATGTGGGTCAGAGCAGGTGAGACAGGCAGGATGGGTGGATATGTTGGGAACATGTGGGTCAGAGCAGGTGAGACGGGCACGATGGGTGGATATGTTGGGAATATGTGGGTCAGAGCAGGTGAGACAGACAGGATGGGTGGATATGTTGGGAACATGTGGGTCAGAGCAGGTGAGACAGGCAGGATGGGTAGATATGTTGGGATCATGTGGGTCAGAGCAGGTGAGACGGGCAGGATAGGTGGATATGTTGGGAACATATGGGTCAGAGCAGGTGAGACGGGCAGGATGGGTGGATATGTTGGGATTCCTTTGACCCCATGGCTTGGTTTTTGCTCTGACATGCGCTGTCAACTGTGGGACCTTATATAGACAGGTGTGTGCCTTTCCAAATCATGTCCAATCAGTTGAATTTACCACAGGTGGTCTCCAATCAAGTTGTAGAAACATCTTAAGGATGATCAATTGAAACAGGATGCACCTGAGCTACATTTTTTGTCTGAAGGCAAGGGTCTGAATACTTATGTAAATGTGGTATTTCTGTTGTATATTTTGAATGAATTAGCCAAACATTCTAGAAACCTGTTTTCACTTTGTCATTATAGGGTTGTGTGTGTAGATTTATGAGATTGTTGTAAAATCCATGTTAAAATAAGAATAAGCCTGTAACGTAACATGTAGAAAAGTTGAAGGGGTCTGAATCCTTTCCGAAGGCACTGTATGTTTTTGTAAGAAAAGCAAAAATGATATCTTATAAAAAAGTATATTTGAACTTAATAAGCTTCCTGTTAAGGCCTGGTAGAGCCATAACAATTATAGGGTAATGTAGGAAATGTCACTAGACAAACCCAGCTGTGTCTATTGGTAGGGTAATGTAGGGAAATGTAACTTGCTGTGTATTGGTGGTAATGTAGAATAATGAAGGTAGACAAACTCAGCACATATGTCTTCAGGGTAATGTTGCTAAACAATGTGTTTAGGGTAATGTAATGGTAGTGTAGTAGTAGTTTAATCTCCTACACTCCATTCAGTGACCTGGGTTGGTCCTGGCTGGTCCTGATTGTTCCTGGTTAGTCGTGGTTGGTCCTGGCTGATCCTGATTGTTCCTGGTTAGTCGTTGTTGGTCCTGGCTCGTCCTGATTGTTCCTGGTTAGTCGTGGTTGGTCCTGACTGGAATTGCTTGGTCCTAACTGGTCCTGGTTGGTCCTGACTGATCCTGGTTGGTCCTGGTCATTCCTGGATGGTCCTGACTGGTCCTGGTTGGTCCTGGTTAGTATTGGTTGGTCCTGGTTGGTCCTGGTCAGTCCTGGTTGGTCCTGACTGGTCCTGGTTGGTCCTGGTCATTCCTGGTTGGTCCTGGTCATTCCTGGTTAGTCCTGGTTGGTCCTGACTGGTCCTGGTTGGTCCTGGTCATTCCTGGTTAGTCCTGGTTGGTCCTGGTGATTCCTGTTTGGTCCTGGTTGGTTCTGACTGCTCCTGGTTGGTCCTGGTTAGTCCTGGTTGGTCCTGGTTGGTTCTGGCTGACTGATAACTCATCAGAGGGGTAATGTCTCACCCTGTCATGCAACATTCCCTAACAGTCAGTCAGATTCAATTACAACGTAGCCTGCAACTGACTGACTGGCTGCATGGCTTCCTGACTGGTTGACTGACTGACTGTCTGGCTGGCTGCATGGCTGACTGGGTTGACTGGTTTACTGACTGACTGACTGTCTGTCTGACTGCCTGCCTGACTGGTTGCATGGCTGCCTGACTGGTTGACTGACTGACTGTCTGGCTGGCTGCATGGCTGACTGGGTTGACTGGTTGACTGACTGACTGACTGTCTGTCTGCCTGACTGGTTGCATGGCTGCCTGACTGGTTGACTGACTGACTGACTGGCTGGCTGGCTGGCTGGCTTGCTAGTTCATAGTGGATCCACTTAACGACAGGCTTAATGACCGTCATAAGTCAATGCTCTAACAACACTGACACTCAACCCCTTAACCACCCCATGAGGGCCCATAACAGCCCTGCCTCTACAGCCCTCATCTGGCATTGTCTCTGCTTAGCCAGGGACTGTTCAGTGGCCCAACATTCTTCTTCAGTTCTAAACACTTTCCCTGACTGACTAGTCAGCCTGCAGGGCATAAGGTTTGTCTTTAACAAAGGCCTCCATTCACACACAGAGAAGATGTGTCTTTAACAAAGGTCTCCAGTCACGCACAGAGAAGATGTGAGTCATAAATAACCTCTGAACTCTACTTCCAGGGTAGGAGTACTGGTCTGACTTTATATCCCAGTTTGAGTCATTAATAACCTCTGAACTCTACTTCCAGGTAGGAGTACTGGTCTGACTTTATATCACAGTTTGAGTCATAAATAACCTCTGAACTCTACTTTCAGGTAGGAGTACTGGTCTGACTTTATATCCCAGTTTGAGTCATTATTAACCTCTGAACTCTACTTCCAGGGTAGGAGTACTGGTCTGACTTTATATCCCAGTTTGAGTCATTAATAACCTCTGAACTCTACTTTCAGGAAGGACTATTGGAAAGCCTTTGTCCCAATTTGAGTCATTAAAAACCTCTGAACTCTACTATCAGGTAGGAATACGAGTCATTAATAACCTCTGAACTCTACTATCAGGTAGGACTATTGGAAAGCCTTTCTGTTCCAGTTTGAGTCATTAATAACCTCTGAACTCTACTTCCAGGTAGGACTATTGGAAAGCCTTTCTGTTCCAGTTTGAGTCATTAATAACCTCTGAACTCTACTTCCAGGTAGGACTATTGGAAAGCCTTTCTGTTCCAGTTTGAGTCATTAATAACCTTTGAACTATACTTCCAGGTAGGACTATTGGAAAGCCTTTCTGTTCCAGTTTGAGTCATTAATAACCTTTGAACTATACTTCCAGGTAGGACTATTGGAAAGCCTTTCTGTTTTTAGAAACACCGCTATTATATCTGTAGTACATCATCATCAATAAAAATACCAAAATGAACTGCTTATAGAGTTTCAATTACTCTTTTGCTGTCCCTCTCCTCACAATTCCTCTCCCTCCTCCTTACCACCATCCTCCTCCTCTGCCTTTCCTCTCCTCGTTCACGCTCCTCTCCTCCATTTCTCCCATTCCTCCAGCTTAGATGAATAATGTATTTCGGTACTCTTACTGCAGCCAGGCTCCTCGCACGTCCTGTCCAGTCCTGTCCTGTCAGACACATGAACACATGACTTCATTTGCTGAATCTTCAGAGTGGTTCAGACACAGTCCAACAGGGTTATATAGAGACATACTGTCTCAGAGTGGTTCAGACACAGTCCAACAGGGTTATATAGAGACATACTGTCTCAGAGCGGTTCAGACACAGTCCAACAGGGTTATATAGAGACATACTGTCTCAGAGTGGTTCAGACACAGTCCAACAGGGTTATATAGAGACATACTGTCTCAGAGCGGTTCAGACACAGTCCAACAGGGTTATATAGAGACATACTGTCTCAGAGTGGTTCAGACACAGTCCAACAGGGTTATATAGAGACATACTGTCTCAGAGCAGTTCAGACACAGTCCAACAGGGTTATATAGAGACATACTGTCTCAGAGCGGTTCAGACACAGTCCAACAGGGCTATATAGAGACATACTGTCTCAGAGCGGTTCAGACACAGTCCAACAGGGCTATATAGAGACATACTGTCTCAGAGCGGTTCAGACACAGTCCAACAGGGCTATATAGAGACATACTGTCTCAGAGCGGTTCAGACACAGTCCAACAGGGCTATATAGAGACACTTATTTATTTATTTACTTTTTATTTCACCTTTATTTAACCAGGTAGGCTAGTTGAGAACACCTTTATTTAACCAGGTAGGCTAGTAGAGAACAAGTTCTCATTTGCAACTGCGACCTGGCCAAGATAAAGCATAGTGTGAACAGACAACACAGAGTTACACATGGAGTAAACAATTAACAAGTCAATAACACAGTAGAAAACAAAGGGGGGGTCTATATACAATGTGTGCAAAAGGCATGAGGAGGTAGGCGAATAATTACAATTTTGCAAATTAACACTGGAGTGATAAATCATCTGATGGTCATGTACAGGTAGAGATATTGGTGTGCAAAAGAGCAGAAAAGTAAATAAATATAAACAGTATGGGGATGAGGTAGGTAAAATTGGGTGGGCTATTTACCGATAGACTATGTACAGCTGCAGCGATCGGTTAGCTGCTCAGATAGCAGATGTTTGAAGTTGGTGAGGGAAATAAAAGTCTCGAACTTCAGCGATTTTTGCAATTCGTTCCAGTCACAGGCAGCAGAGAACTGGAACGAAAGGCGGCCAAATGAGGTGTTGGCTTTAGGGATGATCAGTGAGATACACCTGCTGGAGCGCGTGCTATGGGTGGGTGTTGCCATCGTGACCAGTGAACTGAGATAAGGCGGAGCTTTACCTAGCATGGACTTGTAGATGACCTGGAGCCAGTGGGTCTGGCGACTAATATGTAGTGAGGGCCAGCCGACTAGAGCATACAAGTCGCAGTGGTGGGTGGTATAAGGTGCTTTAGTAACAAAACGGATGGCACTGTGATAGACTGCATCCAGTTTGCTGAGTAGAGTATTGGAAGCTATTTTGTAGATGACATCGCCGATGTCGAGGATCGGTAGGATAGTCAGTTTTACGAGGGTAAGATTGGCGGTGTGAGTGAAGGAGGCTTTGTTGCGGAATAGAAAGCCGACTCTAGATTTGATTTTAGATTGGAGATGTTTTATATGAGTCTGGAAGGAGAGTTTACAATCTAGCCAGACACCTAGGTACTTATAGATGTCCACATATTCTAGGTCGGAACCATCCAGGGTGATGCTAGTTGGGCGTGCGGGTGCAGGCAGCGAACGGTTGAAAAGCATGCATTTGGTTTTACTAGCGTTTAAGAGCAGTTGGAGGCCACGGAAGGAGTGTTGTATGGCGTTGAAGCTCGTTTGGAGGTTAGAGTGGTTCAGACACAGTCCAACAGGGTTATATAGAGACATAGTGTCGTCCTGAGAGTGGTTCGGAGCACATGGAGAGATATGAATTCAGACCTTAATCTACACAGAGAAATTCGAGACCAGCCAATTGCAGCCGAGCCTGTTAGAGATCAGCCAATTACAGCCGAGCCCATTAGAGACCAGCCAATTACAACCAAGCCCATTAGAGACTAGCCAATTACAGCCGAGCCCGTTAGAGACCAGCCGATTACAGCCGAACCCGTTAGAGGCCAGCCAATTACAGCCGAACCCGTTAGAGACTAGCCAATTACAGCCGAGCCCATTAGAGACCAGCCAATTACAACCAAGCCCGTTAGAGACCAGCCAATTACAGCCGAGCCCGTTAGAGACCAGCCAATTGCAGCCGAACCCGTTAGAGACCAGCCAATTACAGCCGAACCCGTTAGAGACCAGCCAATTACAGCCGAACCCGTTAGAGACCAGCCATGATAGTCACCCCCCAGCACTGAAAACACCCAGGTTCCACAACTGCACTGCTCCTCCATCATTGAGAGGGATACATTCACAGAGCTGGAGAGAGACATGGTGGAGCTCAGAGAGCTGGAGAGAGACATGGTGGAGCTCAGACAGCTGGAGAGAGACATGGTGGAGCTCAGACAGCTGGAGAGAGACATGGTGGAGCTCAGAGAGCTGGAGAGAGACATGGTGGAGCTCAGAGAGCTGGAGAGAGACATGGTGGAGCTCAGAGAGCCGGAGAGACATAGTGGAGCTCAGAGAGCTGGAGAGACATAGTGGAGCTCAGAGAGCTGGAGAGAGACATGGTGGAGCTCAGAGAGCTGGAGAGAGACATGGTGGAGCTCAGAGAGCTGGAGAGAGACATGGTGGAGCTCAGAGAGCCGGAGAGACATAGTGGAGCTCAGAGAGCTGGAGAGACATAGTGGAGCTCAGAGAGCTGGAGAGACATAGTGGAGCTCAGAGAGCTGGAGAGAGACATGGTGGAGCTCAGAGAGCTGGAGAGAGACATGGTGGAGCTCAGAGAGCTGGAGAGAGACATGGTGGAGCTCAGAGAGCTGGAGAGAGACATGGTGGAGCTCAGAGAGCTGGAGAGAGACATGGTGGAGCTCAGAGAGCTGGAGAGAGACATGGTGGAGCTTAGAGAGCTGGAGAGAGACATGGTGGAGCTCAGAGAGCTAGTCCACACCATACAAACAGAACAAACCCACAAAACAGACCAGCACATCAACACCCCCCCCCCCAACAAGACCCTGAAGGGCAGAAGGTGGAGATAGACGGCTGTCTGAGAGAGCTGGCTGCTCTACAGACTGAGGTGAGGGAACTTAAAGAGGCACACATGGCGTTCACAGTGGGGAGGGAGAGAGACCTAGACCTCAACCCAGAATCTCTGAGCGTTCACAGTCCGCCCACTGACACCCTTATCAGATCACAGCAAAATCACACTACTTGAACAGAGCTATGCTCAATCATGAGGCATCAAAGCCAAAGGTACTGAGTAATATTAAGAAATGCTATAGATGGAAGGAAAGTAGTGTGGAAATCTACCAAAAAACAACTAGGTAACAACAAATGCAATTCCTTCTAGACTATTTCCCGGACATTTGTTTCACTGTAATAGTGAAGGTGTAGACTTGGCATTGAGAAACAGAAAACCTGAGTCTACGCCTTCACTATGGTGAATCACTAAACCAATACAGAAGGAACAGCAGGGTAGCCTAGTGGTTAGAGCGTTGGACTAGTAACCGGAAGGTAGCCTAGTGGTTAGAGTATTGGACTAGTAACCAGCAGGTAGCTTAGTGGTTAGAGTGTTGGACTAGTAACCAGAAGGTAGCCTAGTGGTTAGAGCGTTGGACTAGTAACCGGAAGGTAGCCTAGTGGTTAGAGTGTTGGACTAGTAACCAGCAGGTAGCTTAGTGGTTAGAGTGTTGGACTAGTAACCAGAAGGTGGCCTAGTGGTTAGAGCGTTGGACTAGTAACCAGCAGGTAGCTTAGTGGTTAGAGTGTTGGACTAGTAACCAGCAGGTAGCCTAGTGGTTAGAGCGTTGGACTAGTAACCAGCAGGTAGCCTAGTGGTTAGAGCGTTGGACTAGTAACCGGAAGGTAGCCTAGTGGTTAGTGTTGGACTAGTAACCAGCAGGTAGCCTAGTGGTTAGAGCGTTGGACTAGTAACCGGAAGGTAGCCTAGTGGTTAGAGCGTTGGACTAGTAACCGGAAGGTAGCCTAGTGGTTAGAGCGTTGGACTAGTAACCAGCAGGGTAGCCTAGTGGTTAGAGCGTTGGACTAGTAACCAGCAGGGTAGCCTAGTGGTTAGAGCGTTGGACTAGTAACCGGAAGGTAGCCTAGTGGTTAGAGTGTTGGACTAGTAACCGGAAGGTAGCCTAGTGGTTAGAGTGTTGGACTAGTAACCAGCAGGTAGCCTAGTGGTTGGAGCGTTGGACTAGTAACCAGCAGGTAGCCTAGTGGTTAGAGCGTTGGACTAGTAACCAGCAGGTAGCCTAGTGGTTAGAGCGTTGGACTAGTAACCGGAAGGTAGCCTAGTGGTTAGAGCGTTGGACTAGTAACCAGCAGGTAGCCTAGTGGTTAGAGCGTTGGACTAGTAACCGGAAGGTAGCCTAGTGGTTAGAGCGTTGGACTAGTAACCAGCAGGTGGCCTAGTGGTTAGAGCGTTGGACTAGTAACCGGAAGGCTAAAGAAGGAACAGCAGGGTAGCCTAGTGGTTAGAGTGTTGGACTAGTAACCGGAAGGTAGCCTAGTGGTTAGAGTGTTGGACTAGTAACCAGCAGGTAGCCTAGTGGTTAGAGCGTTGGACTAGTAACCGGAAGGTAGCCTAGTGGTTAGAGCGTTGGACTAGTAACCGGAAGGTAGCCTAGTGGTTAGAGTGTTGGACTAGTAACCGGAAGGTGGCCTAGTGGTTAGAGCGTTGGACTGGTAACCGGAAGGTGGCCTTGTGGTTAGAGCGTTGGACTAGTAACCAGCAGGTAGCTTAGTGGTTAGAGCGTTGGACTGGTAACCGGAAGGTGGCCTAGTGGTTAGAGCGTTGGACTCGTAACCAGCAGGGTAGCCTAGTGGTTAGAGCGTTGGACTGGTAACCGGAAGGTGGCCTAGTGGTTAGGGCGTTGGACTGGTAACCAGCAGGGTAGCCTAGTGGTTAGAGCGTTGGACTAGTAACCAGCAGGTAGCCTAGTGGTTAGAGCGTTGGACTAGTAACCAGTAGGGTAGCCTAGTGGTTAGAGCGTTGGACTAGTAACCGGAAGGCTAAAGAAGGAACAGCAGGTCAGAAATCAGCTCAATGTATCTGAAGAATTCAAAGACTCTAATCACTTCTGGGAAACAAACGGCAACATGTAGAGGTATCTATCCTAACGAGAGAAGTGAATAAACCACTTCTACAATCTGATTGGCTCTATAACAAAGTACAAACAGCAAAAACATATACATGATGAAATACAAATCTTAGAATCAACTATTAAAGACCAGAACCCACTGGATTCCAGAACCCACTGGATTCCAGAACACACTGGATTCCAGAACACACTGGATCCTCCAATTACCTTGAATGAACTACAGGACAAAATACAAACCCTCCACCTCCAAAAGGCCTGTGGTGTTGATGGTGTCCTCAGTGAAATTATAAAATATACAGACCACAAATTCCAATTGGCTATACTAAAACTCTTTAACATCATTCTCAGCTCTGGCATAATCCCCAATATTTAGAACCAAGGACTGATCACCCCAATCCACAGAAGTGAAGAGAAATGTGACCCCAATAACTACCGTGGGATATGCGTCAACAGCCACCTTGGGAAAATCCTCTGCATTATCATTAACAGCAGACTCCTACATTTCCTCAGGGAAAACAATGTACTGATCATATTTCAATTTGTCTTTTTACCAAATGACTGTATGACAGACCACATATTCACCCTGCGCACCCTAATTGACAAACAAACAAACCAAAGCAAAGGCAAAGTGTTCTCATGCTTTGTTGATTTCAAAAAAGCGTTTGACTCAGTTTGGCCTGAGGGTCTGCTGTACAAATGGATGGAAAGTGGTGTTGGGGGAAAAACATACGGCATTATAAAACCCATGTACACAGACAACAAGTGTGCTGTTAAAATAGGCAAAAAAACACATTTCTTTCCAAAGTGCTGTGGGGTGAGACAGGGATGCAGCTTAAACTTCACCCTCTTCAACGTATATATAAATGAATTGGCGAGGGCACTAGAACAGTCTGCAGCACCCGGCCTCACCCTGCTAGAATTTGAGGTCAAATGTCTACTGTTTGCTGATGATCTGGTGCTTCTGTCCCCAACCAAGGAGGGCCTACAGCAGCACCTAGATCTTCTGTACAGATTCTGTCAGACCTGGGCCCTGACAGTAAATCTCAGTAAGACCAATATAATGGTGTTCCAAAAAAGGTCCAGTCGCCAGGACCACAAATACAAATTCCATCTTGACACCGTTGCCCTAGAGCACACAAACAATTATACATACCTCAGCCTAAACATCAGCGCCACAGGTAACTTCAACAAAGCTGTGAACGAGCTGAGAGACAAGGCAAGAAGGGCCCTCTATGTCATCAAAAGGAACGTAAAATTTGACATACCAATTAGGATCTGGCAAAAAAAATACTTGAATCAGTTATAGAACCCATTGCCCTATATGGTTGTGAGGTCTGGGGTCCGCTCACCAACCAAGAATTCACAAAATGGGACAAACACCAAATTGATACCAAAGAATATCCTCCGTGTACAACCTAAAACACCAAATAATGCATGCAGAGCAGAATTAGTCCGATACTCGCCAATTATAGGAATCCAGAAAAGAGCCGTTAATTTCTACAACCACCTAAAAGGAAGCCCTAAACAGAGAGTACAGAATACCTGGCCACTGTGACTGACCCTAAACAGAGAGTACACAGTGGCAGAATACCTGAGCACTGTGACTGACCCTAAACAGAGAGTACACAGTGGCAGACTACCTGACCACTGTGACTGGCCCTAAACAGAGAGTACACAGTGGCAGACTACCTGACCACTGTGACTGACCCTAAACAGAGCGTACACAGTGGCAGAATACCTGACCACTGTGACTGACCCTAAACAGAGAGTACACAGTGGCAGAATACCTGACCACTGTGACTGACCCTAAACAGAGAGTACACAGTGGCAGAATACCTGACCACTGTGACTGACCCTAAACAGAGAGTACACAGTGGCAGAATACCTGGCCACTGTGACTGACCCTAAACAGAGAGTACACAGTGGCAGAATACCTGACCACTGTGACTGACCCTAAACAGAGAGTACACAGTGGCAGAATACCTGGCCACTGTGACTGACCCTAAACAGAGAGTACACAGTGGCAGAATACCTGAGCACTGTGACTGACCCTAAACAGAGAGTACACAGTGGCAGACTACCTGACCACTGTGACTGGCCCTAAACAGAGAGTACACAGTGGCAGACTACCTGACCACTGTGACTGACCCTAAACAGAGCGTACACAGTGGCAGAATACCTGACCACTGTGACTGACCCTAAACAGAGAGTACACAGTGGCAGACTACCTGACCACTGTGACTGACCCAAAATGAAGAAAATATTTGCTATGTACAGACTTAGTCAGCAGAGCCTTGCTATTGAGAAAGGCCGCTGTAGACAGAACTGGCTCTCAAGAGAAGACAGGCTACATTATGTGCACACTGCCCACAAAATGAGGTGGAAACTGAGCTGCATGTCCTAACCTCCTATCAAATGTATGACCATATTAGAGACACATATTTCCCTCAGATTACATAGACCCACAAAGAATTTGAAAACTAATCCAATTTTGATAATCTCCCATATCTACTGGGTGAAATTCCACAGTGTGCCATCACAGCAGCAAGATTTGTGACCAGTTGCCACAAGAAAAGGGCAACCAGGGAAGAACAAACACCATTGTAAATACAACCCATATTTGTGTGTATTTATTTTCCCTATTTGTACTTCATTACAACACTTTGTATAGACAGAATAGGACATTTAAATGTATTTTATTTTAGAACTTCTGTGAGTGTAACGTTACTGTTAATTTTTTATTGTTTATTTCACTTCTGTATATTATTTACTTCACTTGCTTTGGTAATGTTAACATATGTTTCCCATGTCAATAAAGCCCTTGAATGTTTCTGTGTGTGCCGTGTGTGTTTGAGAGAGAGAGAGAGAGAGAGAGAGAGAGAGAGGGAGAGAGAGAGAGAGAGACAGAGAGAGAGAGCGAGAGAGAAAGAGAGGGAGAGAGAGAGAGACAGAGAGAGAGAGAGAGAGAGAGAGAGAGACAGAGACAGAGACAGAGAGAGAGACAGAGGAGAGAGAGACAGAGAGACAGAGAGAGAGAGAGACAGAGAGAGAGAGAGAGAGACAGAGAGAGAGAGAGAGAGAGAGAGAAGAGAGAGACAGAGAGAGAGAGAGACAGAGAGAGAGAGAGAGAGAGAGAGACAGAGAGAGAGACAGAGAGAGAGAGAGAGAGAGAGAGAGAGAGAGAGAGAGAGAGACAGAGAGACAGAGAGAGAGAGAGAGAGAGAGACAGAGAGACAGAGAGAGAGAGAGAGAGAGAGAGAGAGAGAGAGAGTTTTCCTCAGTTTTCTCCTCACCTCACTCTGTTTATTTATTTGAGCCAAGTAAACCTCCCCTCCTCTCCATTTCCTCCTTTCCCTCGTCTCTCCCTCGTATTCACCCTGTTTAGTTGTCTGTCTCGCTGGGCTAGTTGTTGTGAAGCTGTTTGTTGTGAGGCTTGTTGTTGTGAGGCTTGTTGTTGAGAGGTTGTTTGTTGTGAGTCTGTTTGTTGTGAGTCTGTTTGTTGTGAGTCTGTTTGTTGTGAGTCTGTTTGTTGTGAGGCTGTTTGTTGTGAGGCTGTTTGTTGTGAGGCTGTTTGTTGAGAGGCTGTTTGTTCTGAGTGGTTGTTGTGAGGCTGGTTGTTGTGAGGCTGTTTGTTGTGAAGATGGTTGTTGTGAGGCTGGCTGTTGTGAGGCTGTTTGTTGTGAGGCTGGCTGTTGTGAGGCTGTTTGTTCTGAGTGGTTGTTTTGAGGCTGGTTGTGGTGAGTCTCTTTGTTGTGAGGCTGGTTGTGGTGAGGCTGTTTGTTGTGAGGCTGTCTGTTGTGAGGCTGGTTGTTGTGTGGCTGGTTGTTGTGAGTCTCTTTGTTGTGAGGCTGGTTGTTGTGAGGCTGGTTGTTGTGAGGCTGGTTGTTGTGAGTCTGTTTGTTGTGAGGCTGGTTGTTGTGAGGCTGTTTGTTGTGAGGCTGTTTGTTGTGAGGCTGGTTGTTGTGTGGCTGGTTGTTGTGAGGCTGGTTGTTGTGTGGCTGGTTGTTGTGAGGCTGGTTGTTGTGAGGCTGGTTGTTGTGAGTATGTGTAACGGTTTTCTCGAGGTGAAGGAGAGGCGGACCAAAACGCAGTGAGGTGGTTATTCATGGTTCTTTAATGTAGACACTATACATGAATAAACTAACAAAACAAGAAATGTGAAAAAACCAAAACAGTCCTATCTGGTGCAAACACAGAGACAGGAACAATCACCCACAAACACACAGTGAAACCCAGGCTACCTAAACATGGTGCTGAGGGAACAAACACCAGGTCCATGGTGCTGAGGGAACAAACAGCAGGTCCATGGTGCTGAGGGAACAAACAGCAGGTCCATGGTGCTGAGGGAACAAACACCAGGTCCATGGTGCTGAGGGAACAAACAGCAGGTCCATGGTGCTCAGGGAACAAACAGCAGGTCCATGGTGCTGAGGGAACAAACACCAGGTCCATGGTGCTGAGGGAACAAACACCAGGTCCATGGTGCTGAGGGAACAAACACCAGGTCCATGGTGCTGAGGGAACAAACAGCAGGTCCATGGTGCTCAGGGAACAAACAGCAGGTCCATGGTGCTCAGGGAACAAACAGCAGGTCCATGGTGCTCAGGGAACAAACAGCAGGTCCATGGTGCTGAGGGAACAAACAGCAGGTCCATGGTGCTCAGGGAACAAACACCAGGTCCATGGTGCTGAGGGAACAAACAGCAGGTCCATGGTGCTGAGGGAACAGGGAACAAACAGCAGGTCCATGGTGCTGAGGGAACAGGGAACAAACAGCAGGTCCATGGTGCTGAGGGAACAGGGAACAAACACCAGGTCCATGGTGCTGAGGGAACAAACACCAGGTCCATGGTGCTGAGGGAACAAACAGCAGGTCCATGGTGCTGAGGGAACAGGGAATAAACAGCAGGTCCATGGTGCTGAGGGAACAAACAGCAGGTCCATGGTGCTGAGGGAACAGGGAACAAACAGCAGGTCCATGGTGCTGAGGGAACAAACAGCAGGTCCATGGTGCTGAGGGAACAAACAGCAGGTCCATGGTGCTGAGGGAACAAACAGCAGGTCCATGGTGCTGAGGGAACAAACAGCAGGTCCATGGTGCTGAGGGAACAGGGAACAAACAGCAGGTCCATGGTGCTGAGGGAACAGGGAACAAACAGCAGGTCCATGGTGCTGAGGGAACAGGGAACAAACAGCAGGTCCATGGTGCTGAGGGAACAAACAGCAGGTCCATGGTGCTGAGGGAACAAACAGCAGGTCCATGGTGCTGAGGGAACAGGGAATAAACAGCAGGTCCATGGTGCTGAGAAAATGGGTGTTTATAAAGTTATTTTATAAATTATTATAACCGTTGATATAACAGCATTGTTGAGCCCCAATTTATTTAAATAGTTATGTAACTTGTGAATGAATGATTCTTACCACTTGCTGGGATACTATAGTAAAACACTAGTAGTTTACTACATGTACTACGGGAGAGCACTGCCCAGGCCTGTTCTACTACATGTACTACAGTAGAGCACTGTTCAGGCCTGTTCTACTACATGTACTACGGTAGAGCACTGCTCAGGCCTGTTCTACTACATGTACTACGGTAGAGCACTGCCCAGGCCTGTTCTACTACATGTACTACGGTAGAGCGCTGCCCAGGCCTGTTCTACTACATGTACTACGGTAGAGCACTGTTCAGGCCTGTTCTACTACAGGTACTACAGTAGAGCACTGTTCAGGCCTGTTCTACTACATGTACTACGGTAGAGCACTGCCCAGGCCTGTTCTACTACATGTACTACGGTAGAGCACTGCCCAGGCCTGTTCTACTACATGTACTACGGTAGAGCACTGCCCAGGCCTGTTCTACTACATGTACTACGGTAGAGCACTGCCCAGGCCTGTTCTACTACAGGTACTACGGTAGAGCACTGTTCAGGCCTGTTCTACTACATGTACTACGGTAGAGCACTGTTCAGGCCTGTTCTACTACATGTACTACGGTAGAGCACTGCCCAGGCCTGTTCTACTACAGGTACTACGGTAGAGCACTGTTCAGGCCTGTTCTACTACATGTACTACGGTAGAGCGCTGCCCAGGCCTGTTCTACTACATGTACTACGGTAGAGCACTGTTCAGGCCTGTTCTACTACATGTACTACGGTAGAGCACTGTTCAGGCCTGTTCTACTACATGTACTACGGTAGAGCACTGTTCAGGCCTGTTCTACTACATGTACTACGGTAGAGCGCTGCCCAGGCCTGTTCTACTACATGTACTACGGTAGAGCACTGTTCAGGCCTGTTCTACTACATGTACTACGGTAGAGCACTGCTCAGGCCTGTTCTACTACATGTACTACGGTAGAGCGCTGCTCAGGCCTGTTCTACTACATGTACTACGGTAGAGCACTGCCCAGGCCTGTTCTACTACATGTACTACGGTAGAGCACTGTTCAGGCCTGTTCTACTACAGGTACTACAGTAGAGCGCTGCCCAGGCCTGTTCTACTACATGTACTACGGTAGAGCACTGTTCAGGCCTGTTCTACTACAGGTACTACAGTAGAGCGCTGCCCAGGCCTGTTCTACTACATGTACTACGGTAGAGCACTGCCCAGGCCTGTTCTACTACATGTACTACGGTAGAGCACTGCTCAGGCCTGTTCTACTACAGGTACTACAGTAGAGCGCTGCCCAGGCCTGTTCTACTACATGTACTACGGTAGAGCACTGTTCAGGCCTGTTCTACTACAGGTACTACAGTAGAGCGCTGCCCAGGCCTGTTCTACTACATGTACTACGGTAGAGCGCTGCTCAGGCCTGTTCTACTACATGTACTACGGTAGAGCACTGCCCAGGCCTGTTCTACTACATGTACTACGGTAGAGCACTGTTCAGGCCTGTTCTACTACAGGTACTACAGTAGAGCGCTGCCCAGGCCTGTTCTACTACATGTACTACGGTAGAGCACTGTTCAGGCCTGTTCTACTACAGGTACTACAGTAGAGCGCTGCCCAGGCCTGTTCTACTACATGTACTACGGTAGAGCACTGCCCAGGCCTGTTCTACTACATGTACTACGGTAGAGCACTGCTCAGGCCTGTTCTACTACATGTACTACGGTAGAGCACTGCCCAGGCCTGTTCTACTACATGTACTACGGTAGAGCGCTGTTCAGGCCTGTTCTACTACAGGTACTACAGTAGAGCGCTGCCCAGGCCTGTTCTACTACATGTACTACAGTAGAGCGCTGCCCAGGCCTGTTCTACTACATGTACTACGGTAGAGCGCTGTTCAGGCCTGTTCTACTACAGGTACTACAGTAGAGCGCTGCCCAGGCCTGTTCTACTACATGTACTACGGTAGAGCCATGCCCAGGCCTGTTCTACTACATGTACTACCGTAGAGCACTGTTCAGGCCTGTTCTACTACATGTCCTGTGTGAATCCAAGTGTGCGTTATCTAATTCTCTCCTTCTCTCTCTCGGAGGACCTGACCCCTAGGACCATGCCCCAGGACTACCTGACATGATGACTCCTTGCTGTCCCCAGTCCATCTGACCGTGCTGCTGCTCCAGTTTCAACTGTTCTGCCTTATTATTATACGACCATGCTGGTCATTTATGAACATTTGAACATCTTGGCCATGTTCTGTTATAATCTCCACCCGGCACAGCCAGAAGAGGACTGGCCACCCCACATAGCCTGGTTCCTCTCTAGGTTTCTTCCTAGGTTTTGGGCTTTCTAGAGAGTTTTTCCTAGCCACCGTGCTTCTACACCTGCATTGCTTGCTGTTTGGGGTTTAGGCTGGGTTTCTGTACAGCACTTTGAGATATCAGCTGATGTACGAAGGGCTATATAAATAAATTTGATTTGATGTACTATGGTAGAGCGCTGCATAGGCCTGTTCTACTACATGTACTACGGTAGAGCGCTGCTCAGGCCTGTTCTACTACATGTACTACGGTAGAGCGCTGCCCAGGCCTGTTCTACTACATGTACTACGGTAGAGCGCTGCTCAGGCCTGTTCTACTACATGTACTACGGTAGAGCGCTGCTCAGGCCTGTTCTACTACATGTACTACGGTAGAGCGCTGCTCAGGCCTGTTCTACTACATGTACTACGGTAGAGCGCTGCTCAGGCCTGCAGCCTGTAATCTTGCTGACCTCTGTCTCTTATGTTCCAGCCTTTCCACTGGCTGCTGTCCAGACCATAGAGATAGAGACAGGATGTAGATGGTTGTAACCCCTTTGAGCATGGACGTTGCCTTTCAGGGCTTCCAGCATTTTAAAGTAGTCAACTGGGTGAGGATTCCTATAGGTTGGGAGTGATCAGTCAATGATCAGAGCATTGTTTTCTTCTTCAAATTGGGTTGCTTACGATTTGGGAATGGCTTTAAGCTATATCACAGCCATCTAGTGGTTATGATAGAGCTAGCAAGAAAGGCATTTCCCTGCACTTGTGCATGTAACATTAAAACTTCGATTGGATTTGAAAACTGAACTTGAAACAATAAATGAATGACAAGATTTGGTTCAGGACTCAAGCACTGCAGGTGGCGGTACATCACCAGTATTAGCTTTATGTATTTAAAAAAAGACTACTTTAAAATGGAGATAGCGTCAATGGTGCTGCTCATGCTGTCACAGATGCCTTTATGGTAAAGATACAAAGATGAGTCCTCTATAAGGGATCGATGGCCATGCTGGCCTCTTCCTTCCCATCTTCCTCTCCTCTCCCTTCCTCTCTTCCTCTCCCTTCCTCTCTCCTCTCCCGTCCTCTCCCTTCCTCTCTCCTCTCCCTTCCTCTCTCCTCTCCTCTCCCTTCCTCTCTTCCTCTCCCTTCCTCTCTCCTCTCCCTTCCTCTCTCCTCTCCCTTCCTCTCCCTTCCTCTCTCCTCTCCCTTCCTCTCTCCTCTCCTCTCTTCCTCTCCCTTCCTCTCTCCTCTCCCTTCCTCTCTTCCTCTCCCTTCCTCTCTCCTCTCCCTTCCACTCTCCTCTCCCTTCCTCTCCCTTCCTCTCTCCTCTCCCTTCCTCTCACCTCTCCCTCTCGTCAACACTGATACATATTTGATGATGCTAGTTCAGACCACAGTGATATTTATGAGTGAATCAGGTTGACGCCTGGCAGAGGGCTGGGGAGAGGAGCTTAGGGGTAGAGAGAGGAGTGGGGTTTGGGGTTAGGGTGGGGGGGCTGGGTTATGAGGAGTGGGAAGGGGGGTTAGGGTAGGGTTGGGGATACTGGGAAGAAGAGTGGGAAGGGGAGGGTAGGGTGGGGCTGGGGGGGCAGGGTGAGAAGAGTGGGAAGGAAGGGTTAGGGTGGGGCTGGGGGGGCAGGGTGAGAAGAGTGGAAAGGGGAGGGTAGGGTGGGGCTGGGGGGCAGAGTGAGAAGAGTGGGAAGGGGGGGTTAGGGTGGGGCTGGGTGAGAAGAGTGGGAAGGGGGGGGTTAGGGTGGGGCTGGGGGGGCTGGGTGAGAAGAGTGGGAAGAGAGGGTAGGGTGGGGCTGGGGGGGCTGGGTGAGAAGAGTGGGAAGGGGGGGTTAGGGTGGGGCTGGGTGAGAAGAGTGGGAAGGGGGGGTTTAGGGTGGGGCTGGGGGGGCTGGGTGAGAAGAGTGGGAAGAGAGGGTAGGGTGGGGCTGGGGGGGCTGGGTGAGAAGAGTGGGAAGGGGAGGGTAGTGTGGGGCTGGGGGGGCAGGGTGAGAAGAGTGGGAAGGGGAGGGGAGGGTGGGGCTGGGGGGGCAGGGTGAAAAGAGTAGGAAGGGGAGGGTAGGGTGGGGCTGGGTGAGAAGAGTGGGAAGGGAGGGTTAGGGTGGGGCTGGGTGAGGAGAGTGGGCAGAGAGGGTTAGGGTTCAGTTGGGGCTGGAGAGAGAGAGGGAGAGGTGAGAGAAGAGAGGAGAGAAGGTTGGGGCTAGCAGAATGGACTTCTCTAGAGCATACATTTTTCAACATGTCTTCGAAGTGAGATGTTGAATGTAGTTATTACTGGAAGCTGCTGATTCTGGTCTGCTGACCTGACACACACACGCACACATACACACGCACGCACGCACACACACACACACACACACACACACACACACACACACACACACACACACACACACACACACACACACACACACACACACACACACACACACACAAACAAATAGACAACCAGTAGAGTCCAGATAGATACCAGTAGAGTCCAGATACATGCCAGTAGAGTCCTGATAGATACCAGTAGAGTCCTGATAGATACCAGTAGAGTCCTGATAGATACCAGCAGAGTCCTGATTGATACCAGCAGAGTCCAGATAGATGCCAGTAGAGTCCTGATAGATACCAGTAGAGTCCTGATAGATACCAGCAGAGTCCTGATAGATACCAGTAAAGTCCTGATAGATACCAGCAGAGTCCAGATAGATACCAGCAGAGTCCTGATAGATGCCAGTAGAGTCCTGATTGATACCAGTAGAGTCCTGATAGATACCAGCAGAGTCCTGATAGATACCAGTAGAGTCATGAGTGATACGAGTGGAGTCCTGGATGTTGGGGTTAGTGATAGCCCTGGATGTTAGGGTTAGTGATATCCCTGGATGTTAGGGTTAGTGATAGCCCTCGATGTTAGGGTTAGTGATAGCCCTGGATGTTAGGGTTAGTGATAGCCCTGGATGTTAGGGTTTGTGATAGCCCTGGATGTTAGGGTTAGTGATAGCCCTGGATGTTAGGGTTAGTGAGAGCCCTGGGTGTTAGGGTTAGTGATAGCCCTGGATGTTAGTGATAGCCCTGGATGTTAGGGTTAGTGATAGCCCTGGATGTTAGGGTTTGTGATAGCCCTCGATGTTGGGGTTAGTGATAGCCCTGGATGTTTGTGAGAACCCTGGATGTTAGGGTTTGTGATAGCCCTGGATGTTAGTGATAGCCCTGGATGTTAGGGTTAGTGATAGCCCTGGGTGTTAGGGTTAGTGATAGCCCTGGATGTTAGTGATAGCCCTGGATGTTAGGGTTAGTGATAGCCCTGGATGTTAGGGTTTGTGATAGCCCTGGATGTTAAGGTTAGTGATAGCCCTGGATGTTAGGGTTAGTGATAGCCCTGGATGTTAGGGTTAGTGATAGCCCTGAATGTTAGGGTTTGTGATAGCCCTGGATGTTAGGGTTAGTGAGAGCCCTGGATGTTAGGGTTAGTGATAGCCCTGGATGTTAGGGTTAGTGATCAAATCAAATCAAAATCAAATGAAATGTATTTATATAGCCCTTCGTACATCAGCTGATATCTCAAAGTGCTGTACAGAAACCCAGCCTAAAACCCCAAACAGCAAGCAATACAGGTGTAGAAGCACGGTGGCTAGGAAAAACTCCCTATAAAGGCCAATACCTAGGAAGAAACCTAGAGAGGAACCAGGCTATGTGGGGTGGCCAGTCCTCTTCTGGCTGTGCCGGGTGGAGATTATAACAGAACATGGCCAAGATGTTCAAATGTTCATAAATGACCAGCATGGTCGTATAATAATAAGGCAGAACAGTTGAAACTGGAGAAGCAGCACGGTCAGATGGACTGGGGACAGCAAGGAGTCATCATGTCAGGTAGTCCTGGGGCATGGTCCTAGGGCTCAGGTCCTCCGAGAGAGAGAAAGAAAGAGAGAATTAGAGAAAGCATATGTGGGGTGGCCAGTCCTCTTCTGGCTGTGCCGGGTGGAGATTATAACAGAACATGGCCAAGATGTTCAAATCAAATCAAATGTATTTATATAGCCCTTCGTACATCAGCTGATATCTCAAAGTGCTGTACAGAAACCCAGCCTAAAACCCCAAACAGCAAGCAATGCAGGTGTAGAAGCACGGTTCAAATGTTCATAAATGACCAGCATGTTCCAATAATAAGAAGGCAGAACAGTTGAAACTGGAGCAGCAGCACGGCCAGGTGGACTGGGGACAGCAAGGAGTCATCATGTCAGGTAATCCTGGGGCATGGTCCTAGGGCTCAGGTCCTCCGAGAGAGAGAAAGAAAGAGAGGAGAGAATTAGAGAACACACACTTAGATTCACACAGGACACCGAATAGGACAGGAGAAGTACTCCAGATATAACAAACTGACCCTAGCCCCCGACACATAAACTACTGCAGCATAAATACTGGAGGCTGAGACAGGAAGGGTCAGGAGACACTGTGGCCCCATCCGAGGACAGGGCCCAACATGAAGGATATAACCCCACCCACTTTGCCAAAGCACAACCACCAACTTACCATCCTGAGACAGGGCCGAGTATAGCCCACAAAGATCTCCGTCATGGCACAACCCAAGGGGGGGGCGCCAACCCAGACAGGATGATAGCCCTGGATGTTAGTTATAGCCCTGGATGTTAGTGATAGCCCTGGATGTTAGGGAGAGCCCTGGATGTTAGGGTTGTGGAGAGCCCTGGATGTTAGGGTTTGTGATAGCCCTGGATGTTAGGGTTGTGATAGCCCTGGATGTTAGGGTTTGTGATAGCCCTGGATGTTAGTTATAGCCCTGGATGTTAGGGTTTGTGATAGCCCTGGATTTTAGGGTTTGTAATAGCCCTGGATGTTAGGGTTAGTGAGAGCCCTGTATGTTAGGGTTAGTGAGAGCCCTGGATGTTAGGGTTAGTGATAGCCCTGGATGTTAGGGTTAGTGACAGCCCTGGATGTTAGGGTTAGTGACAGCCCTGGATGTTAGGGATAGCCCTGGATGTTAGGGTTAGTGAGAGCCCTGGATGTTAGGGATAGCCCTGGGTGTTAGGGATAGTGATAGCCCTGGATGTTAGGGTTAGTGAGAGCCCTGGATGTTAGGGTTAGTGATAGCCCTGGATGTTAGGGATAGCCCTGGATGTTAGGGTTAGTGAGAGCCCTGGATGTTAGGGTTAGTGAGAGCCCTGGATGTTAGGGTTAGTGAGAGCCCTGGATGTTAGGGTTAGTGATAGCCCTGGATGTTAGGGTTAGTGACAGCCCTGGATGTTAGGGTTAGTGATAGCCCTGGATGTTAGGGTTAGTGAGAGCCCTGGATGTTAGGGATAGCCCTGGATGTTAGGGTTAGTGAGAGCCCTGGATGTTAGGGTTAGTGAGAGCCCTGGATGTTAGGGTTAGTGAGAGCCCTGGATGTTAGGGTTAGTGAGAGCCCTGGATGTTAGGGTTAGTGATAGCCCTGGATGTTAGGGATAGCCCTGGATGTTAGGGTTAGTGAGAGCCCTGGATGTTAGGGATAGCCCTGGGTGTTAGGGATAGTGATAGCCCTGGATGTTAGGGTTAGTGAGAGCCCTGGATGTTAGGGTTAGTGATAGCCCTCGATGTTTGTGATAGGGAGAGCCTTACTGTATATACAGGAGTTAGGTATCGGTATCTGTCCTAGTCGATGTCCATAGCTCGGATGGGCAGGCGTCTGCCTCTCTAAAGCACATAGGCCAGCAGCCATCTGTCCGTCAGAGCTGCAGATTACGAATGCAACCAGAGAGAGAGAGAGAGAGAGCACTACTCTCTTCGCGAAAGCAGGACTGTAGTAGCACGCATAGGCGGTGCGCTTTAAAGTGGGAAGTTTCGAAAAGGATTCTGTATATATCAGCACCTCCATGTCGGCTCTGCTGGATATTTACACACCGATGCTATGGTTACCTTTATTACGGTAAGACACGTTTACAAAACAACTTTACTGGCTCAACTGATGTTGTTTTGATTTGTAACTCAGTCGCTGTGACACGACCGTGTCTTGAGTGACAGACCGAGCGGCGTGTTTCAAGGAGAAAGTGTAATTAAAACGAGGAAAACAACGAAAGAGTGAAATATGTTGTGAAGTTGGTAGCTACCGTTGCAGCTGATATAGTACAGGTTGTACTGTTGTAAAACTGTTCTAAAACCACATCTAAACGTCTGGTTTGGATACATGGAAGGGATTGAATTATAAATGATATATTTCCTTCAATAAGACAGTTGAATAATAGCCCAGTATTGTGTAGAATGTGTTTTGAGGCTCGGTAAAGGAAGCCCATCATATGGGTAGATCCAGTCGGAATGTGTAACGCTATGCGCTGAGCGCTGCCCCGGGGGTGAACAGAAAACCAGTACGGGCAAATTCACTCCTTACCTCCCCGGAATACACTCCTTCTATACCTCAGGTAGACAATAGACAGGGCTGGTCTGCGGCTCAGCTATTCCAACACGTAGCCTGCCATACACACATTATATATTATGTTCAACGGAAGAATGTGAAGTAGACTACTGTACATAGAGTGGATATGTTGTGGAATTCCTGGTCGCGCTTTAAATGAACTAAATCAAACATCCAACTTCCCTGACGCCCTCAGAGGGGAAATAAAGTCAGTATGGCTCTACAACTGAAACAATACAGCATAATGCGTTCAGCCTGTCAATCTGTCAGCGTGTCTGTCAGCTCAACAGTCTGTGTGCAGGAGAAAGTGAACATTATAATTTGAGCCAACGGGCACCCTGTCCCGGGAAACATTTGCGGCTGCGTGATGCGCAGCAGTTATTTGAATGTTATAATGTGGAATGATAAATCACTGCCCCAGAACCCTTAAAATGATGCTTTATTTTCCCCATCGGCTTCACTTTGGTGTGCCGATAGGTTGCCCTAAACACAGACAGAGATAGCAGACAATCCCTGAAATGGATAATCCCGCAAATCTGAGGAATAGATGGGATTGGCTATTGCCCTGGCTCGGGTGGTGGTGAAGTGTTAATAAGGGAGAGAGAAGCGGTTCCCTGGTAGTTTGGTCGGTCTGACCGGGCCTCCACCGCAGTGTCGGGGTGGTCCTGTGTCTGGTACAGCGCTGTAGGGATTCTACTACTATTCAGACTACAGACCTATGCCGCATCTGTCAAATACTGGATTTGATGCAGAGCGCATCTGATTTGAGGAGCACTGGGAATTAAGATGAGTGGTTCAACAGGGCAGAAAATGGCCACAGCATAGGCTACACCAGTACAGTACTGCACAGCCTGGCTCTGTGCTACAGGAACCTCACCACAGAGCCAGTAGCTGGTAGGCCTCGGCTACAACACCATGTCCACATTACTGTAGCCCACACCACGTCATAGTCAACTCAATCATGCTCTCCTCAAATGGTCACTTCCAATCTCTGTGAGAGTTTGTGTTGAAAAATAATTAGATTTACATGTGAAATTTCAATAACAAGTATCAATTCCACACAAAATATTGAAGGCCTAGATTCAATCAGATCAAGAGTTAACTAGCGATAGTAAACACTGGCATAGGGATATTTTGGTGGTGTTGAGGTTGGAGTTATCCAATTGGTTAGCAGCTGCTCTTGGGATCAAGCCACGCGCCCACACCCCTCCCACTCGCGTTAGAAAGTGTAGGCAGGCTATTTAAGCGATAAGGCCGATGACGTGTGGTATGTGGTCAACATAACACAATGCGGAGTCCCTGGACACAGCTCTTAGCCGTGGTATACTGACCATATACCACAAACCCCTGAGGTGCCTTATTGCTGTTATAAACTGGTAACTAGCATAATTAGACCAGTAAATAGTACGTTTTTTTTTATACCAATGGTATATGGTGTAATATACCACAGCTTTCAGCCAATCAGCATTCAGGGCTTGAACCAGCCAGTCTATAAATATAGATAATGACCCTCAATGGAAAAGTCCTGGAAGGAAATGATGACGATGTCTATGATCCTAATCAAATCAAAGTGTATTTGTCACGTGGGCCGAATACAACAGTGAAATGCTTACTTACACTGGAGCACTGGTTACTTACAGGCACTAACCAATAGTGCGGAAAAAGGTGTGTGCGTGCGTGTGTGTGTGTGTGTGTGTGTGTGTGTGTGTGTGTGTGTGTGTGTGTGTGTGTGTGTGTGTGTGTGTGTGTGTGTGTGTGTGTGTGTGTGTGTGCGTGTGTGTGCGTGTGCGTGCGCGTGCGCGTGTGTGTGTGTGTATGTGTGTAAGTAAGGAATAAAACAACAGTGAAAAGACATTTGAAAATAAGAGTAGCAATGATATATACAGACACCTGTTAGTCAGGCTGATTGAGGTAGTATGTACATGTAGGTATGGTTAAAGTGACTATGCATATATGATGAACAGAGAGTAGCAATGCCATATACAGACACCTGTTAGTCAGGCTGATTGAGGTAGTATGTACATGTAGGTATGGTTAAAGTGACTATGCATATATGATGAACAGAGAGTAGCAGAAGCGTAAAAGAGGGGTTAGCGGTTGGTGGGACACGATGCAGATAGCCTGGTTAGCCAATGTGCGGGAGCACTGGTTGGTCAGGCCAATTGAGGTAGTATGTACATGAATGTATAGTTAAAGTGACTATGCGTCTATGATAAACAGCGAGTAGCAGCAGTGTAAAAGATGGGTTGAGGGGGAACACAATGCAAATAGTCCGGGTAGCCATTTGGTTACCTGTTCAGGAGTCTTATGGCTTGGGGGTAAAAACTGTTGAGAAGCCTTTTTGTCCTAGACTTGGCACTCCGGTACCGCTTGCCATGCGTTAGCAGAGAGAACAGTCTATGACTGGGGTGGCTGGGATCTTTGACAATTTTTAGGGCCTTCCTCTGACACCGCCTGGTGTAGAGGTCCTGGATGGCATGCAGCTTTGCCCCAGTGATGTACTGGGCCGTACGCACTACCCTCTGAAGTGCCTTGCGGTCGGACACCGAGCAATTGCCAAATGCCGTACCAGGCAGTGATGCAACCGTTCAGGATGCTCTCGATGTTGCAGCTGTAGAACCTTTTGAGGATCTCAGGACCCAGGATGTGTTTTGTCTCCACTCCACCACCAACACAGGCTCTCCTCAGAGGTGTGTTTTGTCCCCACTCCACCACCAACACAGGGATGTGTTTTGTCTCCACTCCACCACCAACACAGTCTCTCCTCAGAGGTGTGTTTTGTCCCCACTCCATCACCAACACAGTCTCTCCTCAGAGGTGTGTTTTGTCCCCACTCCACCACCAACACAGGGATGTGTTTTGTCTCCACTCCACCACCAACACAGGGATGTGTTTTGTCTCCACTCCACCACCAACACAGTCTCTCCTCAGAGGTGTGTTTTGTCCCCACTCCACCACCAACACAGGGATGTGTTTTGTCTCCACTCCACCACCAACACAGTCTCTCCTCAGAGGTGTGTTTTGTCCCCACTCCACCACCAACACAGGCTCTCCTCAGAGGTGTGTTTTGTCTCCACTCCACCACCAACACAGGCTCTCCTCAGGGATGTGTTTTGTCCGCCACTCCACCACCAACACAGTCTCTCCTCAGGGATGTGTTGTGTCTCCACTCCACCACCAACACAGTCTCTCCTCAGGGATGTGTTGTGTCTCCACTCCACCACCAACACAGGCTCTTCTCAGGGATGTGTTTTGTCCCCCACTCCACCACCAACACAGGCTCTCCTCAGAGGTGTGTTTTGTCTCCACTCCACCACCAACACAGGGATGTGTTTTGTCCCCACTCCACCACCACCACAGTCTCTCCTCAGGGATGTGTTTAGTCTCCACTCCACCACCAACACAGGGATGTGTTTTGTCCCCACTCCACCACCACCACAGTCTCTCCTCAGGGATGTGTTTAGTCTCCACTCCACCACCAACACAGGGATGTGTTTTGTCCCCACTCCACCACCAACACAGTCTCTCCTCAGGGATGTGTTTAGTCTCCACTCCACCACCAACACAGGGATGTGTTTTGTCCCCACTCCACCACCAACACAGTCTCTCCTCAGGGATGTGTTGTGTCCCCACTCCACCACCAACACAGTCTCTCCTCAGGGATGTGTTCTGTCCCCCACTCCACCACCAACACAGTCTCTCCTCAGGGATGTGTTTTGTCTCCACTCCACCACCAACACAGGGATGTGTTTTGTCCCCACTCCACCACCAACACAGGGATGTGTTTTGTCTCCACTCCACCACCAACACAGTCTCTCCTCAGGGATGTGTTTTGTCTCCACTCCACCACCAACACAGTCTCTCCTCAGGGATGTGTTTTGTCCCCACTCCACCACCAACACAGGCTCTCCTCAGAGGTGTGTTTTGTCCCCACTCCACCACCAACACAGGGATGTGTTTTGTCCCCACTCCATCACCAACACAGTCTCTCCTCAGGGATGTGTTGTGTCCCCACTCCACCACCAACACAGTCTCTTCTCAGGGATGTGTTGTGTCCCCACTCCTGTACATCTTGTACACTAATAGTTGTACTAGTTCCCATCCTGACCGATACCTCGTTAAGTTCGCTGATGACACTGCCTTGATCAGCCTGTTGCATGATGACGAGGAACATCATGGCCCGGGGTCCTAGATGACTTTGTAGAGTGGTGTGAGGAATCACACTTGGTCCTCAAACCAACAAGACTAAAGAGATGTGCATAGACTTCAGGAAGCGTACAACACCTTCCTCTGCAACATCTATCAGAGGTAAGAACATAGAGATTGTAGAGGAATACACATACCTGGTTGTCCTCATGGAGTAAATATACAGACCTGATCTACAAAAAGAGTCAACAGAGACTGTACTTCCTCAAAAAGCTGGGATCTTTTAATGTAGACTGGACTATACTGACTGTGTTTTACAAATCTTTCGTTGAGAGTATTTTAACTTTTTGTATTGTTTGTTGGTTTGGCAATGCCACTGTCAGCCAGAGAAATATGCAGAGAAGGATTATCACCACAGCAGCAAGGTACTGGGAGTCCAACAGACAGGCCTGGATGAGATCTTTAAGGTCAGGGCTCTCCCCAAGGTACTTGGAGCCAAACAGACAGGCCTGGATGAGATCTTTAAGGTCAGGGCTCTCCCCAAGGTACTTGGAGCCAAACAGACAGACCTGGATGAGATCTTTAAGGTCAGGGCCCTCCCCAAGGTACTTGGAGTCAAACAGACAGGCCTGGATGAGATCTTTAAGGTCAAATAATTTTAGACCCAAGCCACCCTCTGTACCTGGACTTTGAACTACTCCATTCTGGGTGCAGGTATAGGACACCCCTCAGCAGGAAAAACACAAATAGACAATCATTTGTGCCAGGTGTGATATCCCTCCAATATAGCTCGGGCTAATGTTCCTATAGACTCAGTAAGGCCAGCAGGCTAATGTTCCTATAGACTCAGTAAGGCCAGCAGGCTAATGTTCCTATAGACTCAGTAAGGCCAGCAGGCTAATGTTCCTATCCACTCAGTAAGGCCAGCAGGCTAATGTTCCTATAGACTCAGTAAGGCCAGCAGGCTAATGTTCCTATAGACTCAGTAAGGCCAGCAGGCTAATGTTCCTATAGACTCAGTAAGGCCAGCAGGCTAATGTTCCTATAGACTCAGTAAGGCCAGCAGGCTAATGTTCCTATAGACTCAGTAAGGCCAGCAGGCTAATGTTCCTATAGACTCAGTAAGGCCAGCAGGCTAATGTTCCTATAGACTCAGTAAGGCCAGCAGGCTAATGTTCCTATAGACTCAGTAAGGCCAGCAGGCTAATGTTCCTATAGACTCAGTAAGGCCAGCAGGCTAATGTTCCTATAGACTCAGTAAGGCCAGCAGGCTAATGTTCCTATAGACTCAGTAAGGCCAGCAGGCTAATGTTCCTATAGACTCAGTAAGGCCAGCAGGCTAATGTTCCTATAGACTCAGTAAGGCCAGCAGGCTAATGTTCCTATAGACTCAGTAAGGCCAGCAGGCTAGTGTTCCTATAGACTCAGTAAGGCCAGCAGGCTAGTGTTCCTATAGACTCAGTAAGGCCAGCAGGCTAATGTTCCTATAGACTCAGTAAGGCCAGCAGGCTAATGTTCCTATAGACTCAGTAAGGCCAGCAGGCTAATGTTCCTATAGACTCAGTAAGGCCAGCAGGCTAATGTTCCTATAGACTCAGTAAGGCCAGCAGGCTAATGTTCCTATAGACTCAGTAAGGCCAGCAGGCTAATGTTCCTATAGACTCAGTAAGGCCAGCAGGCTAATGTTCCTATAGACTCAGTAAGGCCAGCAGGCTAATGTTCCTATAGACTCAGTAAGGCCAGCAGGCTAATGTTCCTATAGACTCAGTAAGGCCAGCAGGCTAATGTTCCTATAGACTCAGTAAGGCCAGCAGGCTAATGTTCCTATAGACTCAGTAAGGCCAGCAGGCTAATGTTCCTATAGACTCAGTAAGGCCAGCAGGCTAATGTTCCTATAGACTCAGTAAGGCCAGCAGGCTAATGTTCCTATAGACTCAGTAAGGCCAGCAGGCTAATGTTCCTATAGACTCAGTAAGGCCAGCAGGCTAATGTTCCTATAGACTCAGTAAGGCCAGCAGGCTAATGTTCCTATAGACTCAGTAAGGCCAGCAGGCTAATGTTCCTATAGACTCAGTAAGGCCAGCAGGCTAGTGTTCCTATAGACTCAGTAAGGCCAGCAGGCTAGTGTTCCTATAGACTCAGTAAGGCCAGCAGGCTAATGTTCCTATAGACTCAGTAAGGCCAGCAGGCTAATGTTCCTATAGACTCAGTAAGGCCAGCAGGCTAATGTTCCTATAGACTCAGTAAGGCCAGCAGGCTAATGTTCCTATAGACTCAGTAAGGCCAGCAGGCTAATGTTCCTATAGACTCAGTAAGGCCAGCAGGCTAATGTTCCTATAGACTCAGTAAGGCCAGCAGGCTAATGTTCCTATAGACTCAGTAAGGCCAGCAGGCTAATGTTCCTATAGACTCAGTAAGGCCAGCAGGCTAATGTTCCTATAGACTCAGTAAGGCCAGCAGGCTAATGTTCCTATAGACTCAGTAAGGCCAGCAGGCTAATGTTCCTATAGACTCAGTAAGGCCAGCAGGCTAATGTTCCTATAGACTCAGTAAGGCCAGCAGGCTAATGTTCCTATAGACTCAGTAAGGCCAGCAGGCTAATGTTCCTATAGACTCAGTAAGGCCAGCAGGCTAGTCTTTAAAAACATGTTTTTATTGGTATGTAACTGTTATGAAAGTTGTATTGTCAATTTAGTTTTGTATTTAAACTTTAAACGTGTACATGACAATGTAACAACATTTCCCCACGGGGACAATGGAGTCAGTCAGTAAGGATGCTTTAGGTATACGGCTGGGAGCTACTTGTGGATTTGACAGGTCTAAAGCAGTTTCCTCCACCTCAGAGACCGTCAAAACAACCCCTATGCGGATGTTGGCTAAGGCGGATCTGATTGAATCGAGCCCTAAGTTATCTTCAAATGGCAAAATGGAATTCAATTTACCAAACTATGTGACAGGAGGGGAACTTTGAAGAGAGGGTGGTATGTGTGTCAAACACAGCTCATGTGACCTACTGTACCAGAAACCATGAACCATAAGCTCTCTGTGAAGTTTACACTAACAACTTTATTTGTATTGCAGCAGTAGACTGACTGGCCTGGTCCCAGATCAGTTTGTATTGCAGCAGTAGACTGACTAGCCTGGTCCCAGATCAGTTTGTATTGTAGCAGTAGACTGACTGGCCTGGTCCCGGATCAGTTTGTATTGCAGCAGTAGACTGACTGGCCTGGTCCCAGATCAGTTTGTATTGTAGCAGTAGACTGACTAGCCTGGTCCCGGATCAGTTTGTATTGTAGCAGTAGACTGACTAGCCTGGTCCCGGATCAGTTTGTATTGTAGCAGTAGACTGACTAGCCTGGTCCCGGATCAGTTTGTATTGCAGCAGTAGACTGACTAGCCTGGTCCCGGATCAGTTTGTATTGTAGCAGTAGACTGACTAGCCTGGTCCCGGATCAGTTTGTATTGCAGCAGTAGACTGACTGGCCTGGTCCCGGATCAGTTTGTATTGCAGCAGTAGACTGACTAGCCTGGTCCCGGATCAGTTTGTATTGCAGCAGTAGACTGACTGGCCTGGTCCCGGATCAGTTTGTATTGCAGCAGTAGACTGACTAGCCTGGTCCCAGATCAGTTTGTATTGCAGCAGTAGACTGACTGGCCTGGTCCCAGATCAGTTTGTATTGCAGCAGTAGACTGACTAGCCTGGTCCCGGATCAGTTTGTATTGTAGCAGTAGACTGACTAGCCTGGTCCCGGATCAGTTTGTATTGTAGCAGTAGACTGACTGGCCTGGTCCTGGATCAGTTTGTATTGCAGCAGTAGACTGACTAGCCTGGTCCCGGATCAGTTTGTATTGCAGCAGTAGACTGACTAGCCTGGTCCCGGATCAGTTTGTATTGCAGCAGTAGACTGACTGGCCTGGTCCCGGATCAGTTTGTATTGCAGCAGTAGACTGACTAGCCTGGTCCCAGATCAGTTTGTATTGCAGCAGTAGACTGACTAGCCTGGTCCCGGATCAGTTTGTATTGTAGCAGTAGACTGACTGGCCTGGTCCCGGATCAGTTTGTATTGTAGCAGTAGACTGACTAGCCTGGTCCCGGATCAGTTTGTATTGCAGCAGTAGACTGACTGGCCTGGTCCCGGATCAGTTTGTATTGCAGCAGTAGACTGACTAGCCTGGTCCCGGATCAGTTTGTATTGCAGCAGTAGACTGACTAGCCTGGTCCCGGATCAGTTTGTATTGCAGCAGTAGACTGACTGGCCTGGTCCCGGATCAGTTTGTATTGCAGCAGTAGACTGACTAGCCTGGTCCCGGATCAGTTTGTATTGCAGCAGTAGACTGACTGGCCTGGTCCCGGATCAGTTTGTATTGCAGCAGTAGACTGACTGGCCTGGTCCCAGATCAGTTTGTATTGCAGCAGTAGACTGACTGGCCTGGTCCCGGATCAGTTTGTATTGCAGCAGTAGACTGACTAGCCTGGTCCCGGATCAGTTTGTATTGCAGCAGTAGACTGACTGGCCTGGTCCTGGATCAGTTTGTATTGTAGCAGTAGACTGACTGGCCTGGTCCCAGATCAGTTTGTATTGTAGCAGTAGACTGACTGGCCTGGTCCCGGATCAGTTTGTATTGCAGCAGTAGACTGACTGGCCTGGTCCCAGATCAGTTTGTATTGTAGCAGTAGACTGACTGGCCTGGTCCCAGATCAGTTTGTATTGCAGCAGTAGACTGACTGGCCTGGTCCCGGATCAGTTTGTATTGCAGCAGTAGACTGACTAGCCTGGTCCCGGATCAGTTTGTATTGCAGCAGTAGACTGACTAGCCTGGTCCCGGATCAGTTTGTATTGCAGCAGTAGACTGACTGGCCTGGTCCCGGATCAGTTTGTATTGCAGCAGTAGACTGACTAGCCTGGTCCCAGATCAGTTTGTATTGCAGCAGTAGACTGACTGGCCTGGTCCCAGATCAGTTTGTATTGCAGCAGTAGACTGACTGGCCTGGTCCCAGATCAGTTTGTATTGCAGCAGTAGACTGACTGGCCTGGTCCCAGATCAGTTTGTATTGCAGCAGTAGACTGACTAGCCTGGTCCCGGATCAGTTTGTATTGCAGCAGTAGACTGACTGGCCTGGTCCCAGATCAGTTTGTATTGCAGCAGTAGACTGACTGGCCTGGTCCCAGATCAGTTTGTATTGCAGCAGTAGACTGACTGGCCTGGTCCCGGATCAGTTTGTATTGCAGCAGTAGACTGACTAGCCTGGTCCCGGATCAGTTTGTATTGCAGCAGTAGACTGACTAGCCTGGTCCCGGATCAGTTTGTATTGCAGCAGTAGACTGACTGGCCTGGTCCCGGATCAGTTTGTATTGCAGCAGTAGACTGACTAGCCTGGTCCCAGATCAGTTTGTATTGCAGCAGTAGACTGACTGGCCTGGTCCCAGATCAGTTTGTATTGCAGCAGTAGACTGACTGGCCTGGTCCCAGATCAGTTTGTATTGCAGCAGTAGACTGACTGGCCTGGTCCCAGATCAGTTTGTATTGCAGCAGTAGACTGACTGGCCTGGTCCCAGATCAGTTTGTATTGCAGCAGTAGACTGACTAGCCTGGTCCCGGATCAGTTTGTATTGCAGCAGTAGACTGACTGGCCTGGTCCCAGATCAGTTTGTATTGCAGCAGTAGACTGACTGGCCTGGTCCCAGATCAGTTTGTATTGCAGCAGTAGACTGACTGGCCTGGTCCCGGATCAGTTTGTATTGCAGCAGTAGACTGACTGGCCTGGTCCCGGATCAGTTTGTATTGCAGCAGTAGACTGACTAGCCTGGTCCTGGATCAGTTTGTATTGCAGCAGTAGACTGACTAGCCTGGTCCCGGATCAGTTTGTATTGTAGCAGTAGACTGACTGGCCTGGTTCCGGATCAGTTTGTATTGCAGCAGTAGACTGACTAGCCTGGTCCCGGATCAGTTTGTATTGCAGCAGTAGACTGACTGGCCTGGTCCCGGATCAGTTTGTATTGCAGCAGTAGACTGACTGGCCTGGTCCCAGATCAGTTTGTATTGCAGCAGTAGACTGACTGGCCTGGTCCCGGATCAGTTTGTATTGCAGCAGTAGACTGACTGGCCTGGTCCCGGATCAGTTTGTATTGCAGCAGTAGACTGACTAGCCTGGTCCCGGATCAGTTTGTATTGCAGCAGTAGACTGACTAGCCTGGTCCCGGATCAGTTTGTATTGTAGCAGTAGACTGACTGGCCTGGTTCCGGATCAGTTTGTATTGCAGCAGTAGACTGACTAGCCTGGTCCCGGATCAGTTTGTATTGCAGCAGTAGACTGACTGGCCTGGTCCCAGATCTGATTGTATTGTAGCAGTAGACTGACTGGCCTGGTCCCAGATCTGATTGTATTGTAGCAGTAGACTGACTGGCCTGGTCCCAGATCAGTTTGTATTGCAGCAGTAGACTGACTGGCCTGGTCCCGGATCAGTTTGTATTGTAGCAGTAGACTGACTAGCCTGGTCCCGGATCAGTTTGTATTGCAGCAGTAGACTGACTAGCCTGGTCCCGGATCAGTTTGTATTGTAGCAGTAGACTGACTAGCCTGGTCCCAGATCAGTTTGTATTGCAGCAGTAGGCTGACTGGCCTGGCACCAGATCTGATTGTATTGCAGCAGTAGACTGACTAGCCTGGTCCCAGATCTGATTGTATTGCAGCAGTAGGGACCTGGTCCCAGATCTGATTGTATTGCAGCAGTAGACTGACTAGCCTGGCACCAGATCTGATTGTATTGCAGCAGTAGACTGACTAGCCTGGCACCAGATCTGATTGTATTGTAGCAGTAGACTGACTGACCTGGTCCCAGATCTGTTCTTGATCTTGCCAACTCCATGGCTGTCAACGTCACTAATGTCACTGTACAGTCAAACATGACAGTTCCATGTGCATTGGGCAAGAGAGCAGAACCAGCTTGGCACCAGAACCAGGCTATTGTAGTGTCCATACCTGGCCAAGGCCCAGTCCCAACGGTTTACACACTAATAGGACCATGTGGACATACTTCTGGACATCTAGAGACTCCACAGAAACATGTCTCTACATATTGGACCATATAGGGACACAGTTATACCCTCATACTGCTGTGGGTGTCAGTGTGTTTGTGTGTCCTGAGGTGCAGAACAGAGCAGAGCAGGGAAACATCATGTGGTCTGAAGGTGAATGACCACATGTTTATGCAGCCCCATCACATGACGCCCCAGAACAGAGAACAATCACAGTGAGGACATAAGGAGGCTGACTTGGTGATTATATCAGTAGAATAATCTCTGTAGTGTAGATATGGACATTATATCTATAGTGTAGATATGGACATTATATCTATAGTGTAGATATGGACATTATATCTATAGTGTAGATATGGACATTATATCTATAGTGTAGATATGGACATTATATCTATAGTGTAGATATGGACATTATATCTATAGTGTAGATATGGACATTATATCTATAGTGTAGATATGGACATTATATCTATAGTGTAGATATGGACATTATATCTATAGTGTAGATATGGACATTATATCTATAGTGTAGATATGGACATTATATCTATAGTGTAGATATGGACATTATATCTATAGTGTAGATATGGACATTATATCTATAGTGTAGATATGGACATTATATCTATAGTGTAGATATGGACATTATATCTATAGTGTAGATATGGACATTATATCTATAGTGTAGATATGGACATTATATCTATAGTGTAGATATGGACATTATATCTATAGTGTAGATATGTACATTATATCTATAGTGTAGATATGGACATTATATCTATAGTGTAGATATGGACATTATATCTATATAATAATGTCTATAGTGTAGATATGGACATTATATCTATAGTGTAGATATGGACATTATATCTATAGTGTAGATATGGACTTTATATCTATAGTGTAGATATGGACATTATATCTATAGTGTAGATATGGACATTATATCGATATAATAATATCTATAGTGTTGATATGCACATTATATCTATAGTGTAGATATGGACATTATATCTATATAATAATATCTATAGTGTAGATATGGACATTATATCTATAGTGTAGATATGGACATTATATCTATAGTGTAGATATGGACATTATATCTATATAATAATGTCTATAGTGTAGATATGGACATTATATCTATAGTGTAGATATGGACATTATATCTATAGTGTAGATATGGACATTATATCTATAGTGTAGATATGGACATTATATCTATAGTGTAGATATGGACATTATATCTATAGTGTAGATATGTACATTATATCTATAGTGTAGATATGGACATTATATCTATAGTGTAGATATGGACATTATATCTATAGTGTAGATATGGACATTATATCTATATAATAATGTCTATAGTGTAGATATGGACATTATATCTATAGTGTAGATATGGACATTATATCTATATAATAATGTCTATAGTGTAGATATGGACATTATATCTATAGTGTAGATATGGACATTATATCTATAGTGTAGATATGGACATTATATCTATAGTGTAGATATGGACATTATATCTATATAATAATGTCTATAGTGTAGATATGGACATTATATCTATAGTGTAGATATGGACATTATATCTATAGTGTAGATATGGACATTATATCTATATAATAATATCTATAGTGTAGATATGGACATTATATCTATAGTGTAGATATGTACATTATATCTATAGTGTAGATATGGACATTATATCTATATAATAATGTCTATAGTGTAGATATGGACATTATATCTATAGTGTAGATATGGACATTATATCTATAGTGTAGATATGTACATTATATCTATAGTGTAGATATGGACATTATATCTATAGTGTAGATATGGACATTATATCTATAGTGTAGATATGGACATTATATCTATATAATAATATCTATAGTGTAGATATGGACATTATATCTATAGTGTAGATATGGACATTATATCTGTATAATAATCTCTGTGATTGTGTTCTACTTCAGTAGAGTAAACGATATGGACAATGTATCTCTGTAGTGTAGATATGGACAATGTATCTCTGTAGTGTAGATAGACTGACTGTAGGGATGGTGATTGTGTTCTACTACAGTAGAGTAAACGATATGGACATTGTATCTCTGTAGTGTAGATAGACTGACTGTAGGGATGGTGATTGTGTTCTACTACAGTAGATTAAAGGTCAGTCCAGTACAGGCAGGCTTAGCTGAATGAACAACAAAGGTGGAATGCAATATAACATTTTACGAGATCGTTTGGGGAATGGCCTCGCCTCCAACGGAAGATCCTCAGAGCCAGATGATGTGATGACAGGTAAACCTATGCTGGATCCCCCCCCTCCAACGGAAGATCCTCAGAGCCAGATGATGTGATGACAGGTATACCTATGCTGGATCCCCCCCCCTCCAACGGAAGATCCTCAGAGCCAGATGATGTGATGACAGGTACACCTATGCTGGATCCCCCCCCCTCCAACGGAAGATCCTCAGAGCCAGATGATGTGATGACAGGTATACCTATGCTGGATCCCCCCCCCTCCAACGGAAGATCCTCAGAGCCAGATGATGTGATGACAGGTATACCTATGCTGGATCCCCCCCCCCTCCAATGGAAGATCCTCAGAGCCAGATGATGTGATGACAGGTATACCTATGCTGGATCCCCCCCCTCAGAGCCAGATGATGTGATGACAGGTATACCTATGCTGGATCCCCCTCCTCCAACGGACGATCCTCAGAGCCAGATGATGTGATGACAGGTATACCTATGCTGGATCCCCCCCCCTCCAACGGAAGATCCTCAGAGCCAGATGATGTGATGACAGGTATACCTATGCTGGATCCCCCCCCCCTCCAACGGAAGATCCTCAGAGCCAGATGATGTGATGACAGGTATACCTATGCTGGATCCCCCCCTCAGAGCCAGATGATGTGATGACAGGTATACCTATGCTGGATCCCCCCCCTCAGAGCCAGATGATGTGATGACAGGTATATCTATGCTGGATCCCCCCCCTCAGAGCCAGATGATGTGATGACAGGTACACCTATGCTGGATCCCCCCCCCTCCAACGGAAGATCCTCAGAGCCAGATGATGTGATGACAGGTATACCTATGCTGGATCCCCCCCCCCTCCAACGGAAGATCCTCAGAGCCAGATGATGTGATGACAGGTATACCTATGCTGGATCCCCCCCCCCTCAGAGCCAGATGATGTGATGACAGGTATACCTATGCTGGATCCCCCCCCTCCAACGGAAGATCCTCAGAGTCAGATGATGTGATGACAGGTATACCTATGCTGGATCCCCCCCCTCCAACGGAAGATCCTCAGAGCCAGATGATGTGATGACAGGTATACCTATGCTGGATCCCCCCCCTCAGAGCCAGATGATGTGATGACAGGTATACCTATGCTGTATCCCCCCCCTCAGAGCCAGATGATGTGATGACAGGTATACCTATGCTGGATCCCCCCCCTCAGAGCCAGATGATGTGATGACAGGTATACCTATGCTGGATCCCCCCCTCAGAGCCAGATGATGTGATGACAGGTATACCTATGCTGGATCCCCCCCCTCAGAGCCAGATGATGTGATGACAGGTATACCTATGCTGGATCCCCCCCCCTCAGAGCCAGATGATGTGATGACAGGTATACCTATGCTGGATCCCCCCCCTCAGAGCCAGATAAATGTGATGACAGGTATACCTATGCTGGATCCCCCCCCTCAGAGCCAGATGATGTGATGACAGGTATACCTATGCTGGATCCCCCCCCTCAGAGCCAGATGATGTGATGACAGGTATACCTATGCTGGATCCCCCCCTCAGAGCCAGATGATGTGATGACAGGTATACCTATGCTGGATCCCCCCCCTCAGAGCCAGATGATGTGATGACAGGTATACCTATGCTGGATCCCCCCCCTCAGAGCCAGATGATGTGATGACAGGTATACCTATGCTGGATCCCCCCCTCAGAGCCAGATGATGTGATGACAGGTATACCTATGCTGGATCCCCCCCTCAGAGCCAGATGATGTGATGACAGGTATACCTATGCTGGATCCCCCCCCTCAGAGCCAGATGATGTGATGACAGGTATACCTATGCTGGATCCCCCCCCTCAGAGCCAGATGATGTGATGACAGGTATACCTATGCTGGATCCCCCCCTCAGAGCCAGATGATGTGATGACAGGTATACCTATGCTGGATCCCCCCCCTCAGAGCCAGATGATGTGATGACAGGTACACCTATGCTGGATCCCCCCCCCTCAGAGCCAGATGATGTGATGACAGGTATACCTATGCTGGATCCCCCCCCTCAGAGCCAGATGATGTGATGACAGGTATACCTATGCTGGATCCCCCCCCTCAGAGCCAGATGATGTGATGACAGGTATACCTATGCTGGATCCCCCCACTCAGAGCCAGATGATCTGATGACAGGTATACCTATGCTGGATCCCCCCCTCAGAGCCAGATGATGTGATGACAGGTATACCTATGCTGGATCCCCCCCCTCAGAGCCAGATGATGTGATGACAGATATACCTATGCTGGATCCCCCCCCTCAGAGCCAGATGATGTGATGACAGGTATACCTATGCTGGATCCCCCCCCTCAGAGCCAGATGATGTGATGACAGATATACCTATGCTGTATCCCCCCCTCAGAGCCAGATGATGTGATGACAGGTATACCTATGCTGGATCCCCCCCCTCAGAGCCAGATGATGTGATGACAGGTATACCTATGCTGGATCCCCCCCCTCCAACGGAAGATCCTCAGAGCCAGATGATGTGATGACAGGTATACCTATGCTGGATCCCCCCCCTCAGAGCCAGATGATGTGATGACAGGTATACCCATGCTGGATCCCCCCCCCCTCCAACGGAAGATCCTCAGAGCCAGATGATGTGATGACAGGTATACCTATGCTGGATCCCAGATCCTCAGAGCCAGATGATGTGATGACAGGTATACCTATGCTGGATCCCCCCCCCCTCAGAGCCAGATGATGTGATGACAGGTATACCTATGCTGGATCCCCCCCCTCAGAGCCAGATGATGTGATGACAGGTATACCTATGCTGGATCCCCCCCCTCAGAGCCAGATGATGTGATGACAGGTATACCTATGCTGGATCCCCCCCCTCAGAGCCAGATGATGTGATGACAGGTATACCTATGCTGGATCCCCCCCCCCTCCAACGGAAGATCCTCAGAGCCAGATGATGTGATGACAGGTATACCTATGCTGGATCCCCCCCCTCAGAGCCAGATGATGTGATGACAGGTATACCTATGCTGGATCCCCCCCCTCAGAGCCAGATGATGTGATGACAGGTATACCTATGCTGGATCCCCCCCCTCAGAGCCAGATGATGTGATGACAGGTATACCTATGCTGGATCCCCCCCTCAGAGCCAGATGATGTGATGACAGGTATACCTATGCTGGATCCCCCCCCTCAGAGCCAGATGATGTGATGACAGGTATACCTATGCTGGATCCCCCCCTCAGAGCCAGATGATGTGATGACAGGTATACCTATGCTGGATCCCCCCCTCAGAGCCAGATGATGTGATGACAGGTATACCTATGCTGGATCCCCCCCCTCAGAGCCAGATGATGTGATGACAGTTATACCTATGCTGGATCCCCCCCCTCAGAGCCAGATGATGTGATGACAGGTATGCCTATGCTGGATCCCCCCCCTCAGAGCCAGATGATGTGATGACAGGTATACCTATGCTGGATCCCCCCCCTCAGAGCCAGATGATGTGATGACAGGTATACCTATGCTGGATCCCCCCCCTCAGAGCCAGATGATGTGATGACAGGTATACCTATGCTGGATCCCCCCCCTCAGAGCCAGATGATGTGATGACAGGTATACCTATGCTGGATCCCCCCCTCAGAGCCAGATGATGTGATGACAGGTATACCTATGCTGGCAGGCCTTAAAACCTCTTGGAGCTAGGCGGCACTATTTTCATTTTTGGAAAAATAACGTTCCCAAAGTAAACGGCCTACTTCTCAGGAACAGATGCTAGAATATGCATATAATTAACAGCTTAGGATAGAAAACACTCTAAAGTTTCCAAAACTGTAAAAATATTGTCTGTGAGTATAACAGAACTGATATTGCAGGCGAAAGCCTGAGAAAAATCCAACCAGGAAGTGACTCTTATTTTGAAAGCTCTGTGTTCCTATGCATCCCTATTGACCATTGAAAGGGATATCAACCATATTCTTTTTTCTATGGCTTCCCTTAGGTGTCAACAGCCTTTAGACAGTTTCAGGCCTTTATTTTGAAGAATGAGCGTGAACGACCACATTACGTAAGTGGTCAGGTGGGGGCTCTTAGAGTGATTTTTGCGCAAAAGAGAGAGTCGGCCATTGTTCCTCCCGGTCCTAGTGAAAAGCCAACTGTCCCTGTTGATATATTATCGAATAGATATTTGAAAAACACCTTGAGGATTGATTATAAAATATGTTTGCCATGTTTCTGTCGACATTATGGATATAATTTGGAATTTTTGTCTGCGTTGTCGTGACCGCTATTTCCGGTGGATTCCTGGGCATAATTTACCAAACTAACGGAGGTATTTGGATATAAAAATATCTTTATGGAACAAAAGGAAAATTTGCTGTCTAACTGGGAGTCTCGTGAGTGAAAACATCCAAAGATCATCAAAGTTTAATTTGATTGCTTTTCTGATTTTCGTGACCAAGCTTCCTGATGCTAAGTGTATATAATGCTATGCTAGGCTATCGATAAACTTACACAAACGCTTGGATTGCTTTCGCTGTAAAGCATAATTTTTAAATCTGAGATGACAGGGTGATTAACAAAAGGCTAAGCTGTGTTTCGCTATATTTCACTTGTGATTTCATGAATATGAATATTTTCTAGTAATATTTTTTTACTGTTGCACTATGCTATTCAGCGTTGCTGATGACAAATATACCGGATCCAGGATGGGTAGTTCTAAGGGGTTGTTTAAGGTTGTTATAGCTGGTGGTTGTGGGAAGGTGGTGGAGAAAAACAGCAGGGGAGAGAACGAGGGTAAATTAACATATCAATACATCCCAACATTAACGCCCATTGGTTGAGAGAGAGAAGGCCCATTGGTTGAGAGAGAAGGCCCATTGTTTGAGAGAGAGAAAGCCCATTGGTTGAGAGAGAGAAGGCCCATTGGTTGAGAGAGAAGGCCCATTGGTTGAGAGAGAGAAAGCCCATTGGTTGAGAGAGAGAAGGCCTATTGGTTGAGAGAGAGAAAGCCCATTGGTTGAGAGAGAAGGCCCATTGGTTGAGAGAAGGCCCATTGGTTGAGAAAGAGAAAGCCCATTGGTTGAGAGAGAGAAAGCCCATTGGTTGAGAGAGAGAAAGCCCATTGGTTGAGAGAGAGAAGGCCCATTGGTTGAGAGAGAAGGCCCATTGGTTGAGAGAGAGAAAGCCCATTGGTTGAGAGAGAGAAGGCCTATTGGTTGAGAGAGAGAAAGCCCATTGGTTAAGAGAGAGAAGGCCTATTGGTTGAGAGAAGGCCCATTGGTTGAGAAAGAGAAAGCCCATTGGTTAAGAGAGAGAAGGCCCATTGGTTAAGAGAGAGAAGGCCCATTGGCTAAGAGAGAGAAGACCCATTGGTTGAGAAAGAGAAAGCCCATTGGTTAAGAGAGAGAAGGCTCATTGGTTAAGAGAGAGAAGGCCCATTGGCTAAGAGAGAGAAGACCCATTGGTTGAGAGAAGGCCCATAATTGCAACAGTGAGCCCACAGGTTAAACAACGTGAGGAATGTGCAGTATTGTGCCGTGCTTAAAGGCGATAAGTTAAATAGGTGAACGGCATTCCACACATGGGGACCGATTCCGACTGTTAGGCCTTTCCTACATACTTGGCACTAGTTGGTAATCAGAATGACCTTATGAAGTTGTGTGAACTTCTCACTAGTTGGTATTCAGACAGACCTTATGAAGGTGTGTGTGAACTTCTCACTAGTTGGTATTCAGACTGACCTTATGAAGGTGTGTGTGTGTGAACTTCTCACTAGTTGGTATTCAGACTGACCTTATGAAGGTGTGTGTGTGAACTTCTCACTAGTTGGTATTCAGACTGACCTTATGAAGGTGTGTGTGTGTGAACTTCTCACTAGTTGGTATTCAGACTGAACTTATGAAGGTGTGTGTGAACTTCTCACTAGTTGGTATTCAGACTGACCGTATGAAGGTGTGTGTGAACTTCTCACTAGTTGGTATTCAGACTGACCTTATGAAGGTGTGTGTGAACTTCTCAGTAGTTGGTATTCAGACTGACCTTATGAAGGTGTGTGTGAACTTCTCACTAGTTGGTATTCAGACTGACCTTATAAAGGTGTGTGTGTGAACTTCTCACTAGTTGGTGATCAGAATGACCTTATGAAGGTGTGTGTGTGTGTGAACTTCTCACTAGTTGGTATTCAGACTGAACTTATGAAGGTGTGTGTAAACTTCTCACTAGTTGGTATTCAGACTGACCTTATAAAGGTGCGTAACGGGCTCTGCAGGCATAGTTCCCTCTGAATAAATGTAATTCAACTGCTGAAAACCCTTGTTTTCTTGTGCAGTTTTCATTCAATACGTATTTCAGTACATTTATGTTAAGCCATCTTTTTAAATACGGTGTGCCCTAAATTAGAATTCTGTCGGCAGACGTACATGGACAGAACCGGTTCAGAATATAGGGACGGACATGGAGAGAACCGGTTCAGAATATAGGCACGGACATGGAGAGAACCGGTTCAGAATATAGGGACGTACATGGACAGAACCGGTTCAGAATATAGGGACGTACATGGAGAGAACCGGTTCAGAATATAGGGACGGACATGGAGAGAACCGGTTCAGAATATAGGGACGTACATGGACAGAACAGGTTCAGAATATAGGGACGTACATGGAGAGAACCGGTTCAGAATATAGGGACGTACATGGACAGAACAGGTTCAGAATATAGGGACGTACATGGACAGAACCGGTTCAGAATATAGGGACGGACATGGACATGGACAGAACAGGTTCAGAATATAGGGACGTACATGGACAGAATAGGTTCAGAATATAGGGATGTACATGGAGAGAACCGGTTCAGAATATAGGGATGTACATGGACAGAACAGGTTCAGAATATAGGGACGTACATGGAGAGAACCGGTTCAGAATATAGAGACGTACATGGACATGGACAGAACAGGTTCAGAATATAGGGATGTACATGGACAGAACAGGTTCAGAATATAGGGACGTACATGGAGAGAACCGGTTCAGAATATAGGGACTTACATGGACAGAACCGGTTCAGAATATAGGGACGTACATGGACAGAACAGGTTCAGATTATAGGGACGTACATGGACAGAACAGGTTCAGAATATAGGGACGTACATGGACAGAACAGTTTCAGAATATAGGGACGGACATGGACAGAACAGGTTCAGAATATAGGGACGTACATGGACAGAACAGGTTCAGACTATAGGGACGTACATGGACAGAACAGGTTCAGACTATAGGGACGTACATGGACAGAACAGGTTCAGAATATAGGGACGTACATGGACAGAACAGGTTCAGAATATAGGGACGTACATGGACAGAACAGGTTCAGAATATAGGGACGGACATGGACAGAACAGGTTCAGAATATAGGGACGGACATGGACATGGACAGAACAGGTTCAGAATATAGGGACATACATGGACATGGACAGAACAGGTTCAGAATATAGAGACGTACATGGACAGAACAGGTTCAGACTATAGGGACATACATGGACATGGACAGAACAGGTTCAGAATATAGGGACGTACATGGACAGAACAGGTTCAGAATATAGGGACGTACATGGACACGGACAGAATGGGTTCAGAATATAGGGACGGACATGGACAGAACAGGTTCAGAATATAGGGACGTACATGGACAGAACAGGTTCAGACTATAGGGACATACATGGACATGGACAGAACAGGTTCAGAATATAGAGACGTACATGGACAGAACAGGTTCAGAATATAGGGACGGACATGGACAGAACAGGTTCAGAATATAGGGACGTACATGGACATGGACAGAACAGGTTCAGAATATAGGGACGTACATGGACATGGACAGAACAGGTTCAGACTATAGGGACATACATGGACATGGACAGAACAGGTTCAGAATATAGGGACGGACATGGACAGAACAGGTTCAGAATATAGGGACGGACATGGACAGAACAGGTTCAGAATATAGGGACGGACATGGACAGAACAGGTTCAGAATATAGGGACGTACATGGACAGAACAGGTTCAGAATATAGGGACGTACATGGACATGGACAGAACAGGTTCAGACTATAGGGACGTACATGGACATGGACAGAACAGGTTCAGAATATAGGGACGGACATGGACAGAACAGGTTCAGAATATAGGGACGGACATGGACAGAACAGGTTCAGAATATAGGGACGGACATGGACAGAACAGGTTCAGAATATAGGGACGTACATGGACAGAACAGGTTCAGACTATAGGGACGTACATGGATAGAACAGGTTCAGACTATAGGGACGTACATGGACAGAACAGGTTCAGAATATAGGGACGTACATGGACAGAACAGGTTCAGAATATAGGGACGTACATGGACAGAACAGGTTCAGACTATAGGGACATACATGGACATGGACAGAACAGGTTCAGAATATAGGGACGGACATGGACAGAACAGGTTCAGAATATAGGGACGGACATGGACAGAACAGGTTCAGAATATAGGGACGGACATGGACAGAACAGGTTCAGACTATAGGGACGTACATGGACAGAACAGGTTCAGACTATAGGGACGTACATGGACAGAACAGGTTCAGAATATAGGGACGTACATGGACAGAACAGGTTCAGAATATAGGGACGTACATGGACAGAACAGGTTCAGACTATAGGGACATACATGGACATGGACAGAACAGGTTCAGAATATAGGGACGGACATGGACAGAACAGGTTCAGAATATAGGGACGGACATGGACAGAACAGGTTCAGAATATAGGGACGGACATGGACAGAACAGGTTCAGAATATAGGGACGGACATGGACATGGACAGAACAGGTTCAGAATATAGAGACGTACATGGACAGAACAGGTTCAGACTATAGGGACATACATGGACATGGACAGAACAGGTTCAGAATATAGGGACGTACATGGACAGAACAGGTTCAGACTATAGGGACGTACATGGATAGAACAGGTTCAGACTATAGGGACGTACATGGACAGAACAGGTTCAGAATATAGGGACGTACATGGACAGAACAGGTTCAGAATATAGGGACGTACATGGACAGAACAGGTTCAGACTATAGGGACATACATGGACATGGACAGAACAGGTTCAGAATATAGGGACGGACATGGACAGAACAGGTTCAGAATATAGGGACGGACATGGACAGAACAGGTTCAGAATATAGGGACGGACATGGACAGAACAGGTTCAGACTATAGGGACGTACATGGACAGAACAGGTTCAGACTATAGGGACGTACATGGACAGAACAGGTTCAGAATATAGGGACGTACATGGACAGAACAGGTTCAGAATATAGGGACGTACATGGACAGAACAGGTTCAGACTATAGGGACATACATGGACATGGACAGAACAGGTTCAGAATATAGGGACGGACATGGACAGAACAGGTTCAGAATATAGGGACGGACATGGACAGAACAGGTTCAGAATATAGGGACGGACATGGACATGGACAGAACAGGTTCAGAATATAGGGACATACATGGACATGGACAGAACAGGTTCAGAATATAGAGACGTACATGGACAGAACAGGTTCAGACTATAGGGACATACATGGACATGGACAGAACAGGTTCAGAATATAGGGACGGACATGGACAGAACAGGTTCAGAATATAGGGACGTACATGGACAGAACAGGTTCAGAATATAGGGACGGACATGGGCAGAACCGGTTCAGAATATAGGGACGTACATGGACAGAACAGGTTCAGACTATAGGGACATACATGGACATGGACAGAACAGGTTCAGAATATAGAGACGTACATGGACAGAACAGGTTCAGAATATAGGGACGGACATGGACAGAACAGGTTCAGAATATAGGGACGTACATGGACATGGACAGAACAGGTTCAGAATATAGGGACGTACATGGACATGGACAGAACAGGTTCAGACTATAGGGACATACATGGACATGGACAGAACAGGTTCAGAATATAGGGACGGACATGGACAGAACAGGTTCAGAATATAGGGACGGACATGGACAGAACAGGTTCAGAATATAGGGACGGACATGGACAGAACAGGTTCAGAATATAGGGACGTACATGGACATGGACAGAACAGGTTCAGAATATAGGGACGTACATGGACATGGACAGAACAGGTTCAGACTATAGGGACATACATGGACATGGACAGAACAGGTTCAGAATATAGGGACGGACATGGACAGAACAGGTTCAGAATATAGGGACGGACATGGACAGAACAGGTTCAGAATATAGGGACGGACATGGACAGAACAGGTTCAGAATATAGGGACGTACATGGACAGAACAGGTTCAGACTATAGGGACGTACATGGATAGAACAGGTTCAGACTATAGGGACGTACATGGACAGAACAGGTTCAGAATATAGGGACGTACATGGACAGAACAGGTTCAGAATATAGGGACGTACATGGACAGAACAGGTTCAGACTATAGGGACATACATGGACATGGACAGAACAGGTTCAGAATATAGGGACGGACATGGACAGAACAGGTTCAGAATATAGGGACGGACATGGACAGAACAGGTTCAGAATATAGGGACGGACATGGACAGAACAGGTTCAGACCATAGGGAAGTACATGGACAGAACAGGTTCAGACTATAGGGACGTACATGGACAGAACAGGTTCAGAATATAGGGACGTACATGGACAGAACAGGTTCAGAATATAGGGACGTACATGGACAGAACAGGTTCAGACTATAGGGACATACATGGACATGGACAGAACAGGTTCAGAATATAGGGACGGACATGGACAGAACAGGTTCAGAATATAGGGACGTACATGGACAGAACAGGTTCAGAATATAGGGACGGACATGGACAGAACAGGTTCAGAATATAGGGACGGACATGGACATGGACAGAACAGGTTCAGAATATAGGGACATACATGGACATGGACAGAACAGGTTCAGAATATAGAGACGTACATGGACAGAACAGGTTCAGACTATAGGGACATACATGGACATGGACAGAACAGGTTCAGAATATAGGGACGGACATGGACAGAACAGGTTCAGAATATAGGGACGTACATGGACAGAACAGGTTCAGAATATAGTGACGGACATGGACAGAACAGGTTCAGAATATAGGGACGGACATGGACATGGACAGAACAGGTTCAGAATATAGGGACATACATGGACATGGACAGAACAGGTTCAGAATATAGAGACGTACATGGACAGAACAGGTTCAGACTATAGGGACATACATGGACATGGACAGAATAGGTTCAGAATATAGGGACGTACATGGACACGGACAGAATGGGTTCAGAATATAGGGACGGACATGGACAGAACAGGTTCAGAATATAGGGACGTACATGGACAGAACAGGTTCAGAATATAGGGACGTACATGGACAGAACAGGTTCAGAATATAGGGACGGACATGGACATGGACAGAACAGGTTCAGAATATAGGGACATACATGGACATGGACAGAACAGGTTCAGAATATAGAGACGTACATGGACAGAACAGGTTCAGACTATAGGGACATACATGGACATGGACAGAACAGGTTCAGAATATAGGGACGGACATGGACAGAACAGGTTCAGAATATAGGGACGTACATGGACAGAACAGGTTCAGAATATAGGGACGGACATGGACAGAACAGGTTCAGAATATAGGGACGGACATGGACATGGACAGAACAGGTTCAGAATATAGGGACATACATGGACATGGACAGAACAGGTTCAGAATATAGAGACGTACATGGACAGAACAGGTTCAGACTATAGGGACATACATGGACATGGACAGAACAGGTTCAGAATATAGGGACGTACATGGACACGGACAGAATGGGTTCAGAATATAGGGACGGACATGGACAGAACAGGTTCAGAATATAGGGACGTACATGGACAGAACCGGTTCAGAATATAGGGAATATAGGGACGGACATGGACAGAACAGGTTCAGAATATAGGGACGGACATGGACAGAACAGGTTCAGAATATAGGGACGTACATGGACAGAACAGGTTCAGACTATAGGGACGTACATGGATAGAACAGGTTCAGACTATAGGGACGTACATGGACAGAACAGGTTCAGAATATAGGGACGTACATGGACAGAACAGGTTCAGAATATAGGGACGTACATGGACAGAACAGGTTCAGACTATAGGGACATACATGGACATGGACAGAACAGGTTCAGAATATAGGGACGGACATGGACAGAACAGGTTCAGAATATAGGGACGGACATGGACAGAACAGGTTCAGAATATAGGGACGGACATGGACAGAACAGGTTCAGACTATAGGGACGTACATGGACAGAACAGGTTCAGACTATAGGGACGTACATGGACAGAACAGGTTCAGAATATAGGGACGTACATGGACAGAACAGGTTCAGAATATAGGGACGTACATGGACAGAACAGGTTCAGACTATAGGGACATACATGGACATGGACAGAATAGGTTCAGAATATAGGGACGTACATGGACACGGACAGAATGGGTTCAGAATATAGGGACGGACATGGACAGAACAGGTTCAGAATATAGGGACGTACATGGACAGAACAGGTTCAGAATATAGGGACGTACATGGACAGAACAGGTTCAGAATATAGGGACGGACATGGACATGGACAGAACAGGTTCAGAATATAGGGACATACATGGACATGGACAGAACAGGTTCAGAATATAGAGACGTACATGGACAGAACAGGTTCAGACTATAGGGACATACATGGACATGGACAGAACAGGTTCAGAATATAGGGACGGACATGGACAGAACAGGTTCAGAATATAGGGACGTACATGGACAGAACAGGTTCAGAATATAGGGACGGACATGGACAGAACAGGTTCAGAAGATAGGGACGGACAATGGACATGGACAGAACAGGTTCAGAATATAGGGACATACATGGACATGGACAGAACAGGTTCAGAAATATAGAGACGTACATGGACAGAACAGGTTCAGACTATAGGGACATACATGGACATGGACAGAACAGGTTCAGAATATAGGGACGTACATGGACACGGACAGAATGGGTTCAGAAATTAGGGACGGACATGGACCGAACAGGTTCAGAATATAGGGACGTACATGGACAGAACCGGTTCAGAATATAGGGAATATAGGGACGGACATGGCAGAACAGGTTCAGAATATAGGGACGGACCATGGACAGAACAGGTTCAGAATATAGGGACGTACATGGACAGAACAGGTTCAGACTATAGGGACCGTACAGGATAGAACAGGTTCAGACTATAGGGACGTACATGGACAGAACAGGTTCAGAATATAGGGACGGACATGGACAGAACAGGTTCAGAATATAGGGACGTACATGGACAGAACAGGTTCAGACTATAGGGACATACATGGACATGGACAGAACAGGTTCAGAATATAGAGACGTACATGGACAGAACAGGTTCAGAATATAGGGACGGACATGGACAGAACAGGTTCAGAATATAGGGACGTACATGGACATGGACAGAACAGGTTCAGAATATAGGGACGTACATGGACATGGACAGAACAGGTTCAGACTATAGGGACATACATGGACATGGACAGAACAGGTTCAGAATATAGGGACGGACATGGACAGAACAGGTTCAGAATATAGGGACGGACATGGACAGAACAGGTTCAGAATATAGGGACGGACATGGACAGAACAGGTTCAGAATATAGGGACGTACATGGACATGGACAGAACAGGTTCAGAATATAGGGACGTACATGGACATGGACAGAACAGGTTCAGACTATAGGGACGTACATGGACATGGACAGAACAGGTTCAGAATATAGGGACGGACATGGACAGAACAGGTTCAGAATATAGGGACGGACATGGACAGAACAGGTTCAGAATATAGGGACGGACATGGACAGAACAGGTTCAGAATATAGGGACGTACATGGACAGAACAGGTTCAGACTATAGGGACGTACATGGATAGAACAGGTTCAGACTATAGGGACGTACATGGACAGAACAGGTTCAGAATATAGGGACGTACATGGACAGAACAGGTTCAGAATATAGGGACGTACATGGACAGAACAGGTTCAGACTATAGGGACATACATGGACATGGACAGAACAGGTTCAGAATATAGGGACGGACATGGACAGAACATGTTCAGAATATAGGGACGGACATGGACAGAACAGGTTCAGAATATAGGGACGGACATGGACAGAACAGGTTCAGACTATAGGGAAGTACATGGACAGAACAGGTTCAGACTATAGGGACGTACATGGACAGAACAGGTTCAGAATATAGGGACGAATGGACAGAACAGGTTCAGATATAGGGAGTACATGGACAGAACATGGTGGGCAGAATATAGGGACGTTACATGGCAGAACAGGTTCAGACTATAGGGAACATACATGGACATGGACAGACCAGGTTCAGAATTATTAGGGCCGGACATGGACAGAAAGGTTCAGAATATAGACGTACCATGGACAGAACAGGTTCAGGAATATAGGACGGACATGGACAGAACAGGTTTCAGGAATATAGGGCGGACGATGGACATGGACAGACAGGTTCAGAATATAGGGACATACATGGACATGGAACAGAACAGGTTCAGAATTAGAGACGTACATGGACAGAACAGTTCAGGACTATAGGACATACATGGACATTGGACAGAACAGGTTCAGAAATATAGGACGGACTGGACAGAACAGTCAGGACATGACAGGAACAGGTTCAGAATAATAGGACGGACGGACAGGACCAGAACAGGTTCGGGAATATAGGGAACGGTACATGGACAGAAACAGGTTCAGAATATAGGGACGGACTATGGACAGAACAGGTTCAGAATATAGGGACGGACGGACATGGACAGAACAGGTCAGGAATATAGGGGACATACGATGGAATGGACAGAAAGGTTCAGAATATAAGAGACTTACAATGGACAGAACAGGTTTCAGGACTATAGGGACATACATGGACAGGACAGAATAGGTTCAGATAAGGGACGTACATCGACACGGACAGAATGGTTCAGAATATAGGGACGCGACATTGCGCAGAAACAAGCGTTCAGAATATAGGGACGTACATGGACAGGAACAGGTTCCAGAATATAGGGACGTCATGGACAGAAAGCGTTCAGATATAGGGACGGACATGGACATTGGACAGAACAAGGTTCCAGAATTAGGGACATACATGGACATGGACAGAACAGGTTCAGAATATAGAGGACGTACATGACAGAACAGGTTTCAGACTAATAGGGACATACATGGACATGGACAGAACAGGTTCAGGAATATAGGGACGGACATGGACAGAACAGGTTCAGAATATAGGGACGTACATGGACAGAACAGGTTCAGAATATAGGGACGGACATGGACAGAACAGGTTCAGAATATAGGGACGGACATGGACATGGACAGAACAGGTTCAGAATATAGGGACATACATGGACATGGACAGAACAGGTTCAGAATATAGAGACGTACATGGACAGAACAGGTCAGGACTTATAGGGACATACCATGGACATGGACAGAACAGGTTCAGAATATAGGGACGTACATGGACACGGACAGAATGGGTTCAGAATATAGGGACGGACATGGACAGAACAGGTTCAGAATATAGGACGTACATGGACAGAACCGGTTCAGAATATAGGGAATATAGGGACGGACCATGGACAGAACAGGTTCAGAATATAGGGACGGACATGGACAGAACAGGTTCAGAATATAGGGACGTACATGGACAGAACAGGTTCAGACTATAGGGACGTACATGGATAGAACAGGTTCAGACTATAGGGACGTACATGGACAGAACAGGTTCAGAATATAGGGACGTACATGGACAGAACAGGTTCAGAATATAGGGACGTACATGGACAGAACAGGTTCAGACTATAGGGACATACATGGACATGGACAGAACAGGTTCAGAATATAGGGACGGACATGGACAGAACAGGTTCAGAATATAGGGACATACATGGACATGGACAGAACAGGTTCAGAATATAGGGACGTACATGGACAGAACAGGTTCAGACTATAGGGACGTACATGGATAGAACAGGTTCAGACTATAGGGACGTACATGGACAGAACAGGTTCAGAATATAGGGACGTACATGGACAGAACAGGTTCAGAATATAGGACGTACATGGACAGAACAGGTTCAGACTATAGGGACATACATGGACATGGACAGAACAGGTTCAGAATATAGGGACGGACATGGACAGAACAGGTTCAGAATATAGGGACGGACATGGACAGAACAGGTTCAGAATATAGGGACGGACATGGACAGAACAGGTTCAGACTATAGGGACGTACATGGACAGAACAGGTTCAGACTATAGGGACGTACATGGACAGAACAGGTTCAGAATATAGGGACGTACATGGACAGAACAGGTTCAGAATATAGGGACGTACATGGACAGAACAGGTTCAGACTATAGGGACATACATGGACATGGACAGAACAGGTTCAGAATATAGGGACGGACATGGACAGAACAGGTTCAGAATATAGGGACGGACATGGACAGAACAGGTTCAGAATATAGGGACGGACATGGACATGGACAGAACAGGTTCAGAATATAGGGACATACATGGACATGGACAGAACAGGTTCAGAATATAGAGACGTACATGGACAGAACAGGTTCAGACTATAGGGACATACATGGACATGGACAGAACAGGTTCAGAATATAGGGACGGACATGGACAGAACAGGTTCAGAATATAGGGACGTACATGGACAGAACAGGTTCAGAATATAGGGACGGACATGGGCAGAACCGGTTCAGAATATAGGGACGTACATGGACAGAACAGGTTCAGACTATAGGGACATACATGGACATGGACAGAACAGGTTCAGAATATAGAGACGTACATGGACAGAACAGGTTCAGAATATAGGGACGGACATGGACAGAACAGGTTCAGAATATAGGACGTACATGGACATGGACAGAACAGGTTCAGAATATAGGGACGTACATGGACATGGACAGAACAGGTTCAGACTATAGGGACATACATGGACATGGACAGAACAGGTTCAGAATATAGGGACGGACATGGACAGAACAGGTTCAGAATATAGGGACGGACATGGACAGAACAGGTTCAGAATATAGGGACGGACATGGGACAGAACAGGTTCAGAATATAGGGACGTACATGGACATGGACAGAACAGGTTCAGAATATAGGGACGTACATGGACATGGACAGAACAGGTTCAGACTATAGGGACATACATGGACATGGACAGAACAGGTTCAGAATATAGGGACGGACATGGACAGAACAGGTTCAGAATATAGGGACGGACATGGACAGAACAGGTTCAGAATATAGGGACGGACATGGACAGAACAGGTTCAGAATATAGGGACGTACATGGACAGAACAGGTTCAGACTATAGGGACGTACATGGATAGAACAGGTTCAGACTATAGGGACGTACATGGACAGAACAGGTTCAGAATATAGGGACGTACATGGACAGAACAGGTTCAGAATATAGGGACGTACATGGACAGAACAGGTTCAGACTATAGGGACATACATGGACATGGACAGAACAGGTTCAGAATATAGGGACGGACATGGACAGAACATGTTCAGAATATAGGGACGGACATGGACAGAACAGGTTCAGAATATAGGGACGGACATGGACAGAACAGGTTCAGACTATAGGGAAGTACATGGACAGAACAGGTTCAGACTATAGGGACGTACATGGACAGAACAGGTTCAGAATATAGGGACGTACATGGACAGAACAGGTTCAGAATATAGGGACGTACATGGACAGAACAGGTTCAGACTATAGGGACATACATGGACATGGACAGAACAGGTTCAGAATATAGGGACGGACATGGACAGAACAGGTTCAGAATATAGGGACGTACATGGACAGAACAGGTTCAGAATATAGGGACGGACATGGACAGAACAGGTTCAGAATATAGGGACGGACATGGACATGGACAGAACAGGTTCAGAATATAGGGACATACATGGACATGGACAGAACAGGTTCAGAATATAGAGACGTACATGGACAGAACAGGTTCAGACTATAGGGACATACATGGACATGGACAGAACAGGTTCAGAATATAGGGACGGACATGGACAGAACAGGTTCAGAATATAGGGACGTACATGGACAGAACAGGTTCAGAATATAGTGACGGACATGGACAGAACAGGTTCAGAATATAGGGACGGACATGGACATGGACAGAACAGGTTCAGAATATAGGGACATACATGGACATGGACAGAACAGGTTCAGAATATAGAGACGTACATGGACAGAACAGGTTCAGACTATAGGGACATACATGGACATGGACAGAATAGGTTCAGAATATAGGGACGTACATGGACACGGACAGAATGGGTTCAGAATATAGGGACGGACATGGACAGAACAGGTTCAGAATATAGGGACGTACATGGACAGAACAGGTTCAGAATATAGGGACGTACATGGACAGAACAGGTTCAGAATATAGGGACGGACATGGACATGGACAGAACAGGTTCAGAATATAGGGACATACATGGACATGGACAGAACAGGTTCAGAATATAGAGACGTACATGGACAGAACAGGTTCAGACTATAGGGACATACATGGACATGGACAGAACAGGTTCAGAATATAGGGACGGACATGGACAGAACAGGTTCAGAATATAGGGACGTACATGGACAGAACAGGTTCAGAATATAGGGACGGACATGGACAGAACAGGTTCAGAATATAGGGACGGACATGGACATGGACAGAACAGGTTCAGAATATAGGGACATACATGGACATGGACAGAACAGGTTCAGAATATAGAGACGTACATGGACAGAACAGGTTCAGACTATAGGGACATACATGGACATGGACAGAACAGGTTCAGAATATAGGGACGTACATGGACACGGACAGAATGGGTTCAGAATATAGGGACGGACATGGACAGAACAGGTTCAGAATATAGGGACGTACATGGACAGAACCGGTTCAGAATATAGGGAATATAGGGACGGACATGGACAGAACAGGTTCAGAATATAGGGACGGACATGGACAGAACAGGTTCAGAATATAGGGACGTACATGGACAGAACAGGTTCAGACTATAGGGACGTACATGGATAGAACAGGTTCAGACTATAGGGACGTACATGGACAGAACAGGTTCAGAATATAGGGACGTACATGGACAGAACAGGTTCAGAATATAGGGACGTACATGGACAGAACAGGTTCAGACTATAGGGACATACATGGACATGGACAGAACAGGTTCAGAATATAGGGACGGACATGGACAGAACAGGTTCAGAATATAGGGACGGACATGGACAGAACAGGTTCAGAATATAGGGACGGACATGGACAGAACAGGTTCAGACTATAGGGACGTACATGGACAGAACAGGTTCAGACTATAGGGACGTACATGGACAGAACAGGTTCAGAATATAGGGACGTACATGGACAGAACAGGTTCAGAATATAGGGACGTACATGGACAGAACAGGTTCAGACTATAGGGACATACATGGACATGGACAGAATAGGTTCAGAATATAGGGACGTACATGGACACGGACAGAATGGGTTCAGAATATAGGGACGGACATGGACAGAACAGGTTCAGAATATAGGGACGTACATGGACAGAACAGGTTCAGAATATAGGGACGTACATGGACAGAACAGGTTCAGAATATAGGGACGGACATGGACATGGACAGAACAGGTTCAGAATATAGGGACATACATGGACATGGACAGAACAGGTTCAGAATATAGAGACGTACATGGACAGAACAGGTTCAGACTATAGGGACATACATGGACATGGACAGAACAGGTTCAGAATATAGGGACGGACATGGACAGAACAGGTTCAGAATATAGGGACGTACATGGACAGAACAGGTTCAGAATATAGGGACGGACATGGACAGAACAGGTTCAGAATATAGGGACGGACATGGACATGGACAGAACAGGTTCAGAATATAGGGACATACATGGACATGGACAGAACAGGTTCAGAATATAGAGACGTACATGGACAGAACAGGTTCAGACTATAGGGACATACATGGACATGGACAGAACAGGTTCAGAATATAGGGACGTACATGGACACGGACAGAATGGGTTCAGAATATAGGGACGGACATGGACAGAACAGGTTCAGAATATAGGGACGTACATGGACAGAACCGGTTCAGAATATAGGGAATATAGGGACGGACATGGACAGAACAGGTTCAGAATATAGGGACGGACATGGACAGAACAGGTTCAGAATATAGGGACGTACATGGACAGAACAGGTTCAGACTATAGGGACGTACATGGATAGAACAGGTTCAGACTATAGGGACGTACATGGACAGAACAGGTTCAGAATATAGGGACGTACATGGACAGAACAGGTTCAGAATATAGGGACGTACATGGACAGAACAGGTTCAGACTATAGGGACATACATGGACATGGACAGAACAGGTTCAGAATATAGGGACGGACATGGACAGAACAGGTTCAGAATATAGGGACGGACATGGACAGAACAGGTTCAGAATATAGGGACGGACATGGACAGAACAGGTTCAGACTATAGGGACGTACATGGACAGAACAGGTTCAGACTATAGGGACGTACATGGACAGAACAGGTTCAGAATATAGGGACGTACATGGACAGAACAGGTTCAGAATATAGGGACGTACATGGACAGAACAGGTTCAGACTATAGGGGCATACATGGACATGGACAGAACAGGTTCAGAATATAGGGACGGACATGGACAGAACAGGTTCAGAATATAGGGACGTACATGGACAGAACAGGTTCAGAATATAGGGACGGACATGGACAGAACAGGTTCAGACTATAGGGACGTACATGGACAGAACAGGTTCAGAATATAGGGACGTACATGGACAGAACAGGTTCAGAATATAGAGACGTACATGGACAGAACAGGTTCAGACTATAGGGACATACATGGACATGGACAGAACAGGTTCAAAATATAGGGACGTACATGGACAGAACAGGTTCAGAATATAGGGACGTACATGGACACGGACAGAATGGGTTCAGAATATAGGGACGGACATGGACAGAACAGGTTCAGAATATAGGGACGTACATGGACAGAACCGGTTCAGAATATAGGGACGTACATGGACAGAACAGGTTCAGACTATAGGGACATACATGGACATGGACAGAACAGGTTCAGAATATAGGGACGGACATGGACAGAACAGGTTCAGAATTTAGGGACGGACATGGATAGAACAGGTTCAGAATATAGGGACGGACATGGACAGAACAGGTTCAGAATATAGGGACATACATGGACATGGACAGAACAGGTTCAGAATATAGGGACTTACATGGACAGAACAGGTTCAGAATATAGGGACGTACATGGACAGAACAGGTTCAGAATATAGGGACGTACATGGACAGAACCGGTTCAGAATATAGGGACGGACATGGACAGAACAGGTTCAGAATATAGGGACATACATGGACATGGACAGAACGGGTTCAGAATATAGGGACGTACATGGACAGAACCGGTTCAGAATATAGGGACGTACATGGACACGGACAGAATGGGTTCAGAATACAGGGACGTACATGGACAGAACCGGTTCAGAATATAGGGACGTACATGGACAGAACAGGTTCAGAATATAGGGACGTACATGGACAGAACAGGTTCAGAATATAGGGACGGACATGGACATGGACAGAATGGGTTCAGGGACGTACATGGACAGAACAGGTTCAGAATATAGGGACCTACATGGACATGGACAGAATGGGTTCAGAATATAGGGACGTACATGGACAGAACAGGTTCAGAATATAGGGACGGACATGGACAGAACAGGTTCAGAATATAGGGACGGACATGGACAGAACCGGTTCAGAATATAGGGACGGACATGGACAGAACAGGTTCAGAATATAGGGACGGACATGGACAGAACCGGTTCAGAATATAGGGACGTACACGGCCAGAACAGAATGGGTTCAGAATATAGGGATGTACATGGACAGAACCGGTTCAGAATATAGGGACGTACACGGCCAGAACAGAATGGGTTCAGAATATAGGGACGGACATGGACAGAACCGGTTCAGAATATAGGGACGGACATGGACAGAACCGGTTCAGAATATAGGGACGGACATGGACAGAACAGAATGGGTTCAGAATACAGGGATCAATGAAACAACGACATCTATCAGTTTCCATCTCTGTTTGGTAGTTTTACTCTGCATTTCTAGATTATTTAGGAACATTTTGGGGTATGAAAGTATGTATGAATCATTAATGGAGAACCTTTACTCACATAATATATTGATGAGTGTAAAATACAGCGATTTGAATCATCCTGAGAGTTGTCATGTTCAAATTCAATCCACAAAATATTGGAAGGTGAATAGAAGTGTATAGTAGGGGTTGACCAGTAGTCCTGATCCTCACTAATCATGGAACTGTAATAGGGGTTGACCAGTAGTCCTGATCCTCACTAATCATGGCACTATAATAGGGGTTGACCAGTAGTCCTATAAATCTACCCTGATCCTCACTAATCATGGCACTATAATAGGTGTTAAACAGTAGTCCTATAAATCTACCCTGATCCTCACTAATCATGGCACTATAGTAGGGGTTGACCAGTAGTCCTATAAATCTACCCTGATCCTCACTAATCATGGCACTATAATAGGGGTTGACCAGTAGTCCTATAAATCTACCCTGATCCTCACTAATCATGGCACTATAGTAGGGGTTGACCAGTAGTCCTATAAATCTACCCTGATCCTCACTAATCATGGAACTGTAATAGGGGTTGACCAGTAGTCCTGATCCTCACTAATCATGGCACTATAATATGGGTTGACCAGTAGTCCTATAAATCTACCCTGATCCTCACTAATCATGGAACTGTAATAGGGGTTAAACAATAGTCCTGATCCTCACTAATCATGGAACTGTAATAGGGGTTAAACAGTAGTCCTGATCCTCACTAATCATGGCACTATAATAGGGGTTGAACAGTAGTCCTATAAATCTACCCTGATCCTCACTAATCATGGCACTGTAATAGGGGTTGAACAGTAGTCCTATAAATCTACCCTGATCCTCACTAATCATGGCACTGTAATAGGGGTTGAACAGTAGTCCTATAAATCTACCCTGATCCTCACTAATCATGGCACTGTAATAGGGGTTGAACAGTAGTCCTATAAATCTACCCTGATCCTCACTAATCATGGAACTGTAATAGGGGTTAAACAGTAGTCCTGATCCTCACTAATCATGGCACTATAATAGGGGTTGACCTATTATGACCTATCCTATGGACACAAAGTACAGTCAGGTCCAGTAGAGTATAGTAGAGTAAAGTAGAGTTAAGTATGACACAGTAGAGTCCAGTGGGGTAAAGTATGACACAGTAGAGTCCAGTAGGACACAGTAGAGTTCAGTAGAGTTCAGTAGGACACAGTAGAGTTCAAGTAGGACACAGTAGAGTCCAGGAGAGTCCAGGAGAGTGCAGTAGGACACAGTAGAGTTCAGTAGAGTCCAGTAGGACACAGTAGAGTCCAGTAGAGTTCAGTAGGACACAGTAGAGTTCAGTAAAACTAAGTAGGACGCAGTAGAGCTCAGTAGAGTCCATTAGGAAGCAGTTGAAATCAGTAGAGTTAAGTGGGACACAGTAGAGTCCAGTAGGACCCAGTATAGCTTATTAGAGTCCAGTAGAGCCCAGTAGAGTACAGTAGGACACAGTAGAGCCATGTGGAGTACAGTAGGACACAGTAGAGTCCAGAAGAGTCCAGTAGGACACAAAGTACAGTCAGGTCCAGTAGAGTATAGTAGAGTAAAGTAGAGTTAAGTATGACACAGTAGAGTCCAGTAGGACACAGTAGAGTTCAGTACAGTTTGGTAGTACAGCAGAGTTAAGTATTACAGTCGTGTCCTGTTGGACACAGTAGACTACAGTAGAGTCCAATAGAGTCTAATTGAGTACAGTAGAGTCCAAAATAGTCTAATAGAGTACAGTAGAGTCCAGGAGACTACAGTAGAGTAAAGAAGACTACAGTAGAGTACAATATAGTCCAATAGAATACACTAGAGTTCAGTAGAGTCCAGTAGACTACATTAGAGTCCAGGAGCCTACTGTAGGGTCCAGTAGAGTATAGTAAGTCACAGTAGAGTCCAGGAGAGTTCAGTAGAGTCAAGTAAGTCACATCAGAGTGATAGAAAGTGGCTTTAGCAGCATATACAGGGGAAGAGAAGGTAGAGAGGAGGGAGTGAAGGGATGACAGGCCACCAGCTGCATTAAGTACTGCAGTGCATCTCCTCCTCATGGACTGCACCAGATTTGTCAGTTCTTGCTGTGACATGTTACCCCACTCTTCCACCAAGGCTCCTGCAAGTTCGAGAACATTTCTGGGGGGAATGGCCCTAGCCCTCACCCTCCGATCCAACAGGTCCCAGACTTGCTCAATGGGATTGAGATCCGGGCTCTTCGCTAGCCATGGCAGAACACTGACATTCCTGTCTTGCAGGAAATCACGCACAGAACGAGCAGTATGGCTGGTGGCATTGCATGCGGGAGGGTCATGTCAAGATGAGCCTGCAGGAAGGGTACCACATGAGGGAGGAGGATGTCTTTCCTGTAAAGCACAGCGTTGAGATTGCCTGCAATGACAACAAGCTCAGTCCGATGATGCTGTGACACACCGCCCCAGACCATGACGGAACCTCCACCTCCAAATCGATCCCGCTCCAGAGTACAGGCCTCAGTGTAACGCTCATTCCTTTGACAATAAACGCGAATCCGACCATCACCCCTGGTGAGACAAAACCGCGACTCGTCAGTGAAGAGCACTTTTTGCCAGTCCTGTCTGGTCCAGCGACGGTGGGTTTGTGCCCATAGGCAACGTTGTTGCTGGTGATGTCTGGTGAGGACCTGCCTTACAACAGGCCTACAAGCCCTCAGTCCAGCCTCTCTCAGCATATTGGGGCGGCAGTGTAGCCTAGTGGTTAGAGCATTGGACTAGTAACCGAAAGGTTGCAAGTTCAAATCCCCGAGCTGACAAGGTACAAATCTGTCGTTCTACCCCTGAACAGGCAGTTAACCCACTGTTCCTAGGCCGTCATTGAAAATAAGAATTTGTTCTTAACTGACTTGCCTAGTAAAATAAAGGTAAATTTTTTTTTTTTTTAAGTCTGAGCACTGATGGAGGGACTGTGCGTTCCTGGTGTAACTCGGGCAGTTGTTGTTGCCATCCTGTACCTGTCCCACAGGTGTGATGTTCGGATGTACCGATCCTGTGCAGGTGTTGTTACATGTGGTCTGCCACTGCGAGGACGATCAGCTGTCCGTCCTGTCTCCCTGTAGCGCTGTCTTAGGCGTCTCACAGTACGGACATTGCAATTTATTGCCCTGGCCACATCTGCAGTCCTCATGCCTCCTTGCAGCATGCCTAAGGCACATTCATGCAGATGAGCAGGGACCCTGGGCATCTTTCTTTTGGTGTTTTTCAGAGTCATTAGAAAGGCCTCTTTAGTGTCCTAAGTTTTCATAACTGTGACCTTAATTGCCTACCGTCTGTAAGCTGTTAGTGTCTTAAGGACCGTTCCACAGGTGCGTGTTCATTAATTGTTTATGGTTCATTCAACAAGCAGCAGGGGAAACAGTGTTTAACCCTTTACAGTGAAGATCTGGGAAGTTATTTAGGATGTTTTCGAATTATCTTTGAAAGACAGGGACCTGAAAAAGGGACATTTCTGCTTTTGCTGAGTTTACATTACTATAAGACAAAACATCTCACTCGATCAAGCCTAAAGGTCATGTAAATGTAAAAAGCTTCCTTTCATATAATCAAGAAAAAGAAGCCTGGAAAGGTAGTGGAATAATGTCTTAGTGTGGGGATAATGTAGTACTTTACCTTGTATGTGGTACAAATCACATTAATGTGGGAGCACGTCCTCTAAGAGAATGAATTAGGCTTTTAGTAGGACAAAGCTGTGTGCTGGATAACCTTGGTAGAGCATGGGTGAATTAGGCTGTTAGTAGGATAACCTTGGTAGAGCATGGGTGAATTAGGCAGTTAGTAGGATAACCTTGGTAGAGCATGGGTGAATTAGGCAGTTAGTAGGATAACCTTGGTAGAGCATGGGTGAATTAGGCAGTTAGTAGGATAACCTTGGTAGAGCATGGGTGAATTAGGCAGTTAGTAGGATAACCTTGGTAGAGCATGGGTGAATTAGGCAGTTAGTAGGATAACCGTGGTAGAGCATGGGTGAATTAGGCATTTAGTAGGATAACCTTGGTAGAGCATGGGTGAATTAGGAAGTTAGTAGGATAACCGTGGTAGAGCATGGGTGAATTAGGCAGTTAGTAGGATAACCGTGGTAGAGCATGGGTGAATTAGGCAGTTAGTAGGATAACCTTGGTAGAGCATGGGTGAATTAGGCAGTTAGTAGGATAACCATGGTAGAGCATGGGTGAATTAGGCAGTTGGTAGGATAACCGTGGTAGAGCATGGGTGAATTAGGCAGTTAGTAGGATAACCTTGGTAGAGCATGGGTGAATTAGGCAGTTGGTAGGATAACCTTGGTAGAGCATGGGTGAATTAGGCAGTTAGTAGGATAACCTTGGTAGAGCATGGGTGAATTAGGCAGTTAGTAGGATAACCTTGGTAGAGCATGGGTGAATTAGGCTGTTAGTAGGATAACCTTGGTAGAGCATGGCTGAATTAGGCAGTTAGTAGGATAACCTTGGTAGAGCATGGGTGAATTAGGCAGTTAGTAGGATAACCGTGGTAGAGCATGGGTGAATTAGGCATTTAGTAGGATAACCTTGGTAGAGCATGGGTGAATTAGGCAGTTAGTAGGATAACCGTGGTAGAGCATGGGTGAATTAGGCAGTTAGTAGGATAACCGTGGTAGAGCATGGGTGAATTAGGCAGTTAGTAGGATAACCTTGGTAGAGCATGGGTGAATTAGGCAGTTAGTAGGATAACCGTGGTAGAGCATGGGTGAATTAGGCAGTTAGTAGGATAACCGTGGTAGAGCATGGGTGAATTAGGCAGTTAGTAGGATAACCTTGGTAGAGCATGGGTGAATTAGGCAGTTGGTAGGATAACCTTGGTAGAGCATGGGTGAATTAGGCAGTTAGTAGGATAACCTTGGTAGAGCATGGGTGAATTAGGCAGTTAGTAGGATAACCTTGGTAGAGCATGGGTGAATTAGGCTGTTAGTAGGATAACCTTTGTAGAGCATGGGTGAATTAGGCAGTTAGTAGGATAACCTTGGTTGAGCATGGGTGAATTAGGCAGTTAGTAGGATAACCTTGGTAGAGCATGGGTGAATTAGGCAGTTAGTAGGATAACCTTGGTAGAGCATGGGTGAATTAGGCTGTTAGTAGGATAACCTTGGTAGAGCATGGGTGAATTAGGCTGTTAGTAGGATAGCCTTGGTAGAGCATGTGTGAATTAGGCAGTTAGTAGGATAACCTTGGTAGAGCATGGGTGAATTAGGCAGTTAGTAGGATAACCTTGGTAGAGCATGGGTGAATTAGGCAGTTAGTAGGATAACCGTGGTAGAGCATGGGTGAATTAGGCAGTTAGTAGGATAACCTTGGTAGAGCATGGGTGAATTAGGCTGTTAGTAGGATAACCTTGGTAGAGCATGGGTGAATTAGGCAGTTAGTAGGATAACCTTGGTAGAGCATGGGTGAATTAGGCTGTTAGTAGGATAACCTTGGTAGAGCATGGGTGAATTAGGCTGTTAGTAGGATAACCTTGGTAGAGCATGGGTGAATTAGGCTGTTAGTAGGATAACCTTGGTAGAGCATGGGTGAATTAGGCAGTTAGTAGGATAACCTTGGTAGAGCATGGGTGAATTAGGCAGTTAGTAGGATAACCTTGGTAGAGCATGGGTGAATTAGGCTGTTAGTAGGATAACCTTGGTAGAGCATGGGTGAATTAGGCAGTTAGTAGGATAACCTTGGTAGAGCATGGGTGAATTAGGCTGTTAGTAGGATAACCTTGGTAGAGCATGGGTGAATTAGGCAGTTAGTAGGATAACCTTGGTAGAGCATGGGTGAATTAGGCAGGTAGTAGGATAACCTTGGTAGAGCATGGGTGAATTAGGCAGTTAGTAGGATAACCTTGGTAGAGCATGGGTGAATTAGGCTGTTAGTAGGATAACCTTGGTAGAGCATGGGTGAATTAGGCTGTTAGTAGGATAACCTTGGTAGAGCATGGGTGAATTAGGCAGTTAGTAGGATAACCTTGGTAGAGCATGGGTGAATTAGGCAGTTAGTAGGATAACCTTGGTAGAGCATGGGTGAATTAGGCTGTTAGTAGGATAACCTTGGTAGAGCATGGGTGAATTAGGCAGTTAGTAGGATAACCTTGGTAGAGCATGGGTGAATTAGGCTGTTAGTAGGATAACCTTGGTAGAGCATGGGTGAATTAGGCAGTTAGTAGGATAACCTTGGTAGAGCATGGGTGAATTAGGCAGGTAGTAGGATAACCTTGGTAGAGCATGGGTGAATTAGGCAGTTAGTAGGATAACCTTGGTAGAGCATGGGTGAATTAGGCAGTTAGTAGGATAATCTTGGTAGAGCATGGGGTGAATTAGGCTGCTAGTAGGATAACCTTGGTAGAGCATGGGTGAATTAGGCAGTTAGTAGGATAACCTTGGTAGAGCATGGGTGAATTAGGCTGTTAGTAGGATAACCTTGGTAGAGCATGGGTGAATTAGGCTGTTAGTAGGATAACCTTGGTAGAGCATGGGTGAATTAGGCAGTTAGTAGGATAACCTTGGTAGAGCATGGGTGAATTAGGCTGTTAGTAGGATAACCTTGGTAGAGCATGGGTAAATTAGGCAGTGTGGCACTAGTGTTTCTCTTCAAGACCATCCATTCCCTGAATAGCCTGAATTAGATGCTCGTCTTGTGTCTGTGTTTGTGTGGAGCTTCAACAGAGCGTTGTGTGAGTTACCTCTGACTGCTGGAGTAATATAACACATAACAGCAGACAATGTTCTAACAAGATAACAAGATAATCACTTTTTGGATCTGCCCCGGGCCTCTTCTTCCTCCCCTGTCTAACCCTCCTCCTCCTCCTCCTCTTCTACCCTCTCTAACCAACCTCCTCCTCCTCTCTCCCTCTTCTTCCTATTCTCCTCCTCCTCCTCTCCCTCTTCTTCCTATTCTCCTCCTCCTCCTCTCCCTCTTCTTCCTATTCTCCTCCTCCTCCTCTCTCCCTCTTCTTCCTATTCTCCTCCTCCTCCTCTCCCTCTTCTTCCTATTCTCCTCCTCCTCCTCTCCCTCTTCTTCCTATTCTCCTCCTCCTCCTCTCTCCCTCTTCTTCCTATTCTCCTCCTCCTCCTCCTCCTCCTCTCGCCCTTCTTCCTATTCTCATCCTCCTCCTCCTCTCCCTCTTCTTCCTATTCTCCTCCTCCTCCTCTCTCCCTCTTCTTTCTACTCTCCTCCTCCTCCTCTCTCCCTCTTCTTCCTATTCTCCTCCTCCTCCTCTCTCCCTCTTCTTTCTACTCTCCTCCTCCTCCTCTCTCCCTCTTCTTTCTACTCTCCTCCTCTCCTCTCTCCCTCTTCTTTCTACTCTCCTCCTCTCCTCTCTCCCTCTTCTTTCTACTCTCCTCCTCTCCTCTCTCCCTCTTCTTTCTACTCTCCTCCTCTCCTCTCTCCCTCTTCTTTCTACTCTCCTCCTCCTCCTCTCTCCCTCTTCTTTCTACTCTCCTCCTCTCCTCTCTCCCTCTTCTTTCTACTCTCCTCCTCTCCTCTCTCCCTCTTCTTTCTACTCTCCTCCTCTCCTCTCTCCCTCTTCTTTCTACTCTCCTCCTCTCCTCTCTCCCTCTTCTTTCTACTCTCCTCCTCTCCTCTCTCCCTCTTCTTTCTACTCTCCTCCTCTCCTCTCTCCCTCTTCTTTCTACTCTCCTCCTCTCCTCTCTCCCTCTTCTTTCTACTCTCCTCCTCTCCTCTCTCCCTCTTCTTTCTACTCTCCTCCTCTCCTCTCTCCCTCTTCTTTCTACTCTCCTCCTCCTCTCCTCTCTCCCTCTTCTTTCTACTCTCCTCCTCTCCTCTCTCCCTCTTCTTTCTACTCTCCTCCTCTCCTCTCTCCCTCTTCTTTCTACTCTCCTCCTCCTCCTCTCTCCCTCTTCTTTCTACTCTCCTCCTCTCCTCTCTCCCTCTTCTTTCTACTCTCCTCCTCTCCTCTCTCCCTCTTCTTTCTACTCTCCTCCTCTCCTCTCTCCCTCTTCTTTCTACTCTCCTCCTCTCCTCTCTCCCTCTTCTTTCTACTCTCCTCCTCTCCTCTCTCCCTCTTCTTTCTACTCTCCTCCTCTCCTCTCTCCCTCTTCTTTCTACTCTCCTCCTCTCCTCTCTCCCTCTTCTTTCTACTCTCCTCCTCTCCTCTCTCCCTCTTCTTTCTACTCTCCTCCTCTCCTCTCTCCCTCTTCTTTCTACTCTCCTCCTCTCCTCTCTCCCTCTTCTTTCTACTCTCCTCCTCTCCTCTCTCCCTCTTCTTTCTACTCTCCTCCTCTCCTCTCTACTCGCAGAGATTATTACGAAAGCAGCTTTGCTGTTAGACACACACACACACACACACACACACACACACACACACACACACACACACACACACACACACACACACACACACACACACACACACACACACACAGGGTCTGCCCTTCAGCGTTCCGTTGAGATAAGGCGGAGGACCAGCCGTGTCCTGATCTGAGGGGTCAGAGTTGAGGGGTCAGAGTTGAACCCAGACAACATATAAACAAGCCTCTAGCTGATGTTACTGCTGCTACCAAACATGACAGTAAACTCCCACTCCCAAACTAGATCTGTGAATAGATAAGGAATAGTGAATAAGGAGATTGGCTGAACATATCTCTGCTCCTCACACATCAAACGGTTGGAAGGGAAGTAGGACTGTTACTGTTATTATACACAATGTAGACAGACATTACAACATTGATGACAGCATTAACATCATGTAAAGATGGGTCTGATAGAGCCTCTAGATATGGAGTTTACAACATCAGCTTTGACATGCAGAGATAAAGAATCTCAGTGTTTAATGACACATAGCATTATCATGTTCATCGGATTATCTCTTTCATAGCATTGTCTCCTTCATAACATTATCTATTTCATAACATTATCTCCTTCATAACAGTATCTCTTTCATAACATTATCTCCTTCATAACATTATCTCTTTCATAACATTATCTCTTTCATAACATTATCTCTTTCATAATATTAATATAATAATATTACCAGGGTTACAGGTTCTATTCATTCTATTTACCAGGGTTAGAGGTTCTATTCATTCTATTTACCAGGGTTAGAGGTTCTATTCATTCTATTTACCAGTCATATTACCAGGGTTAGAGGTTCTATTCATTCTATTTACCAGTCATATTACCCGGGTTACAGGTTCTATTCATTCTATTTACCAGGGTTAGAGGTTCTATTCATTCTATTTACCAGTCATATTACCAGGGTTAGAGGTTCTATTCATTCTATTTACCAGTCATATTACCAGGGTTACAGGTTCTATTCATTCTATTTACCAGGGTTAGAGGTTCTATTCATTCTATTTACCAGTCATATTACCAGGGTTAGAGGTTCTATTCATTCTATTTACCAGTCATATTACCAGAGTTAGAGGTTCTATTCACCAGTCATATTACCAGGGTTACAGGTTCTATTCATTCTATTTACCAGTCATATTACCAGGGTTAGAGGTTCTATTCATTCTATTTACCAGTCATATTACCAGGGTTAGAGGTTCTATTCATTCTATTTACCAGTCATATTACCAGGGTTACAGGTTCTATTCATTCTATTTACCAGGGTTAGAGATTCTATTCATTCTATTTACCAGGCATATTACCAGGGTTAGAGGTTCTATTCATTCTATTTACCAGTCATATTACCAGGGTTAGAGGTTCTATTCATTCTATTCACCAGTCATATTACCAGGGTTAGAGGTTCTATTCATTCTATTTACCAGTCATATTACCAGGGTTAGAGGTTCTATTCATTCTATTTACCAGTCATACTACCAGGGTTAGAGGTTCTATTCATTCTATTTACCAGTCATATTACCAGAGTTACAGGTTCTATTCATTCTATTTACCAGTCATATTACCAGGGTTAGAGGTTCTATTCCTTCTATTTACCAGTCATATTACCAGGGTTAAAGGTTCTATTCACCAGTCATATTACCAGGGTTAGAGGTTCTATTCATTCAATTTACCAGTCATATTACCAGGGTTAAAGGTTCTATTCACCAGTCATACTACCAGGGTTAGAGGTTCTATTCATTCTATTTACCAGTCATATTACCAGGGTTACAGGTTCTATTCATTCTATTTACCAGTCATATTACCAGGGTTAGAGGTTCTATTCATTCTATTTACCAGTCATATTACCAGGGTTAGAGGTTCTATTCATTCTATTTACCAGTCATATTACCAGGGTTAGAGGTTCTATTCATTCTATTTACCAGTCATATTACCAGGGTTAGAGGTTCTATTCATTCTATTTACCAGTCATATTACCAGGGTTAGAGGTTCTATTCATTCTATTTACCAGTCATATTACCAGGGTTAGAGGTTCTATTCATTCTATTTACCAGTCATATTACCAGGGTTAGAGGTTCTATTCATTCTATTTACCAGTCATATTACCAGGGTTAGAGGTTCTATTCATTCTATTTACCAGTCATATTACCAGGGTTAGAGGTTCTATTCACCAGTCATATTACCAGGGTTAGAGGTTCTATTCATTCTATTTACCAGTCATATTACCAGGGTTAGAGGTTCTATTCATTCTATTTACCAGTCATATTACCAGGGTTAGAGGTTCTATTCATTCTATTTACCAGGGTTAGAGGTTCTATTCATTCTATTTACCAGTCATAATACCAGGGTTAGAGGTTCTATTCATTCTATTTACCAGTCATATTACCAGGGTTAGAGGTTCTATTCATTCTATTTACCAGTCATATTACCAGGGTTAGAGGTTCTATTCATTCTATTTACCAGTCATATTACCAGGGTTAGAGGTTCTATTCATTCTATTTACCAGTCATATTACCAGGGTTAGAGGTTCTATTCATTCTATTTACCAGGGTTAGAGGTTCTATTCATTCTATTTACCAGTCATATTACCAGGGTTAGAGGTTCTATTCATTCTATTTACCAGTCATATTACCAGGGTTACAGGTTCTATTCATTCTATTTACCAGTCATATTACCAGGGTTAGAGGTTCTATTCATTCTATTTACCAGTCATATTACCAGGGTTACAGGTTCTATTCATTCTATTTACCAGTCATATTACCAGGGTTAGAGGTTCTATTCATTCTATTTACCAGTCATATTACCAGGGTTAGAGGTTCTATTCATTCTATTTACCAGTCATATTACCAGGGTTACAGGTTCTATTCATTCTATTTACCAGTCATATTACCAGGGTTAGAGGTTCTATTCATTCTATTTACCAGTCATATTACCAGGGTTAGAGGTTCTATTCATTCTATTTACCAGTCATATTACCAGGGTTAGAGGTTCTATTCATTCTATTTACCAGTCATACTACCAGGGTTAGAGGTTCTATTCATTCTATTTACCAGTCATACTACCAGGGTTAGAGGTTCTATTCATTCTATTTACCAGTCATATTACCAGGGTTACAGGTTCTATTCATTCTATTTACAAGTCATATTACCAGGGTTAGAGGTTCTATTCATTCTATTTACCAGTCATATTACCAGGGTTACAGGTTCTATTCATTCTATTTACCAGTGATATTACCAGGGTTAGAGGTTCTATTCATTCTATTTACCAGTGATATTACCAGGGTTAGAGGTTCTATTCATTCTATTTACCAGTGATATTACCAGGGTTACAGGTTCTATTCATTCTATTTACCAGCGTTAGAGGTTCTATTCATTCTATTTACCAGTCATATTACCAGGGTTACAGGTTCTATTCATTCTATTTACCAGTCATACTACCAGGGTTAGAGGTTCTATTCATTCTATTTACCAGTGATATTACCAGGGTTAGAGGTTCTATTCATTCTATTTACCAGTGATATTACCAGGGTTACAGGTTCTATTCATTCTATTTACCAGCGTTAGAGGTTCTATTCATTCTATTTACCAGTCATATTACCAGGGTTACAGGTTCTATTCATTCTATTTACCAGTCATACTACCAGGGTTACAGGTTCTATTCATTCTATTTACCAGTCATTTTACCAGGGTTAGAGGTTCTATTCATTCTATTTACCAGTCATATTACCAGGGTTAGAGGTTCTATTCATTCTATTTACCAGTCATATTACCAGGGTTAGAGGTTCTATTCATTCTATTTACCAGTCATATTACCAGGGTTACAGGTTCTATTCATTCTATTTACCAGTGATATTACCAGGGTTACAGGTTCTATTCATTCTATTTACCAGTCATATTACCAGGGTTACAGGTTCTATTCATTCTATTTACCAGTGATATTACCAGGGTTACAGGTTCTATTCATTCTATTTACCAGCGTTAGAGGTTCTATTCATTCTATTTACCAGTCATATTACCAGGGTTACAGGTTATATTCATTCTATTTACCAGTCATATTACCAGGGTTAGAGGTTCTATTCATTCTATTTACCAGTCATATTACCAGGGTTAGAGGTTCTATTCATTCTATTTACCAGTCATATTACCAGGGTTAGAGGTTCTATTATTCTATTTACCAGTCATATTACCAGGGTTAGAGGTTCTATTCATTCTATTTACCAGTCATATTACCAGGGTTACAGGTTCTATTCATTCTATTTACCAGTCATATTACCAGGGTTAGAGGTTATATTCATTCTATTTACCAGTCATATTACCAGGGTTAGAGGTTCTATTCATTCTATTTACCAGTCATATTACCAGGGTTAGAGGTTCTATTCATTCTATTTACCAGTCATATTACCAGGGTTAGAGGTTCTATTATTCTATTTACCAGTCATATTACCAGGGTTAGAGGTTCTATTCATTCTATTTATCAGTGGTATTACCAGGGTTACAGGTTCTATTCATTCTATTTACCAGTGATATTACCAGGGTTACAGGTTCTATTCATTCTATTTACCAGTGATATTACCAGGGTTAGAGGTTCTATTCATTCTATTTACCAGTGATATTACCAGGGTTAGAGGTTCTATTCATTCTATTTATCAGTGGTATTACCAGGGTTACAGGTTCTATTCATTCTATTTACCAGTGGTATTACCAGGGTTACAGGTTCTATTCATTCTATTTACCAGTGGTATTACCAGGGTTACAGGTTCTATTCATTCTATTTACCAGTGGTATTACCAGGGTTACAGGTTCTATTCATTCTATTTACCAGTCATATTACCAGGGTTACAGGTTCTATTCATTCTATTTACCAGTCATTTTACCAGGGTTAGAGGTTCTATTCATTCTATTTACCAGTCATATTACCAGGGTTAGAGGTTCTATTCATTCTATTTACCAGTCATATTACCAGGGTTAGAGGTTCTATTCATTCTATTTACCAGTCATATTACCAGGGTTAGAGGTTCTATTCATTCTATTTACCAGTCATATTACCAGGGTTACAGGTTCTATTCATTCTATTTACCAGTGGTATTACCAGGGTTACAGGTTCTATTCATTCTATTTACCAGTCATATTACCAGGGTTACAGGTTCTATTCATTCTATTTACCAGTCATATTACCAGGGTTAGAGGTTCTATTCATTCTATTTACCAGTGGTATTACCAGGGTTACAGGTTCCAAGCCTGTTCTATTCATTCTATTCACCCTTGATTCTATAAGCATTACATGCATAATTGCATTTGTGGTCCCTTTTGATAATGTGTGCTGCTGCATTGTGGGGGGCGTTGCCTAGCAGTGGGGTGTATTTAGGGCTGTTGCGGTAACCGTCTTAACGCCACACCAGCGGTCGCGAGTCATGAAGGCAGTCAAATTCCACATGAACATTTAGTCACGGTAACTAGTCTTCTCCCAGCTCTGATGCTGCTGATGGTCATTAGTAGCCTACCAAACAACTGGCCTACCAAACACTCAACCACTGACAGCAATGTAAATGTCATTGAAAATCTCATCAAAAAATGTAATGAGAGCCCATGAGCTCATGTTGCACAACGTTTCTATAGGCTAGGCAGCTGGGGGAGAAAACAGAGTGACGGGCCTCTACTACAAAGAGGAGGATCAGCTTTCTATGGGCTAGGCCTACTATATTTATCACTCAACTTTCCTTCTATTAATCCCATTGTTTATCTTTACAACAGGAGTATAGCCTGCCTGACTGGCAGGAAAATAGACCACAGGGAAAAGCCTTTGTTTCTTATGCTGGGCATCATCACTTGTGAATTATGTAGTATCCCTAGTGAATGATGTAGTATCCCTGGTGAATGATGTAGTATCCCTAGTGAATGATGTAGTATCCCTGGTGAATGATGTAGTATCCCTAGTGAATGATGTAGTATCCCTGGTGAATGATGTGGTATCACTAGTGAATGATGTAGTATCACTAGTGAATGATGTAGTATCCCTAGTGAATTATGTAGTATCCCTAGTGAATGATGTAGTATCCCTGGTGAATGATGTAGTATCCCTAGTGAATGATGTAGTATCCCTGGTGAATGATGTGGTATCCCTAGTGAATGATGTAGTATCACTAGTGAATGATGTAGTATCCCTAGTGAATGATGTAGTATCCCTTGTGAATTATGTCGTATCCCTTGTGAATGATGTAGTATCCCTGGTGAATGATGTGGTATCCCTAGTGAATGATATAGTATCCCTTGTGAATTATGTAGTATCCCTTGTGAATGATGTAGTATCCCTAGTGAATTATGTAGTATCCCTTGTGAATGATGTAGTATCCCTGGTGAATGATGTGGTATCCCTAGTGAATGATGTAGTATCCCTAGTGAATTATGTAGTATCCCTTGTGAATGATGTAGTATCCCTAGTGAATGATGTAGTATCCCTTGTGAATTATGTAGTATCCCTGGTGAATGATGTAGTATCCCTAGTGAATGATGTAGTATCCCTAGTGAATGATGTAGTGTCCCTCGTGAATGATGTAGTATCTCTAGTGAATGATGTAGTATCACTTGTGAATTATGTAGTATCCCTGGTGAATGATGTAGTATCCCTAGTGAATGATGTAGTATCCCTAGTGAATGATGTAGTATCCCTAGTGAATTATGTAGTATCGCTGGTGAATGATGTAGTATCCCTAGTGAATGATCTAGTATCCCTTCTGAAATGTAGTATCCCTAGTGAATGATGTAGTATCCCTAGTGAATGATGTAGTATCACTAGTGAATGATGTAGTATCCCTAGTGAATGATGTAGTATCACTAGTGAATGATGTAGTGTCCCTAGTGAATGATGTAGTATCACTAGTGAATGATGTAGTATCCCTAGTGAATGATGTAGTATCCCTACTGAATGATGTAGTATCCCTAGTGAATGATGTCGTATCACTAGTGAATGATGTAGTATCACTAGTGAATGATGTAGTATACCTTGTGAATGATGTAGTATCCCTAGTGAATGATGTAGTATCACTAGTGAATGATGTAGTATCCCTAGTAAATGATGTAGTATCCCTAGTGAATGATGTAGTATCCCTAGTGAATGATGTAGTATCCCTAGTGAATGATGTTGTATCCCTAGTGAATGATGTAGTATCACTAGTGAATGATGTAGTATCCCTAGTGAATGATGTTGTATCCCTAGTGAATGATGTTGTATCCCTAGTGAATGATGTAGTATCCCTAGTGAATGATTTAGTATCACTAGTGAATGATGTAGTATCACTAGTGAATGATGTAGTATCACTAGTGAATGATGTAGTATCCCTAGTGAATGATGTAGTATCCCTAGTGAATGATGTAGTATCACTAGTGAATGATGTAGTATCACTAGTGAATGATGTAGTATACCTTGTGAATGATGTAGTATCCCTAGTGAATGATGTAGTATCACTAGTGAATGATGTAGTATCCCTAGTAAATGATGTAGTATCCCTAGTGAATGATGTAGTATCCCTAGTGAATGATGTAGTATCCCTAGTGAATGATGTTGTATCCCTAGTGAATGATGTAGTATCACTAGTGAATGATGTAGTATCCCTAGTGAATGATGTTGTATCCCTAGTGAATGATGTAGAATCCCTAGTGAATGATGTAGTATCCCTAGTGAATGATGTAGTATCCCTAGTGAATGATGTAGTATCCCTAGTGAATGATGTAGTATCCCTAGTGAATGATGTTGTATCCCTAGTGAATGATGTAGTATCCCTAGTGAATGATGTAGTATCCCTAGTGAATGATGTAGTATCCCTAGTGAATGATGTAGTATCCCTAGTGAATGATGCCCAGTATAAGAAACAATGCTATTTCTTTTTTTGCAACTTTTTCTAATCATAGTCTCCGCCCTCATGTTTCTCATAGGCTTATATGTTTTAATAAGGGTTGTATCACAACTAAAGTGGCCAAATAACTTCTTAAAATTAATTTAATTAATTTGTTTTACAAGGGGTGTAGAGTCTAACTGGCATACATACACAGCACGTGAGTTTCACATTTGGGGAAGATCATTTTCACCATAAAAATCCCCCTTTATAATAAAAGCATTACCTGCATCATCACATTTGTGGTCACTTTGAAAATGGTGTTTTCCGCTAATGGAACATTTATGCTTATATCCTACTGCCATGTGCTTACAGCCTACTGCCATGTGCTTACAGCCTACTGCCATGTGCTTATAGCCTACTGCCATGTGCTTATAGCCTACTGCCATGTGCTTATAGCCTACTGCCATGTGCTTATAGCCTACTGCCATGTGCTTATAGCCTACTGCCATGTGCTTATATCCTACTGCCATGTGCTTACAGCCTACTGCCATGTGCTTATAGCCTACTGCCATGTGCTTATAGCCTACTGCCATGTGCTTATATCCTACAGCCATGTGCTTATAGCCTACTGCCATGTGCTTATATCCTACTGCCATGTGCTTATAGCCTACTGCCATGTGCTTATAGCCTACTGCCATGTGCTTATAGCCTACTGCCATGTGCTTACAGCCTACTGCCATGTGCTTATAGCCTACTGCCATGTGCTTATAGCCTACTGCCATGTGCTTATAGCCTACTGCCATGTGCTTATAGCCTACTGCCATGTGCTTACAGCCTACTGCCATGTGCTTATAGCCTACTGCCATGTGCTTATAGCCTACTGCCATGTGCTTATAGCCTACTGCCATGTGCTTATATCCTACAGCCATGTGCTTATAGCCTACTGCCATGTGCTTATATCCTACTGCCATGTGCTTATAGCCTACTGCCATGTGCTTATAGCCTACTGCCATGTGCTTATAGCCTACTACGGTGTGCACATTGCTGTATTTATAATGTGAATAAATAGCCTAATAGTTTATCAACATTTTAAGCTAAACGTTCTGATCTGTTGCCTCAGCCACATTGCATAATTTTTTTTAATGCTAGTGGTTTGTATTAATTTAGGATCTATTGCATCCCACAATTGTCCCAGACTATATTTGGAATATTTATTTCTTACACAGAATGTAATAGGTTGACTTTTGTACTATGGGGGATAGTAGATTGACATAGGCTAGTGCTTTTGATGTTTGTTAGACCTACTCATATTGTTGGCTGACGAAAAGTAAATGTGGACAGTTCCTCCAATATCTTCAATATACGCCTCTGATTTGGATCAGGACGAGCGCAGTAGTGGGCCCGATGTGTCTGATTTACACGCTGACCACACCGCGCGCGTCTGCGTAGCCAGGCGCTAAAATAGAACTTCTATTTGTGAGGCTTGACGCACTGCAAGTCCCGCCTCTCCCATCTCCTCATTGGTTTTTAGGAGCGTATACCAACGTGGGTGGTTGAAGGATGAACTGAGGTCCACACTCCAGTCCAGTTGGTGGTGGTAATGCACCTTAAAGTTAGTTGCCAACCACCATATAAAGTCCACAGAAGAAGAAGAAGACTGACAGAGGAGAGATTATTAGAAACAAAATCGATTGATCCTTTTATATGTGGATTAATTGTCGGCAGTGGTGTAAACAACTTCTATCGTTTTTGGGGGGTATTTGCAATTTACTTTACTATTCATATTTTTCCTAAAGAAAATGATGTACTTTTTCCGCCGTACATTTTTCCCTGCCACCCAAAAGTACTTGTTATATGTTGAATACTTAACAGGACTGAAAATGGTCCAATTCGCAAATTTATCAAGAGAACATCCCTGGTCCTCCCTACTGCCTCTGATCTGGCGGACTCACTAAACAGAACATACCTGGTCCTCCCTACTGCCTCTGATCTGGTGGACTCACTAAACAGAACATCCCTGGTCGTCCCTACTGTCTCTGATCTGGAGGACTCACTAAACAGAGAACATCCCTGGTCGTCCCTACTGCCTCTGATCTGGCGGACTCACTAAACAGAACATCCCTGGTCGTCCCTACTGCCTCTGATCTGGTGGACTCACTAAACAGAACATACCTGGTCCTCCCTACTGCCTCTGATCTGGCGGACTCACTAAACAGAACATACCTGGTCCTCCCTACTGCCTCTGATCTGGTGGACTCACTAAACAGAACATACCTGGTCCTCCCTACTGCCTCTGATCTGGCGGACTCACTAAACAGAACATACCTGGTCCTCCCTACTGCCTCTGATCTGGCGGACTCACTAAACAAAACATACCTGGTCCTCCCTACTGCCTCTGATTCTGGCGGACTCACTAAACAGAACATCCCTGCTCCTCCCTACTGCCTCTGATCTGGCGGACTCACTAAACAGAACATACCTGGTCCTCCCTACTGCCTCTGATCTGGCGGACTCACTAAACAAAAAGTATTGTTTTTAAATGATGAATGTTGTAGTGTGTCCCAGTCTATCTGTAATGATGTCTGAGTGTTGGAGTGTGTCCCAGTCTATCTATCTGTAAAGATGTCTCAGTGTTGGAGTGTGTCCCAGTCTATCTGTAATGATGTCTGAGTGTTGGAGTGTGTCCCAGTCTATCTATCTGTAAAGATGTCTCAGTGTTGGAGTGTGTCCCAGTCTATCTATCTGTAATGATGTCTGAGTGTTGGAGTGTGTCCCTGGCTATCTATCTGTAATGATGTCTGAGTGTTGGAGCGTGTCCCAGTCTATCTATCTGTAATGATGTCTGAGTGTTGGAGTGTGTCCCTGGCTATCTATCTGTAATGATGTCTGAGTGATGGAGTGTGTCCCTGGCTATCTATCTGTAATGATGTCTGAGTGATGGAGTGTGTCCCTGGCTATCTATCTGTAATGATGTCTGAGTGTTGGAGCGTGTCCCAGTCTATCTATCTGTAATGATGTCTGAGTGTTGGAGTGTGTCCCAGTCTATCTATCTGTAATGATGTCTGAGTGTTGGAGTGTGTCCCTGGCTATCTATCTGTAATGATGTCTGAGTGATGGAGTGTGTCCCTGGCTATCTATCTGTAATGATGTCTGAGTGTTGGAGTGTGTCCCAGTCTATCTATCTGTAATGATGTCTGAGTGTTGGAGTGTGTCCCTGGCTATCTGTAAAGATGTCTCAGTGTTGGAGTGTGTCCCAGTCTATCTATCTGTAATGATGTTTGAGTGTTGGAGCGTGTCCCAGTCTATCTATCTGTAATGATGTCTGAGTGTTGGAGCGTGTCCCAGTCTATCTATCTGTAATGATGTCTGAGTGTTGGAGTGTGTCCCTGGCTATCTATCTGTAATGATGTCTGAGTGTTGGAGTGTGTCCCAGTCTATCTATCTGTAATGATGTCTGAGTGTTGGAGTGTGTCCCAGTCTATCTATCTGTAATGATGTCTGAGTGTTGGAGTGTGTCCCAGTCTATCTATCTGTAATGATGTCTGAGTGTTGGAGTGTGTCCCAGTCTATCTATCTGTAATGATGTCTGAGTGTTGGAGTGTGTCCCAGTCTATCTATCTGTAATGATGTCTGAGTGTTGGAGTGTGTCCCAGTCTATCTATCTGTAATGATGTCTGAGTGTTGGAGTGTGTCCCAGTCTATCTATCTGTAATGATGTCTGAGTGTGTCCCAGTCTATCTATCTGTAATGATGTCTGAGTGTTGGAGTGTGTCCCAGTCTATCTATCTGTAATGATGTCTGAGTGTTGGAGCGTGTCCCAGTCTATCTATCTGTAATGATGTCTCAGTGTTGGAGTGTGTCCCAGTCTATCTATCTGTAATGATGTCTGAGTGTTGGAGCGTGTCCCAGTCTATCTATCTGTAATGATGTCTGAGTGTGTCCCAGTCTATCTATCTGTAATGATGTCTGAGTGTTGGAGTGTGTCCCAGTCTATCTATCTGTAATGATGTCTGAGTGCATCCCATTGAGAGCATGCATCATTGACAGAAAAATGAGTTGTCCTCTGGTGCCTAGCTAGCCATCTAGCTAAAATTGGCCCTTTCTTAAATTAGCCGGACGGAGATAGGGATTTGGACTTACTTTATTCTCCATACTGGCCAATGATTATAACGCAGATTCTGATCCAACCATAAATTCATACATTGTTGTGCCCCTGTTGTGGGCACACACACACACACACACACACACACACACACACACACACACACACACACACACACACACACACACACACACACACACACACACACACAAATCAGAACCATGGACAGCCACATCATATTTAGCTTACGTTGATTGGACACATTGTTTTTTAGTATCTTTTAGTTGTCACCCTATCAAATCAAATCAAATCACATTTTGTCACATACACATGGTTAGCAGATGTTAATGGTCACATGGTTAGCAGATGTTATTGGTTACATACACATGGTTAGCAGATGTTAATGGTCACATACACATGGTTAGCAGATGTTAATGGTCACATACACATGGTTAGCAGATGTTAATGGTCACATGGTTAGCAGATGTTAATGGTCACATACACATGGTTAGCAGATGTTAATGGTCACATGGTTAGCATATGTTAATGGTCACATACACATGGTTAGCAGATGTTAATGCGAGTGTAGCGAAATGCTTGTGCTTCTAGTTCCGACAATGCAGTAATAACCAACGAGTAATCATGCTAACAATTCCAAAACTACTGTCTTATACACAGTGTAAGGGGATAAAGAATATGTACATAAGGATATATGAATGAGTGATGGTACAGAGCAGCATAGGCAAGATACAGTAGATGGTATCGAGTGCAGTATATACATATGAGATGAGTATGTAAACAAAGTGGCATAGTTAGAGTGGCTAGTGATACATGTATTACATAAAGATGCAGTAGATGATATAGAGTACAGTATATACATATGAGATTAATAATGTAGGGAGTCAGACTCATAATGTAGTATCAGACTAAGCAGAGGTGATTTGTTGATGTTGAAATGGGGCTGGAATACAGGAGGCAGCTCCTGTTTTCTTTGGGACTTTGGGTAACGCTCTGTGGTTCTAAATCAATAGTTGTTTAGTGGGGTGAAAACGTGGGAAACAATAACTTGCTTGACCATGCTGTAGGTCATGTAACTGTCTGTTACTCTACATGCAATATGCTTTCTGGACTTCACGGGACAGAGGTTGCTCTACAGTTTTGTGATGAAACTGAGGCGTTGTTGAATTTATTCTGCCACTGTGCCTTCTTATTTTCTCTGCCTTTAGGTCTATATATCACTTTGTCTCTGCCTTCAGGTCTATATATCACGGTGTCAAGGCCTTTAGGTCTATATATCACTGTGTCAAGGCCATTAGGTCTATATATCACTGTGTCAAGGCCTTTAGGTCTATATATCACTGTGTCAAGGCCTTTAGGTCTATATATCACTGTGTCAAGGCCTTTAGGTCTATATATCAAGGCCTTTAGGTCTATATATCACTGTGTCAAGGCCTTTAGGTCTATATATCACTGTGTCTCAGCCTTCAGGTCTATATATCACTGTGTCAAGGCCTTTAGGTCTATATATCACTGTGTCAAGGCCTTTAGGTCTATATATCACTGTGTCAAGGCCTTAAGGTCTATATATCACTGTGTCAAGGCCTTTAGGTCTATATATCACTGTGTCAAGGCCTTTAGGTCTATATATCACTGTGTCTAGGCCTTTAGGTCTATATATCACTGTGTCTCAGCCTTCAGGTCTATATATCACTGTGTCAAGGCCTTTAGGTCTATATATCACTGTGTCAAGGCCTTTAGGTCTATATATCACTGTGTCAAGGCCTTTAGGTCTATATATCACTGTGTCAAGGCCTTTAGGTCTATATATCACTGTGTCAAGGCCTTTAGGTCTATATATCACTGTGTCAAGGCCTTTAGGTCTATATATCACTGTGTCAAGGCCTTTATGTCTATATATCACAGTGTCAAGGCCTTTAGGTCTATATATCACTGTGTCAAGGCCTTTAGGTCTATATATCACTGTGTCAAGGCCTTTAGGTCTATATATCACAGTGTCTCTGCCTTTAGGTCTATATATCACTGTGTCAAGGCCTTTAGGTCTATATATCACAGTGTCTCTGCCTTTAGGTCTATATATCACTGTGTCAAGGCCTTTAGGTCTATATATCACTGTGTCAAGGCCTTTAGGTCTATATATCACTGTGCCAAGGCCTTTAGGTCTATATATCACTATGTCAAGGCCTTTAGGTCTATATATCACTGTGTCAAGGCCTTTAGGTCTATATATCACTGTGTCAAGGCCTTTAGGTCTATATATCACTGTGTCAAGGCCTTTAGGTCTATATATCACTGTGTCTAGGCCTTTAGGTCTATATATCACTGTGTCAAGGCCTTTAGGTCTATATATCACTGTGTCAAGGCCTTTAGGTCTATATATCACGGTGTCTCTGCCTTCAGGTCTATATATCACTGTGTCAAGGCCTTTAGGTCTATATATCACTGTGTCAAGGCCTTTATGTCTATATATCACTGTGTCTCTGCCTTTAGGTCTATATATCACTGTGTCTCTGTCTTTAGGTCTATATATCACTGTGTCTCTGCCTTTAGGTCTATATATCACTGTGTCAAGGCCTTTAGGTCTATATATCACTGTGTCAAGGCCTTTAGGTCTATATATCACTGTGTCAAGGCCTTTAGGTCTATATATCACTGTGTCAAGGCCTTTAGGTCTATATATCACTGTGTCTCTGCCTTTAGGTCTATATATCACTGTGTCAAGGCCTTTAGGTCTATATATCACTGTGTCAAGGCCTTTAGGTCTATATATCACTGTGTCAAGGCCTTTAGGTCTATATATCAAGGCCTTTAGGTCTATATATCACTGTGTCTCTGCCTTTAGGTCTATATATCACTGTGTCAAGGCCTTTAGGTCTATATATCACAGTGTCAAGGCTTTTAGGTCTATATATCACTGTGTCAAGGCCTTTAGGTCTATATATCACTGTGTCAAGGCCTTTAGGTCTATATATCACAGTGTCTCTGCCTTCAGGTCTATATATCACTGTGTCAAGGCCTTTAGGTCTATATATCACTGTGCCAAGGCCTTTAGGTCTATATATCACTGTGTCAAGGCCTTTAGGTCTATATATCACTGTGTCAAGGCCTTTAGGTCTATATATCACTGTGTCAAGGCCTTTAGGTCTATATATCACTGTGTCTCTGCCTTCAGGTCTATATATCACTGTGTCAAGGCCTTTAGGTCTATATATCACTGTGTCAAGGCCTTTAGGTCTATATATCACTGTGCCAAGGCCTTTAGGTCTATATATCACTGTGTCAAGGCCTTTAGGTCTATATATCACTGTGTCAAGGCCTTTAGGTCTATATATCACTGTGTCAAGGCCTTTAGGTCTATATATCACTGTGTCAAGGCCTTTAGGTCTATATATCACTGTGTCAAGGCCTTTAGGTCTATATATCACTGTGTCTCTGTCTTTAGGTCTATATATCACTGTGTCAAGGCCTTTAGGTCTATATATCACTGTGTCAAGGCCTTTAGGTCTATATATCACTGTGTCAAGGCCTTTAGGTCTATATATCACTGTGTCAAGGCCTTTAGGTCTATATATCACTGTGTCAAGGCCTTTAGGTCTATATATCACTGTGTCAAGGCCTTTAGGTCTATATATCATGGTGTCAAGGCCTTTAGGTCTATATATCACTGTGTCTCTGCCTTTAGGTCTATATATCACTGTGTCAAGGCCTTTAGGTCTATATATCACTGTGTCTCTGCCTTTAGGTCTATATATCACTCTGTCAAGGCCTTTAGGTCTATATATCACTGTGTCAAGGCCTTTAGGTCTATATATCACTGTGTCAAGGCCTTTAGGTCTATATATCACTGTGTCAAGGCCTTTAGGTCTATATATCACTGTGTCAAGGCCTTTAGGTCTATATATCACTGTGTCAAGGCCTTTAGGTCTATATATCACTGTGCCAAGGCCTTTAGGTCTATATATCACAGTGTCTCTGCCTTTAGGTCTATATATCACTGTGTCAAGGCCTTTAGGTCTATATATCACAGTGTCTCTGCCTTTAGGTCTATATATCACTGTGTCAAGGCCTTTAGGTCTATATATCACTGTGTCAAGGCCTTTAGGTCTATATATCACTGTGCCAAGGCCTTTAGGTCTATATATCACTATGTCAAGGCCTTTAGGTCTATATATCACTGTGTCAAGGCCTTTAGGTCTATATATCACTGTGTCAAGGCCTTTAGGTCTATATATCACTGTGTCAAGGCCTTTAGGTCTATATATCACTGTGTCTAGGCCTTTAGGTCTATATATCACTGTGTCAAGGCCTTTAGGTCTATATATCACTGTGTCAAGGCCTTTAGGTCTATATATCACGGTGTCTCTGCCTTCAGGTCTATATATCACTGTGTCAAGGCCTTTAGGTCTATATATCACTGTGTCAAGGCCTTTATGTCTATATATCACTGTGTCTCTGCCTTTAGGTCTATATATCACTGTGTCTCTGTCTTTAGGTCTATATATCACTGTGTCTCTGCCTTTAGGTCTATATATCACTGTGTCAAGGCCTTTAGGTCTATATATCACTGTGTCAAGGCCTTTAGGTCTATATATCACTGTGTCAAGGCCTTTAGGTCTATATATCACTGTGTCAAGGCCTTTAGGTCTATATATCACTGTGTCTCTGCCTTTAGGTCTATATATCACTGTGTCAAGGCCTTTAGGTCTATATATCACTGTGTCAAGGCCTTTAGGTCTATATATCACTGTGTCAAGGCCTTTAGGTCTATATATCAAGGCCTTTAGGTCTATATATCACTGTGTCTCTGCCTTTAGGTCTATATATCACTGTGTCAAGGCCTTTAGGTCTATATATCACAGTGTCAAGGCTTTTAGGTCTATATATCACTGTGTCAAGGCCTTTAGGTCTATATATCACTGTGTCAAGGCCTTTAGGTCTATATATCACAGTGTCTCTGCCTTCAGGTCTATATATCACTGTGTCAAGGCCTTTAGGTCTATATATCACTGTGCCAAGGCCTTTAGGTCTATATATCACTGTGTCAAGGCCTTTAGGTCTATATATCACTGTGTCAAGGCCTTTAGGTCTATATATCACTGTGTCAAGGCCTTTAGGTCTATATATCACTGTGTCTCTGCCTTCAGGTCTATATATCACTGTGTCAAGGCCTTTAGGTCTATATATCACTGTGTCAAGGCCTTTAGGTCTATATATCACTGTGCCAAGGCCTTTAGGTCTATATATCACTGTGTCAAGGCCTTTAGGTCTATATATCACTGTGTCAAGGCCTTTAGGTCTATATATCACTGTGTCAAGGCCTTTAGGTCTATATATCACTGTGTCAAGGCCTTTAGGTCTATATATCACTGTGTCAAGGCCTTTAGGTCTATATATCACTGTGTCTCTGTCTTTAGGTCTATATATCACTGTGTCAAGGCCTTTAGGTCTATATATCACTGTGTCAAGGCCTTTAGGTCTATATATCACTGTGTCAAGGCCTATATATCACTGTGTCAAGGCTTTAGGTCTATATATCACTGTGTCAAGGCCTTTAGGTCTATATATCACTGTGTCAAGGCCTTTAGGTCTATATATCACTGTGTCAAGGCCTTTAGGTCTATATATCATGGTGTCAAGGCCTTTAGGTCTATATATCACTGTGTCTCTGCCTTTAGGTCTATATATCACTGTGTCAAGGCCTTTAGGTCTATATATCACTGTGTCTCTGCCTTTAGGTCTATATATCACTCTGTCAAGGCCTTTAGGTCTATATATCACTGTGTCAAGGCCTTTAGGTCTATATATCACTGTGTCAAGGCCTTTAGGTCTATATATCACTGTGTCAAGGCCTTTAGGTCTATATATCACTGTGTCAAGGCCTTTAGGTCTATATATCACTGTGTCAAGGCCTTTAGGTCTATATATCACTGTGCCAAGGCCTTTAGGTCTATATATCACTGTGTCAAGGCCTTCAGGTCTATATATCACTGTGTCAAGGCCTTTAGGTCTATATATCACTGTGTCAAGGCCTTTAGGTCTATATATCACAGTGTCTCTGCCTTTAGGTCTATATATCACTGTGTCTAGGCCTTTAGGTCTATATATCACTGTGCCAAGGCCTTTAGGTCTATATATCACTGTGTCAAGGCCTTTAGGTCTATATATCACTGTGTCAAGGCCTTTAGGTCTATATATCACTGTGTCAAGGCCTTTAGGTCTATATATCACTGTGTCAAGGCCTTTAGGTCTATATATCACTGTGTCAAGGCCTTTAGGTCTATATATCACTGTGTCAAGGCCTTTAGGTCTATATATCACTGTGTCAAGGCCTTTAGGTCTATATATCACTGTGTCAAGGCCTTTAGGTCTATATATCACAGTGTCTCTGCCTTTAGGTCTATATATCACTGTGTCAAGGCCTTTAGGTCTATATATCACAGTGTCTCTGCCTTTAGGTCTATATATCACTGTGTCAAGGCCTTTAGGTCTATATATCACTGTGTCAAGGCCTTTAGGTCTATATATCACTGTGTCTAGGCCTTTAGGTCTATATATCACTGTGCCAAGGCCTTTAGGTCTATATATCACTATGTCAAGGCCTTTAGGTCTATATATCACTGTGTCAAGGCCTTTAGGTCTATATATCACTGTGTCAAGGCCTTTAGGTCTATATATCACTGTGTCAAGGCCTTTAGGTCTATATATCACTGTGTCTAGGCCTTTAGGTCTATATATCACTGTGTCAAGGCCTTTAGGTCTATATATCACTGTGTCAAGGCCTTTAGGTCTATATATCACGGTGTCTCTGCCTTCAGGTCTATATATCACTGTGTCAAGGCCTTTAGGTCTATATATCACTGTGTCAAGGCCTTTATGTCTATATATCACTGTGTCTCTGCCTTTAGGTCTATATATCACTGTGTCTCTGTCTTTAGGTCTATATATCACTGTGTCTCTGCCTTTAGGTCTATATATCACTGTGTCAAGGCCTTTAGGTCTATATATCACTGTGTCAAGGCCTTTAGGTCTATATATCACTGTGTCAAGGCCTTTAGGTCTATATATCACTGTGTCAAGGCCTTTAGGTCTATATATCACTGTGTCTCTGCCTTTAGGTCTAAATATCACTGTGTCAAGGCCTTTAGGTCTATATATCACTGTGTCAAGGCCTTTAGGTCTATATATCACTGTGTCAAGGCCTTTAGGTCTATATATCAAGGCCTTTAGGTCTATATATCACTGTGTCTCTGCCTTTAGGTCTATATATCACTGTGTCAAGGCCTTTAGGTCTATATATCACAGTGTCAAGGCTTTTAGGTCTATATATCACTGTGTCAAGGCCTTTAGGTCTATATATCACTGTGTCAAGGCCTTTAGGTCTATATATCACAGTGTCTCTGCCTTCAGGTCTATATATCACTGTGTCAAGGCCTTTAGGTCTATATATCACTGTGTCAAGGCCTTTAGGTCTATATATCACAGTGTCTCTGCCTTTAGGTCTATATATCACTGTGTCTAGGCCTTTAGGTCTATATATCACTGTGCCAAGGCCTTTAGGTCTATATATCACTGTGTCAAGGCCTTTAGGTCTATATATCACTGTGTCAAGGCCTTTAGGTCTATATATCACTGTGTCAAGGCCTTTAGGTCTATATATCACTGTGTCTCTGCCTTCAGGTCTATATATCACTGTGTCAAGGCCTTTAGGTCTATATATCACTGTGTCAAGGCCTTTAGGTCTATATATCACTGTGCCAAGGCCTTTAGGTCTATATATCACTGTGTCAAGGCCTTTAGGTCTATATATCACTGTGTCAAGGCCTTTAGGTCTATATATCACTGTGTCAAGGCCTTTAGGTCTATATATCACTGTGTCAAGGCCTTTAGGTCTATATATCACTGTGTCAAGGCCTTTAGGTCTATATATCACTGTGTCTCTGTCTTTAGGTCTATATATCACTGTGTCAAGGCCTTTAGGTCTATATATCACTGTGTCAAGGCCTTTAGGTCTATATATCACTGTGTCAAGGCCTTTAGGTCTATATATCACTGTGTCAAGGCCTTTAGGTCTATATATCACTGTGTCAAGGCCTTTAGGTCTATATATCACTGTGTCAAGGCCTTTAGGTCTATATATCATGGTGTCAAGGCCTTTAGGTCTATATATCACTGTGTCTCTGCCTTTAGGTCTATATATCACTGTGTCAAGGCCTTTAGGTCTATATATCACTGTGTCTCTGCCTTTAGGTCTATATATCACTCTGTCAAGGCCTTTAGGTCTATATATCACTGTGTCAAGGCCTTTAGGTCTATATATCACTGTGTCAAGGCCTTTAGGTCTATATATCACTGTGTCAAGGCCTTTAGGTCTATATATCACTGTGTCAAGGCCTTTAGGTCTATATATCACTGTGTCAAGGCCTTTAGGTCTATATATCACTGTGCCAAGGCCTTTAGGTCTATATATCACTGTGTCAAGGCCTTCAGGTCTATATATCACTGTGTCAAGGCCTTTAGGTCTATATATCACTGTGTCAAGGCCTTTAGGTCTATATATCACAGTGTCTCTGCCTTTAGGTCTATATATCACTGTGTCTAGGCCTTTAGGTCTATATATCACTGTGCCAAGGCCTTTAGGTCTATATATCACTGTGTCAAGGCCTTTAGGTCTATATATCACTGTGTCAAGGCCTTTAGGTCTATATATCACTGTGTCAAGGCCTTTAGGTCTATATATCACTGTGTCTCTGCCTTCAGGTCTATATATCACTGTGTCAAGGCCTTTAGGTCTATATATCACTGTGTCAAGGCCTTTAGGTCTATATATCACTGTGCCAAGGCCTTTAGGTCTATATATCACTGTGTCAAGGCCTTTAGGTCTATATATCACTGTGTCAAGGCCTTTAGGTCTATATATCACTGTGTCAAGGCCTTTAGGTCTATATATCACTGTGTCAAGGCCTTTAGGTCTATATATCACTGTGTCAAGGCCTTTAGGTCTATATATCACTGTGTCTCTGTCTTTAGGTCTATATATCACTGTGTCAAGGCCTTTAGGTCTATATATCACTGTGTCAAGGCCTTTAGGTCTATATATCACTGTGTCAAGGCCTTTAGGTCTATATATCACTGTGTCAAGGCCTTTAGGTCTATATATCACTGTGTCAAGGCCTTTAGGTCTATATATCACTGTGTCAAGGCCTTTAGGTCTATATATCATGGTGTCAAGGCCTTTAGGTCTATATATCACTGTGTCTCTGCCTTTAGGTCTATATATCACTGTGTCAAGGCCTTTAGGTCTATATATCACTGTGTCTCTGCCTTTAGGTCTATATATCACTCTGTCAAGGCCTTTAGGTCTATATATCACTGTGTCAAGGCCTTTAGGTCTATATATCACTGTGTCAAGGCCTTTAGGTCTATATATCACTGTGTCAAGGCCTTTAGGTCTATATATCACTGTGTCAAGGCCTTTAGGTCTATATATCACTGTGTCAAGGCCTTTAGGTCTATATATCACTGTGCCAAGGCCTTTAGGTCTATATATCACTGTGTCAAGGCCTTTAGGTCTATATATCACTGTGTCAAGGCCTTTAGGTCTATATATCACTGTGTCAAGGCCTTTAGGTCTATATATCACTGTGTCAAGGCCTTTAGGTCTATATATCACTGTGTCAAGGCCTTTAGGTCTATATATCACTGTGTCTCTGTCTTTAGGTCTATATATCACTGTGTCAAGGCCTTTAGGTCTATATATCACTGTGTCAAGGCCTTTAGGTCTATATATCACTGTGTCAAGGCCTTTAGGTCTATATATCACTGTGTCAAGGCCTTTAGGTCTATATATCACTGTGTCAAGGCCTTTAGGTCTATATATCACTGTGTCAAGGCCTTTAGGTCTATATATCATGGTGTCAAGGCCTTTAGGTCTATATATCACTGTGTCTCTGCCTTTAGGTCTATATATCACTGTGTCAAGGCCTTTAGGTCTATATATCACTGTGTCAAGGCCTTTAGGTCTATATATCACTGTGTCTCTGCCTTTAGGTCTATATATCACTCTGTCAAGGCCTTTAGGTCTATATATCACTGTGTCAAGGCCTTTAGGTCTATATATCACTGTGTCAAGGCCTTTAGGTCTATATATCACTGTGTCAAGGCCTTTAGGTCTATATATCACTGTGTCAAGGCCTTTAGGTCTATATATCACTGTGTCAAGGCCTTTAGGTCTATATATCACTGTGTCAAGGCCTTTAGGTCTATATATCACTGTGTCAAGGCCTTTAGGTCTATATATCACTGTGTCAAGGCCTTTAGGTAAATATATCATGGTGTCAAGGCATATGAATTAACAGGTTATCACAACACAAAGGTTATGGATTTGAGTCCATGTTACAGCCCAGACAGTTATTTAAAAAAAAAATTCATTTAGACTCTGCCTTTATGTATGCATTTAGACTCTGCCTTTATGTATGCATTTAGACTCTGCCTTTATGTATGCATTTAGACTCTGCCTTTATGTATGCATTTAGACTGCCTTTATGTATGCATTTAGACTCTGCCTTTATATATGCATTTAGACTCTGCCTTTATGTATGCATTTAGACTCTGCCTTTATATATGCATGTGCTCGTGTACATGTGTATGTACACAGGTGAGTCACCTGCCCTCAGGTATCGAAACATTCAGCAGCAACTCCTGTGTAACTATCAGAATTCTGCCCTTCCCATTTCCACTTGACAGAGCGCCTCAGGGGAGGAGGGGGCAGAGCACCTCAGTGGAGGAGGGGGCAGAGCGCCTCAGTGGAGGAGGGGGCAGAGCGCCTCAGTGGAGGAGGGGGCAGAGCGCCTCAGGGGAGGAGAGGAGGGGGCAGAGCGCCTCAGGGGAGGAGGGGGCAGAGCGCCTCAGGGGAGGAGGGGGCAGAGCTCCTCAGGGGAGGAGGGGGCAGAGCGCCTCAGGGGAGGAGGGGGTGGAAGTCAGAATGCTGTATTACTCAGCTGAGCACCCGAGCGCCTCAGGGGAGGAGGGGGCAGAGCACCTCAGGGGAGGAGGGGGCAGAGCGCCTCAGGGGAGGAGTGGGTGGAAGTCAGAATGCTGTATTACTCAGCTGAGCACCCGTTTTCCCATGTAGAGCAACCTAATGGCTGGAGCTGTTTCAGTACATGGGAGTGGTGGATATAGTCATTGGAGGCTGTGGTATTACAAGGTAGTACATTTCTACCTTCCAGTAGATCTTCATGGAACACATGGAATGGTTGGAACCAACCCAGCAAACCAAAAAGGGTTCTGTGAAAGTTCCCAAAGCATTCGTTAGGTTGCGGCAAATGTTCTCAAAAATCTAAAACTGTCCAGTTGTGTGGATAATTTTACAATCTTGATTCCAGGGTGCAAAAAACATTCACCTGATGTTACAAGAACGTTCCCAGAACACATTTAATCTGTTCTTTAAAGGTTTTCAGAGGGTTTCATTAAGTTGTGGGAACATTGTGTTGACATGACAAGAGATAGGTTCCCAGAACACATTTAATCTGTTCTTTAAAGGTTTTCAGAGGGTTTCATTAGGTTGTGGGAACATTGTGGGGATATGATAAGAGACATGTTCCCAGAACACACAAACTCCAGTTGTGCTGACATTAACATAATGTGCACAAAATGTTCCTTTGATGTTGCAGGAATGAAATAAGTCAGTAAATAAGACGTTCATATTTGGTTTAGGTTGAACAAAATATACGCAATGTACATTTTGGACCTTGTCTTGGAGGTCCTCAGAACATTTCAGAACATTTAGAAAATGTAATATTTAAGTTTGACCTAATATTACCACAACATTCTCAGCATGCAAATCAATGTTATCGTTAATGTGCTCGTTAAAGTATAAGATAAAACATCCCCATTTGGTTTCTCTCCACGTTTAATGTAAATTCCCATTTCAGGACTATATTGTTGGTGATATACTTAATGAAGACATCCTCTCTGGCAGTAGACTGTCTCTGAGCCTCAAGTTCTTTTGGAATATTCTAAAGAAACATGTTTGAACAATGTGGGATTGAACCTGTTGTCTTCATACCAGCAGCCAGATCATTAATCCTCTGATTGAACCTGTTGTCTTCATACCAGCAGCCAGATCATTAATCCTCTGATTGAACCTGTTGTCTTCATACCAGCAGCCAGATCATTAATCCTCTGATTGAACCTGTTGTCTTCATACCAGCAGCCGGATCATTAATCCTCTGATTGAACCTGTTGTCTTCATACCAGCAGCCAGATCATTAATCCTCTGATTGAACCTGTTGTCTTCATACCAGCAGCCAGATCATTAATCCTCTGATTGAACCTGTTGTCTTCATACCAGCAGCCAGATCATTAATCCTCTGATTGAACCTGTTGTCTTCATACCAGCAGCCAGATCATTAATCCTCTGATTGAACCTGTTGTCTTCATACCAGCAGCCGGATCATTAATCCTCTGATTGAACCTGTTGTCTTCATACCAGCAGCCAGATCATTAATCCTCTGATTGAACCTGTTGTCTTCATACCAGCAGCCAGATCATTAATCCTCTGATTGAACCTGTTGTCTTCATACCAGCAGCCAGATCATTAATCCTCTGATTGAACCTGTTGTCTTCATACCAGCAGCCAGATCATTAATCCTCTGATTGAACCTGTTGTCTTCATACCAGCAGCCAGATCATTAATCCTCTGATTGAACCTGTTGTCTTCATACCAGCAGCCAGATCATTAATCCTCTGATTGAACCTGTTGTCTTCATACCAGCAGCCAGATCATTAATCCTCTGCACCAGGGGATAGCTGTGACCTCTGTAGCCAGATCATTAATCCTCTGCACCAGGGGATAGTTGTGACCTCTGTAGCCAGATCATTAATCCTCTGCACCAGGGGATAGCTGTGACCTCTGTAGCCAGTTCATTAATCCTCTGCATCAAGGGATAGTTGTGACCTCTGTAGCCAGATCATTAATCCTCTGCACCAGGGGATAGCTGTGACCTCTGTAGCCAGATCATTAATCCTCTGCACCAGGGGATAGTTGTGACCTCTGTAGCCAGATCATTAATCCTCTGCACCAAGGGATAGTTGTGACCTCTGTAGCCAGATCATTAATCCTCTTCACCAGGGGATAGTTGTGACCTCTGTAGCCAGATCATTAATCCTCTGCACCAGGGGATAGTTGTGACCTCTGTAGCCAGATCATTAATCCTCTGCACCAGGGGATAGTTGTGACCTCTGTAGCCAGATCATTAATCCTCTGCATCAGGGGATAGTTGTGACCTCTGTAGCCAGATCATTAATCCTCTGCATCAGGGGATAGTTGTGACCTCTGTAGCCAGATCATTAATCCTCTTCACCAGGGGATAGCTGTGACCTCTGTAGCCAGATCATTAATCCTCTGCATCAAGGGATAGCTGTGACCTCTGTAGCCAGATCATTAATCCTCTGCATCAAGGGATAGTTGTGACCTCTGTAGCCAGATCATTAATCCTCTGCATCAAGGGATAGCTGTGACCTCTGTAGCCAGATCATTAATCCTCTGCATCAAGGGATAGCTGTGACCTCTGTAGCCAGATCATTAATCCTCTGCATCAAGGGATAGCTGTGACCTCTGTAGCCAGATCATTAATCCTCTGCACCAGGGGATAGTTGTGACCTCTGTAGCCAGATCATTAATCCTCTGCATCAAGGGATAGTTGTGACCTCTGTAGCCAGATCATTAATCCTCTTCACCAGGGGATAGTTGTGACCTCTGTAGCCAGATCATTAATCCTCTGCACCAGGGGATAGCTGTGACCTCTGTAGCCAGATCATTAATCCTCTGCACCAGGGGATAGTTGTGACCTCTGTAGCCAGATCATTAATCCTCTGCACCAGGGGATAGCTGTGACCTCTGTAGCCAGATCATTAATCCTCTGCACCAGGGGATAGTTGTGACCTCTGTAGCCAGATCATTAATCCTCTGCACCAGGGGATAGCTGTGACCTCTGTAGCCAGTTCATTAATCCTCTGCATCAAGGGATAGTTGTGACCTCTGTAGCCAGATCATTAATCCTCTGCACCAGGGGATAGCTGTGACCTCTGTAGCCAGATCATTAATCCTCTGCACCAGGGGATAGTTGTGACCTCTGTAGCCAGATCATTAATCCTCTGCACCAAGGGATAGTTGTGACCTCTGTAGCCAGATCATTAATCCTCTTCACCAGGGGATAGCTGTGACCTCTGTAGTCAGATCATTAATCCTCTGCATCAAGGGATAGTTGTGACCTCTGTAGCCAGATCATTAATCCTCTGCACCAGGGGATAGTTGTGACCTCTGTAGCCAGATCATTAATCCTCTGCACCAGGGGATAGTTGTGACCTCTGTAGCCAGATCATTAATCCTCTGCACCAGGGGATAGTTGTGACCTCTGTAGCCAGATCATTAATCCTCTGCATCAGGGGATAGTTGTGACCTCTGTAGCCAGATCATTAATCCTCTGCATCAGGGGATAGTTGTGACCTCTGTAGCCAGATCATTAATCCTCTTCACCAGGGGATAGCTGTGACCTCTGTAGCCAGATCATTAATCCTCTGCATCAAGGGATAGCTGTGACCTCTGTAGCCAGATCATTAATCCTCTGCATCAAGGGATAGTTGTGACCTCTGTAGCCAGATCATTAATCCTCTGCACCAGGGGATAGCTGTGACCTCTGTAGCCAGATCATTAATCCTCTGCATCAAGGGATAGCTGTGACCTCTGTAGCCAGATCATTAATCCTCTGCACCAGGGGATAGTTGTGACCTCTGTAGCCAGATCATTAATCCTCTGCACCAGGGGATAGCTGTGACCTCTGTAGCCAGATCATTAATCCTCTGCACCAGGGGATAGCTGTGACCTCTGTAGCCAGATCATTAATCCTCTGCACCAGGGGATAGCTGTGACCTCTGTAGCCAGATCATTAATCCTCTGCACCAGGGGATAGATGTGATCTCTGTAGCCAGATCATTAATCCTCTGCACCAGGGGATAGTTGTGACCTCTGTAGCCAGATCATTAATCCTCTGCACCAGGGGATAGTTGTGACCTCTGTAGCCAGATCATTAATCCTCTGCACCAGGGGATAGTTGTGACCTCTGTAGCCAGATCATTAATCCTCTGCACCAGGGGATAGTTGTGACCTCTGTAGCCAGATCATTAATCCTCTGCACCAGGGGATAGTTGTGACCTCTGTAGCCAGATCATTAATCCTCTGCACCAGGGGATAGTTGTGACCTCTGTAGCCAGATCATTAATCCTCTGCATCAGGGGATAGTTGTGACCTCTGTAGCCAGATCATTAATCCTCTGCACCAGGGGATAGTTGTGACCTCTGTAGCCAGATCATTAATCCTCTTCACCAGGGGATAGTTGTGACCTCTGTAGCCAGATCATTAATCCTCTGCATCAAGGGATAGTTGTGACCTCTGTAGCCAGATCATTAATCCTCTGCATCAAGGGATAGTTGTGACCTCTGTAGCCAGATCATTAATCCTCTGCATCAAGGGATAGTTGTGACCTCTGTAGCCATATCATTAATCCTCTGCATCAAGGGATAGCTGTGACCTCTGTAGCCAGATCATTAATCCTCTTCACCAGGGGATAGTTGTGACCTCTGTAGCCAGATCATTAATCCTCTTCACCAGGGGATAGTTGTGACCTCTGTAGCCAGATCATTAATCCTCTTCACCAGGGGATAGCTGTGACCTCTGTAGCCAGATCATTAATCCTCTGCACCAGGGGATAGTTGTGACCTCTGTAGCCAGATCATTAATCCTCTGCATCAAGGGGTAGTTGTGACCTCTGTAGCCAGATCATTAATCCTCTGCACCAGGGGATAGTTGTGACCTCTGTAGTCAGATCATTAATCCTCTGCATCAGGGGATAGTTGTGACCTCTGTAGCCAGATCATTAATCCTCTGCACCAGGGGATAGTTGTGACCTCTGTAGCCAGATCATTAATCCTCTTCACCAGGGGATAGTTGTGACCTCTGTAGCCAGATCATTAATCCTCTGCACCAGGGGATAGTTGTGATCTCTGTAGCCAGATCATTAATCCTCTGCACCAGGGGATAGTTGTGACCTCTGTAGCCAGATCATTAATCCTCTGCACCAGGGGATAGTTGTGACCTCTGTAGCCAGATCATTAATCCTCTGCATCAAGGGATAGCTGTGACCTCTGTAGCCAGATCATTAATCCTCTGCACCAGGGGATAGTTGTGACCTCTGTAGCCAGATCATTAATCCTCTGCATCAAGGGATAGTTGTGACCTCTGTAGCCAGATCATTAATCCTCTGCATCAAGGGATAGTTGTGACCTCTGTAGCCAGATCATTAATCCTCTGCATCAAGGGATAGTTGTGACCTCTGTAGCCAGATCATTAATCCTCTTCACCAGGGGATAGTTGTGACCTCTGTAGCCAGATCATTAATCCTCTTCACCAGGGGATAGTTGTGACCTCTGTAGCCAGATCATTAATCCTCTGCATCAAGGGATAGTTGTGACCTCTGTAGCCAGATCATTAATCCTCTGCACCAGGGGATAGTTGTGACCTCTGTAGCCAGATCATTAATCCTCTGCATCAAGGGATAGTTGTGACCTCTGTAGCCAGATCATTAATCCTCTTCACCAGGGGATAGTTGTGACCTCTGTAGCCAGATCATTAATCCTCTGCACCAGGGGATAGTTGTGACCTCTGTAGCCAGATCATTAATCCTCTGCACCAGGGGATAGTTGTGACCTCTGTAGCCAGATCATTAATCCTCTTCACCAGGGGATAGTTGTGACCTCTGTAGCCAGATCATTAATCCTCTTCACCAGGGGATAGTTGTGACCTCTGTAGCCAGATCATTAATCCTCTGCACCAGGGGATAGTTGTGACCTCTGTAGTCAGATCATTAATCCTCTGCACCAGGGGATAGTTGTGACCTCTGTAGTCAGATCATTAATCCTCTGCACCAGGGGATAGTTGTGACCTCTGTAGCCAGATCATTAATCCACACATATTTTGCCAATGTTATTCCAGGCGCAGTGAAATGCACTTTCTGAGTTATTAAAACGTTCCTCAGAACCTCTTCATATGCCGGACTTAATCTTGGGTTGAAAGTCATATGAAATGGGATTTTGAAATTGTGAGAAAGTTAAATTGTTTTCTTATTTAATTTGACGGTACTGAGGAACATTTTACTAACGTAGAAATGGTGTTCTGAATGACCATATTTAACAATTGTCTGAAATGAGAATTTGCGTTAAATCTGGAGAGAAACATAGTGGGGAAGTATTCCAATCCAATCTGGAGAGAAACATAGTGGGGAAGTATTCCAATCCAATCTGGAGAGAAACATAGTGGGGAAGTATTCCAATCCAATCTGGAGAGAAACATAGTGGGGAAGTATTCCAATCCCAATCTGGAGAGAAACATAGTGGGGAAGTATTCCAATCCAATCTGGAGAGAAACATAGTGGGGAAGTATTCCAATCCAATCTGGAGAGAAACATAGTGGGGAAGTATTCCAATTCCAATCTGGAGAGAAACATAGTGGGGAAGTATTCCAATTCCAATCTGGAGAGAAACATAGTGGGGAAGTATTCCAATCCAATCTGGAGAGAAACATAGTGGGGAAGTATTCCAATTCCAATCTGGAGAGAAACATAGTGGGGAAGTATTCCAATCCAATCTGGAGAGAAACATAGTGGGGAAGTATTCCAATCCAATCTGGAGAGAAACATAGTGGGGAAGTATTCCAATCCAATCTGGAGAGAAACATAGTGGGGAAGTATTCCAATTCCAATCCAATGTAATCTATAAAGCAGGAATCCGCAGGTCTTTGCCGCCCCATTTCTGTGTAGTGTTTTCACGTTGAACAAACACCAGGAGGTTGACCCCAAGCCTCCTCGGGCTGGCAGGAATCCGCAGGTCTTTGCCGCCCCATTTCTGTGTAGTGTTTTCACGTTGAACAAACACCAGGAGGTTGACCCCAAGCCTCCTCGGGCTGGCAGGAATCCGCAGGTCTTTGCCGCCCCATTTCTGTGTAGTGTTTTCACGTTGAACAAACACCAGGAGGTTGACCCCAAGCCTCCTCGGGCTGGCCTTCTGGGCAAGGTGTGTCTTTGAGTTAAATCCCACCTACTCAAATGACCCTGCTGCCATGAACCCGGAGGAGAAATAAAAGTCACTTGCAAACTAGCTAACGTTCCAGCAGCCGGAAACAAACACAGAGCAAATGAAGCCAGACTGTTGCAGGGACAAAATCAACATCATTCTGGGTTCTTGGATCTGAATCAGTTCAAACAGAAGCAGAAGACTGATCAGGATCAGAAACGTTGGAATTCATTTTGAATTTTTTATTTATTTATTTTTTAACCTTTATTTAACCAGGCAAGTTAGTTAAGAACAAATTCTTAATTTCAATGACGGCCTAGGAACAGTGGGTTAACTGCCTCTTCAGGGGCAGAACGACAGATTTGTACCTTGTCAGCTCGGGGATTTGAACTTGCAACCTTCCGGTTACTAGTCCAACGCTCTAACCACTAGGCTACCCTGTCGGAAGAGTGACGCCGAAGTGGCCACCGTTCTCATGCACTGATAGGTAAGTGTTGGGTTCTGTTTTTAGCTTACTAGCTAGCTGCTAACCTGAATGTCCAAGCTAGCGAACACAGATACTTAGCTAGCTAGCTAACATCTTCTGAATTCGGACTGTTTTGTACAGAAACGAGTCCAGAATAGAATCATGTAGATACACTCCACCAGATTCCCAAAGCCTTTATTTCAACTAACTGACTGATGAATAACCAGTCTGTCTATATACAGTATTGATTCCTATCTAGTGTTAACAGCCCATCAGGATGACTGATGAATAACCAGTCTGTCTATATACAGTATTGATTCCTATCTAGTGTTAACAGCCTGTCCATCAAGTCATAGGATGGTGCATTAGCATGACACATGTGACACAGGTTACAACACAACACCACATCCTATTGGATGAAAATGAGACTGTTGTAACACTGACTTATTCTGTGGTAATGTCTTCTCCCCCATTTAGCTGTAAGTCAACAGAGCATTGATGGTGGTAATGTCTTCTCCCCCATTTAGCTCTCTCTCAGGTGAGACCATGGCCAGTATGTTACCTACCTCCTCTCTCTCAGGTGAGACCATGGCCAGTATATTACCTACCTCCTCTCTCTCAGGTGAGACCATGGCCAGTATATTACCTACCTCCTCTCTCTCAGGTGAGACCATGGCCAGTATATTACCTACCTCCTCTCTCTCAGGTGAGACCATGGCCAGTATATTACCTACCTCCTCTCTCTCAGGTGAGACCATGGCCAGTATATTACCTACCTCCTCTCTCTCAGGTGAGACCATGGCCAGTATATTACCTACCTCCTGTCTCTCAGGTGAGACCATGGCCAGTATATTACCTACCTCCTCTCTCTCAGGTGAGACCATGGCCAGTATATTACCTAGCTCCTGTCTCTCTCAGGTGAGACCATGGCCAGTATATTACCTACCTCCTGTCTCTCAGGTGATACCATGGCCAGTATATTACCTACCTCCTCTCTCTCAGGTGAGACCATGGCCAGTATATTACCTACCTCCTGTCTCTCAGGTGAGACCATGGCCAGTATATTACCTACCTCCTCTCTCTCAGGTGAGACCATGGCCAGTATATTACCTACCTCCTCTCTCTCAGGTGAGACCATGGCCAGTATATTACCTACCTCCTCTCTCTCAGGTGAGACCATGGCCAGTATATTACCTACCTCCTCTCTCTCTGTTGAGACCATGGCCAGTATATTACCTAGCTCCTGTCTCTCTCAGGTGACCACGGCCAGTATGTTACCAACTATCAATTCATTGATGGTGAGTTGATTGCTGAATTCATATGGCGTATGTACAGGATAAGGTGGGGTATATACAGGAATATTTTTTATTTCACCTTTATTTAACCAGGTAGGCTAGTTGAGAACAAATTCTCATTTGCAACTGCGACCTGGAATATGACATTGCGAAGTAACAATTAGTTTGATGTTTTCCCACACAGTGCCAACATTCCCCACAGACTCAGACTTGCCTCTCCTGTCCCACTACCAACCAAGCCAGAGTTTCTTCAGGAACATCGGTGCAGAGGGTTGGTAGGAAACTGGTGCTCATACAGAACTGGTGCTCATACAGAACTGGTGCTCATACAGAACTGGTGCTCATACAGAACTGGTGCTCATACAGAACTGGTGCTCATACAGAACTGGTGCTCATACAGAACTGGTGCTCATACAGAACTGGTGCTCATACAGAACTGGTGCTCATACAGACATTACGCTCTTTTGAAGTATTTTTCTTTTTCTTGATGAAACTTGAGACATTAATTTACAATGACATTGAGCTAGAGTCTACTATGAGTCTACTATGAGTCTACTATGAGTCCACTATGAGTCTACTATGAGTCTACTATGAGTCCACTATGAGTCTACTATGAGTCTACTATGAGTACTATGAGTCTATGAGTCTACTATGAGTCTACTATGAGTCCACTATGAGTCTACTATGAGTCCACTATGAGTCTACTATGAGTCTACTATGAGTCTACTATGAGTCTACTATGAGTCTACTATGAGTCCACTATGAGTCTACTATGAGTCTACTATGAGTCTACTATGAGTCCACTATGAGTCTACTATGAGTCTACTATGAGTCCACTATGAGTCTACTATGAGTCTACTATGAGTCTACTATGAGTCTACTATGAGTCCACTATGAGTCTACTATGAGTCTACTATGAGTCTACTATGAGTCCACTATGAGTCTACTATGAGTCCACTATGAGTCTACTATGAGTCTACTATGAGTCTACTATGAGTCTACTATGAGTCCACTATGAGTCTACTATGAGTCTACTATGAGTCTACTATGAGTCTACTATGAGTCCACTATGAGTCTACTATGAGTCTACTATGAGTCTACTATGAGTCTACAATGAAAACTTGGTTTGGAAAGTCATTTGACACAGTGATTTTATTACATTTCAGTGATATGATTTGTTTTCTCCCATCAGCATTAACACTGTCAGAGTAACAGAACCATGGAGGACTGGACCACTGTCAGAGTAACAGAACCATGGAGGACTGGACCACTGTCAGAGTAACAGAACCATGGAGGACTGGACCACTGTCAGAGTAACAGAACCATGGAGGACTGGACCACTGTCAGAGTAACAGAACCATGGAGGACTGGACCACTGTCAGAGTAACAGAACCATGGAGGACTGGACCACTGTCAGAGTAACAGAACCATGGAGGACTGGACCACTGTCAGAGTAACAGAACCATGGAGGACTGGACCACTGTCAGAGTAACAGAACCATGGAGGACTGGACCACTGTCAGAGTAACAGAACCATGGAGGACTGGACCACTGTCAGAGTAACAGAACCATGGAGGACTGGACCACTGTCAGAGTAACAGAACCATGGAGGACTGGACCACTGTCAGAGTAACAGAACCATGGAGGACTGGACTACTGTCAGAGTAACAGAACCATGGAGGACTGGACTACTGTCAGAGTAACAGAACCATGGAGGACTGGACCACTGTCAGAGTAACAGAACCATGGAGGACTGGACTACTGTCAGAGTAACAGAACCATGGAGGACTGGACTGCTGATAATGACTGACGCTCTTGTGAATTGAAATCAAGTTGATTTGGTTGGTTTCTGGTGTAGCAGGTACAACGTCACATCGACACAATGCTGATTGCGACTCATGTAGTGTAGCTGAAAGGTTAGCATGTTCCTCATCATGTAGCTGAATGGTTAGGATGTTCCTCATCATGTAGCTGAAGGGTTAGGATGTTCCTCATCATGTAGCTGAATGGTTGGGATGTTCCTCATCATGTAGTGTAGCTGAATGGTTGGGACAGGTCCAGGAGATCCTCTGCATTATAGGTTGAATGGTTAGGATGTTCCTCATCATGTAGTATAGCTGAATGGTTGGGATGTTCCTCATCATGTAGTATAGCTAAATGGTTAGGATGTTCCTCATCATGTAGTATAGCTGAATGGTTACGATGTTCCTCATCATGTAGCTGAAGGGTTAGGATGTTCCTCATCATGTAGCTGAATGGTTAGGATGTTCCTCATCATGTAGCTGAAGGGTTAGGATGTTCCTCATCGTGTAGCTGAAGGGTTAGGATGTTCCTCATCATGTAGCTGAAGGGTTAGGATGTTCCTCATCATGTAGCTGAAGGGTTAGGATGTTCTTCATAATGTAGTGTAGCTGAAGGGTTAGAATGTTCCTCATCATGTAGCTGAAGGGTTAGGATGTTCCTCATCGTGTAGCTGAAGGGTTAGGATGTTCCTCATCATGTAGCTGAACGGTTAGGATGTTCCTCATTATGTAGTATAGCTGAATGGTTGGGATGTTCCTCATCATGTAGTGTAGTTGAATGGTTGGGATGTTCCTCATCATGTAGCTGAATGGTTGGGATGTTCCTCATCATGTAGTGTAGCTGAATGGTTGGGACAGGTCCAGGAGATCCTCTGCATTATAGGTTGAATGGTTAGGATGTTCCTCATCATGTAGTGTAGTTGAATGGTTAGGATGTTCCTCATCATGTAGCTGAATGGTTGGGATGTTCCTCATCATGTAGTGTAGTTGAATGGTTGGGATGTTCCTCATAGTTTATGGCTGATGTTGTTTCCTCCTCCAACAGGTCCAGGAAATCCTCTGCATTATAGGTTGACATTGGAAAACATGAAACATTTTGTTACAGTACAACTCAATGTCATCTTCCTGTACTCCTGTATCCTGTCCATACAGCAAATAAACATTAGTTTGGTTTGATAACTGTCACGCCCTGACCTTAGAGAGCCTTTTAATGTTTCTATTTGCTTTGGTCAGGGTGTGATATGGGGGTGGGCATTCTATGTTTCCATTTTCTATGATGTTGTATTTCTATGTTTTGGCTGGGTATGGTTCTCATTCAGGGACAGCTGTCTGTCGTTGTCTCTGATTGGGAACCATACTTAGGCAGCCCTTTTCCCTCCTTTCTTTGTGGGAAGTCGACTTTGTTTATGAGCCTTTAGCTTCACAGTTTGTTCGGCGTTTATTGTTTATTGTTTTGTTCAGCGTCTTTTCTAAATAAAATAATATGAACGCTCACAACGCTGTCCTCTTCATTCAACGGCCGTGACAATAACACAATGTTGACGGAATAGGAGGAGATTATCCTGAGAATTTACACATCGTTTATGAATTCAACCACCTCATCTTCTTCAATGCTCTCCAGGGTTGTTGACTACAGCTAAATGGGGGAGAAGACGTTACCACCATCAATGCTCTCCAGGGTTGTTGACTACAGCTAAATGGGGGAGAAGACGTTACCACCATCAATGCTCTCCAGGGTTGTTGACTACAGCTAAATGGGGGAGAAGACGTTACCACCATCAATGCTCTCCACGGTTGTTGACTACAGCTAAATGGGGGAGAAGACGTTACCACAGAATAAGTCAGTGTTACAACAGTCTCATTTTCATCCAATAGGATGTGGTGTTGTGTTGTAACCTGTGTCACATGTGTTTATGCTAATGAACCATCCTATGACTTGATGGACGGGCTGTTAACACTAGATAGGAATCAATACTGTATATAGACAGACTGGTTATTCATCAGTCATCCTGGTGGGCTGTTAACACTAGATAGGAATCAATACTGTATATAGACAGACTGGTTATTCATTCAGTGGTCCTGGTGGGCTGTTAACACTAGATAGGAATCAATACTGTATATAGACAGACTGGTTATTCATTCAGTGGTCCTGGTGGGCTGTTAACACTAGATAGGAATCAATACTGTATATAGACAGACTGGTTATTCATCAGTCATCCTGGTGGGCTGTTAACACTAGATAGGAATCAATACTGTATATAGACAGACTGGTTATTCATCAGTCATCCTGGTGGGCTGTTAACACTAGATAGGAATCAATACTGTATATAGACAGACTGGTTATTCATCAGTCATCCTGGTGGGCTGTTAACACTAGATAGGAATCAATACTGTATATAGACAGACAATGTTCTGAACAGGAAAACTGTTGGTCGATTACCAACAAAATCATTATTGAATCACAAAGCATAACACAAAATGCATACAGCCTTTCTTACCTCTCTTTCTGTGTTGGGGTTTTCACAACCACAACTTGTCTCCAGCAGTATCTCAGGTCAACCTCCTGGTGGTTATTCAATGTGAAAACACTACACAAGAAATGGGGCGGCAAAGGGTCCCCCAAGACCTGCGGATTCCTGCTTTATATTTGTATTTATTATGGATCCCCATTCAAAGCAGCAGTTACTCTTCCTGGGGTCCGGCAAAATTATGGCATTTTATACCATTTTAAAAACATTGCAATACATTCACACACTGTGTGCCCTCAGGCCCCTCCTCCACCACTACCACATATCTACAACACACTGTGTGCCCTCAGGCCCCTACTCCACCACTACCACATATCTACAACACACTGTGTGCCCTCAGTCCCCTCCTCCACCACTACCACATATCTACAACACACTGTGTGCCCTCAGGCACCTCCTCCACCACTACCACATATCTACAACACACTGTGTGTCCTCAGTCCCCTCCTCCACCACTACCACATATCTACAACACACTGTGTGCCCTCAGGCCCCTCCTCCACCACTACCACATATCTACAACACACTGTGTGTCCTCAGTCCCCTCCTCCACCACTACCACATATCTACAACACACTGTGTGCCCTCAGGCCCCTCCTCCACCACTACCACATATCTACAACACACTGTGTGTCCTCAGGCCCCTCCTCCACCACTACCACATATCTACAACACACTGTGTGCCCTCAGGCCCCTCCTCCACCACTACCACATATCAATAACACACTGTGTGTCCTCAGGCCCCTACTCCACCACATATCTACAACACACTGTGTGCCCTCAGGCCCCTCCTCCACCACTACCACATATCTACAACACACTGTGTGCCCTCAGGACCCTCCTCCACCACTACCACATATCTACAACACACTGTGTGTCTTCAGGCCCCTACTCCACCACATATCTACAACACACTGTGTGTCCTCAGGCCCCTCCTCCACCACTACCACATATCTACAACACACTGTGTGTCCTCAGGCCCCTACTCCACCACATATCTACAACACACTGTGTGCCCTCAGGCACCTCCTCCACCACTACCACATATCTACAACACACTGTGTGCCCTCAGGCCCCTCCTCCACCACTACCACATATCTACAACACACTGTGTGCCCTCAGGCCCCTCCTCCACCACTACCACATATCTACAACACACTGTGTGTCCTCAGGCCCCTACTCCACCACATATCTACAACACACTGTGTGCCCTCAGGCACCTCCTCCACCACTACCACATATCTACAACACACTGTGTGCCCTCAGGCCCCTCCTCCACCACTACCACATATCTACAACACACTGTGTGCCCTCAGTCCCCTCCTCCACCACTACCACATATCTACAACACACTGTGTCCTCAGGCCCCTCCTCCACCACTACCACATATCTACAACACACTGTGTGTCCTCAGTCCCCTCCTCCACCACTACCACATATCTACAACACACTGTGTGCCCTCAGGCCCCTCCTCCACCACTACCACATATCTACAGTACTACATCCATGGGTGTGTGCATGTTATCGTTTGTGTCTCATCACAGTCCCCGCTGTTCCATAAGGTGTTTTATCTGTTTTTTAAATCTAATTGTCCTGCTGGCATGAGTTACATGATGTGGAATAGAGTAACATGTAGTCATGGCTCTGTATAGTACTGTGCACCTCCCATAGTCTGTTCTGGAGTTGGGGACTGTGAAGAGAGCTCTGGTGGCATGTCTTGTTGGGTATGTCTTGTTGGATGTCCGAGCTGTGCTGGAACATAAATGGAATATTATGTTAGTAGTTTAGACCGACAGCTCGGTGCATTGAACATGTCAATACCTCTCATAAATACAAGTAGTGATGAAGTCAATCTCTCCTCCACTTTCAGCATATTATTCATGTTAACTCTCGGTGTACATCTGTGTACATCCCTGCTGCCCTGTTCTGAACCAATTGCAATTTTCCTAAGTCCTTTTTTTGTGACACCTGACCACACGACTGAACAGTAGTCCAGGTGTGACAAAACTAGGGCCTGTAGGACCTGCCTTGTTGATAGTGTTGTTAAGAAGGTAGAAACTAGGGCCTGTAGGACCTGCCTTGTTGATAGTGTTGTTAAGAAGGTAGAAACTAGGGCCTGTAGGACCTGCCTTGTTGATAGTGTTGTTAAGAAGGTAGAAACCATGGCCTGTAGGACCTGCCTTGTTGATAGTGTTGTTAAGAAGGTAGAAACTAGGGCCTGTAGGACCTGCCTTGTTGATAGTGCTGTTAAGAAGGTAGAAACCATGGCCTGTAGGACCTGCCTTGTTGATAGTGTTGTTAAGAAGGTAGAAACTAGAGCCTGTAGGACCTGCCTTGTTGATAGTGTTGTTAAGAAGGTAGAAACTAGGGCCTGTAGGACCTGCCTTGTTGATAGTGTTGTTAAGAAGGTAGAAACTAGGGCCTGTAGGACCTGCCTTGTTGATAGTGTTGTTAAGAAGGTAGAAACTATGGCCTGTAGGACCTGCCTTGTTGATAGTGTTGTTAAGAAGGTAGAGCAGGGCCTTATCATGGACATATCTTCTCCCCATCTGAGCTACTGTTGAATCAGTATGGCTACATTACCGATAACATTAATTTGCATGCTGGGAATGTTGTGGTAATATTAGGTCAAACTTAAATATGACATTTTCTAAATGTTCCGAAATGTTCTGAGCACCTCCAAGACAAGGTCCAATGTACATTGTGGGAACATAAATTGAATATTACGTTAAACCTAAATCAAATAGGCTATGAACATAATACATACTGACTTATTTCATTCTTACAACATTAAGGGAATGTCCTGTGCAACCTAACTTAAACATTGTATGATTGTCAACACAACTGAGCATAATTTGCATTTTGGGAACCTATCTCTTGTAATGTACCCCTACTGTTTCCACAACCTAATTACATTTTATGAGAACCTTTTATGCACCCTAAAATAAACATAGTAGAATCATCCACTCAGCTGGACAGTTTTTGTGTTATGAGAACATTTGCTCCTAACGAATGTTCTCAGAACTTTCACAGAACCAATTTTGGTTTGCTGGGAAAACATTACTGGTACATTGCGTTACTACATTACCTGGAAACCTAATAGGAACGTCTGGGGAATGTTCTGGTTGTTACAGATGTAGAATGTTACAGATATTACAGAATTATCAAAAACATTCTCTGAATATTTTGGGAATGTTATCATCCTAATTTTAGATAAAACACTAGGAGAACTGTCTAAATGCTGTGTTAGCTGTCTGACTGCTGGGAGAACTGTCTAAATGCTGTGGGAGCTGTCTAAAGGCTAGGAGAACTGTCTAAATGCTGTGTTAGCTGTCTGACTGCTGGGAGAACTGTCTAAATGCTGTGTTAGCTGTCTGACTGCTGGGAGAGCTGTCTAAATGCTGTGTTAGCTGTCTGACTGCTGGGAGAACTGTCTAAATGCTGTGGGAGCTGTCTAAAGGCTGTGGGAGCTGTCTGAATGCTAGGAGAACTGTCTAGATGCTATGGGAGCTGTCTGAATGCTAGGAGAACTGTCTAAATGCTGTGTTAGCTGTCTGACTGCTGGGAGAACTGTCTAAATGCTGTGGGAGCTGTCTAAAGGCTAGGAGAACTGTCTAAATGCTGTGTTAGCTGTCTGACTGCTGGGAGAACTGTCTAAATGCTGTGTTAGCTGTCTGACTGCTGGGAGAACTGTCTAAATGCTGTGGGAGCTGTCTAAAGGCTAGGAGAACTGTCTAAATGCTGTGGGAGCTGTCTAAAGGCTGTGGGAGCTGTCTGAATGCTAGGAGAACTGTCTAGATGCTATGGGAGCTGTCTGAATGCTAGGATAACTGTCTAAATGCTGTGGGAGCAGTCTAATTGCTAGGAGAACTGTCTAAACGCTGTGGGAGCTGTCTGACTGCGAGGAGAACTGTCTAAATGCTATGGGAGCTGTCTAAAGGCTGTGGGAGCTGTCTGACTGCTAGGAGAACTGTCTAAAGGCTGTGGGAGCTATCTAAATGCTAGGAGAACTGTCTAAACGCTGTGGGAGCTGTCTACATACCAGGAGAACTGTCTAAACGCTGTGGGACCTGTCTGAAGTCTAGGATAACTGTCTATATGCTATGGGAGCTGTCTGAAGGCTATGAGACCGGTCTAGATGCTATGGGAGCTGTCTGAATGCTAGGAGAACTATATAGACATATATGAGACTGCATGTTCCACTGTAGGGTTAGAGTTAGGGTTAACAAAATGTGGACTGTACCACAACACACTGTGGACTGTACCACAACACAATGTGGACTGTACCACAACACACTGTGGACTGTACCACAACACAATGTGGACTGTACCACAACACAATGTGGACTGTACCACAACACACTGTGGACTGTACCACAACACACAAGGCCCTGTATGTTTAGCCCTAACCCTACAGTGGAACATGTCGTCTTATACATGGTAATTAACAAGTGAGATTTCACTGTGAGGCCTGATTGGAACATGTGCATCCAGTTGATGTTGATGAGATTTCAAACAGTGAATGTTGAGACTGAGAACCCAGAGGAATGACTGAGCCCCTCAATGTAATCTCACTGCTGTGTGGGGGGGATTGCTGCTCCTCCTCCTAACTCTCCTCTTCCTCCCTGGCCTCTCTCTCCTCCTTCCTGCACCAGGCCAGATGGGAACAGCTCTACAAGGATGACAGAGAGGAGAGAGAGGAGAGAGAGAGAGAGAGAGAGAGAGAGAGAGAGAGAGAGAGAGAGAGAGGTAGAGAGAGAAAGAGAGAGAGAGTGCGCGTGTGTGCGTAATATGAATGTAGTCTCCTTTATAGAACATCTGGAGTCAGTTTGTCTGAATGAAGCATCTCTGCTTCTCGCTGATAGGCTGCCCCTGATAGGCTGGCTGTGTTGGGTGTTAGTGTGGCTTAGTGGGCAGTGTGCCAAACCACCAGCCTCAGTCTGTCACCCTGAGACTGGGTTGGTCACAGCAACAACACCACACCATGATGTGTTCTGGGAACAGAACGGCTGTATATTTTACTGTGGTGTTAACTGTCTTTCTATTACAGACCAGTGTCTGGTTAGAGACCATGCTGTTATCACATTAGTGGTAGTGGTGTAGTGGTGTAGTAGTGTAGTGGTGTAGTAGTGTAGTGGTGTAGTGGTGTTGTAGTGTAGTGGTGTAGTGGTGTAGTAGTGTAGTGGTGTAGTAGTGTAGTGGTGTAGTGGTGTAGTGGTGTAGTAGTGTAGTGGTGTAGTGGTGTTGTAGTGTACTGGTGTAGTGGTGTAGTAGTGTAGTGGTGTAGTAGTGTAGTGGTGTAGTGGTGTAGTGGTGTAGTAGTGTAGTGGTGTAGTAGTGTAGTGGTGTAGTGGTGTTGTAGTGTAGTGGTGTAGTAGTGTAGTAGTGTAGTAGTGTAGTGTTGTAGTAGTGTAGTGGTGTAGTAGTGTAGTGGTGTTGTAGTGTAGTGGTGTAGTGGTGTTGTAGTGTAGTGGTGTAGTGGTGTAGTGGTGTAGTGGTGTAGTAGTGTAGTGGTGTAGTAGTGTAGTGGTGTAGTGGTGTAGTGGTGTAGTAGTGTAGTGGTGTAGTGGTGTAGTAGTGTAGTGGTGTAGGGGTGTTGTAGTGTAGTAGTGTAGTGGTGTAGTGGTGTTGTAGTGTAGTGGTGTAGTGGTGTAGTGGTGTAGTAGTGTAGTGGTGTAGTAGTGTAGTGGTGTAGTGGTGTTGTAGTGTAGTGGTGTAGTAGTGTAGTAGTGTAGTAGTGTAGTGTTGTAGTAGTGTAGTGGTGTAGTAGTGTAGTGGTGTAGTGGTGTTGTAGTGTAGTGGTGTAGTAGTGTAGTAGTGTAGTAGTGTAGTGTTGTAGTAGTGTAGTGGTGTAGTAGTGTAGTGGTGTAGTGGTGTAGTGGTGTTGTAGTGTAGTAGTGTA